>NC_092831.1:23539172-23852922 GCF_039878825.1 Excalfactoria chinensis
TTAGTAAACAACAGGCTGTTGTTTTTTTCCTGCAGTACAATCAGATCTTCAGACACAATTCTTTTTTCTGCCATAACTATAGCCAAATAATCATGAAGGGAAACTGCAATACTTTCTGCAGTGACTGCACGTTACCCAAAGGGGGTACTCTTGCTTCACTTGATAACCTACGAGAACTATGTCCTTTGTCTTTCCGAAGTAGTACGCACATGTGGAAAAAACATTACAGTGATAAGATGAAGTGAAAAGGAAGACTGCTCAAAAAAAAAAAAAAAAAAAAAAAAAAAAAAAAAAAAAAAAAATTCACTGTGCAACTTCAAGTAGAACATATAGATAAGAGTACGGTGCACATTTATGAAGGAAACAATTATCAGTCTGTCATAAAAAGCTCAGACAGCTGCCTAACATTTCAGTCCCTGAAATGTAACAAGAGCTGTAAAACAGAATTTATACAATTTAACACTTAACATCTAATCCAGAGTTAATCTGCTGGACTTGGTGTGAAGTTCATTGAGCTATTTTTATATTTGCTGCTTGAAGAAAGTATTGTTTATACAAACTCACCTGTAAATCAGATGGAGGGCATTCTGATGTTCTGTGCTGGCCAACTGGTCCCAGTGCCTTGGCCAGCACTGGAGAAGGTGAAGAATATTTGTCTGTGCTGGAGTCTTAAGTGGTGCTCAAAGCTGTGTTTGATAGCATTTGGTGCTGTTCAAAGGGGAGGCCTTGCAAATCAAACTAACTCAGTGTCAGCTTTGGCCTTCACCTGGACAGGGGAACGGCTCTCTCCGCTTCAGGTTTTACAGTCGGGTTCTCAGTAACAGGATCATTGCTCCATCTGTTCAGGGACAAAACAGGATGTAGGAAAGTACTGTTATCTTGGATGCCAGCAGCCTGAACAAAAGTGCCAAGCCAATGGCATAGCACTTGACACTGAATTAGCTCACCATCTTTACTTTTGTGTTTCTAAACACGTTACAGATAGATACTTAATCACAGTATGGAAGTATAGTGGTCTGCCATAATTATCACTTTGCTTATTAAAATATCTTGCACATGCTACTGTAGTACTTTTTGTTGTCATCTACACTTATTCAAAGTTCTAAACAATACGTAGCTGCTGCCTGCGATTTAAGAGCTGGGGCTTTGTTGAATTATTACTTCTACTTCATAGCTATTCTGCTACAACTTCTTAAATACACCCAGATTTCTTAGGTGTCCAGTTCACACAGTAAAAATGATATGGTTTGTGCAACCAAAGGCATTTAAAACATTCTCCTCTCTTCTCCCCTGGATCATGCTTACTAAAGTCAGCAGGAAAAGATTAACAATATTTTTGCTTAAGGTTTTCGTACTGCATGGACTGTTCAGTGTGAATGTAGTAACACAGTAAAATCCCTTCTTTTTAGCTTAAACAGATGCATTTAACTGACCTACTGGTGAAACTAATGGGATGTAAGCTGCACTCCCGCCCCAGCTTGCCTGCAGACTTGGGGAGGCATGTGTTTCTAACCTTTATTCACACTTGGAACATTTTCCAAGTGCAGTAGCTGGAAAATTTCTTCTGAACCTGGAAGCTTGAATATGGCTTTACTTTATACAGCATGGGAGTGTATCTTATTAACAGATGGGACCCAGATACTTGCCATGGTGTTTAATTCACTAAAGATATTTCAGAGGTATATCCAATCTGAAGCAAGTTCTCAACCCCATTTGAAGTGAAAGTAGATTATTTACTAGGTAAACAAAATTGCTCGTGGATGGGAGGATCCTCAGTGAATTGAGGGCTATTTAAAGAAGATAAAGCAATTACGGGACTTAAAGTAATTATGTAGCAAGAGTTAAAGACAGAGTCAGCTGCATAGGGTAACCATTTGACCAGACTCATACAAAGGCAGCATATTTTATTCCTGGCCTGCAAGGCAGTCTGAAAAGCAGACCAGACCCACACAAATATTTCCTTCAGTTTGAGCTTTGAAATACCAACCTTGAATATCTATACTGCTAATCTCAAAGAAAAAGACACTGCCTGTTATGATTCTTGTTATTATTATTTTTTATGTGTTCTATTAGGCGTTTTTTTGATTCATAAATCTTACTTTGTTACAAAATAATAAAATGCAATGCTAAAGCTGGCTTTTCTGTTCATTTGTTTGTTTTTTCCTTAGAATAAGCACTGATCATTCATCCCTTCAGTTCTGGTCACTTGAAAAATATTCACACACAAAGGCTAACAAGCTCCAATCACTGGCATATATCAGATAATAAATAAGAAAACATTATGAAAAGAGTTAACATATGTTAGACAGCAAACTTCTCTGGCCCAAGGATGATATTAACCATTTGGGGATGAGTGAACTCTCTAAAATGAGAGTAAGAAACAGCAGAGCAGAAGATGCGTGCTACAAGGGTCAAGAAGGTTCCAATGCAAACAGAAAATAAACTAGTACCATCTGAGTGAAAATTAAACACTTTGTCAAGTTGCAAAGAATGAGAAAAGTGAGGGTCTAAAAAAACACAGGCAGCTGAATTTGCAGGTACTTAATGACCCATATTTCTCTCCTGCTTGGATTTGCTTTTGTCTGAAAAGACATTTTATCCCTTCCTCCACTCTTCTTAGGTAGTCAGTCCGCTCAGTCTTGAGAGAGACTGGAAGTACATTGCAGTAGATACATTTTTGTTAAAGAAACTGAAAACTAAATACACTTAATCCTGGAATTAAGGAAAGGAGGTCTGTTTCTTAGATATTGCAACTGTTTCTGCATATGCAAAAGGTTGAATAATGCTCTGTATGTAGAAAATGAAAGACATAAAAGACACGGCTCTTAACAACTTCTAAAAAGAAAATTGCACTATCCAGAGCTGATACTAAGGCTTCCCTCTCATGCTGGCTTTGTGCACGTGTGGTTGTTGATCATTGCACTGGGAATGATTTTGTACTGCCATTTATAAGCACTGAATTATTCCTTTTCCACACAAATCTCAGAGCACATCACCTGGCATAAGAGAGTTATCAGTTTCACTTCCTTGTTGCTGGCACTAAAGTAACTGAATTCAAGAATTGCAGGTATACTGCAAAACTCAAAAAAGGCAGAATGATTACTCCGAGGCCAAATGTACTGTAATTAGTTTTCCCAGAACAAAAGCAGAGCCAGTAAAAACTAGAAATGGAATATGATGGTTATCTGTTGTTTTAAGAATTGATTTTACTAAAAAGAAAATGTCATTCCAGTGCTTTGCTAGTGACCATGGATATTTTAGTAATTCTGCATTGTTCTTTTATGTGATGCAAACATGGCAGATGGCCACTTTTAACTTCTGCCCTTCTAGAATTCGCAGTTTTTGTTCTTTCTTTCTACTCCTGAATAATCACAGAATCTCCTAAGTTGAAAGGGACCCACAGGGACCAGTGAGTCCAACTCCTCAATCCACACAAAAAGCCCAAACTCTACATCTGAGAGCACTGCCCAAATGCTCCTTGAACTCCAGTAGCTCAGAGTTGTACCCCCACCACCTCCTCAACGCCAACCACCCCCTGGTAAAAAACCTTTCTTAACCTTCACCTGACCCTCTCCTGACACAGCTCCATATCATTTCCTCAGGTCCTGCTGCTGTCACCAGAGCAGAGATCACTTCCTGTCCCCCACGCACAATTCAGCACTTACTCTCGTTAAACTTCACATGGCTGGTGATTGCCCAGCTCCCTGACTTGCAAAGATCTCTCTGCAAGGACTCTCTGTCCTCAAGGCAGTTAACAGCTCCTCACAATTTAGCATTAAGTAAGTCTGCAGGCAGTACATCTCCAAGTTCAATTCCAAATCATTGATAAAAACACTGAAGATTACTCGCCATAAAATGGATCCCTGTGGAAGCCTGTTGGTATCTGACTGCCAGCCTGATGTAACCACATTTCCTGTAACCCTTGGTAGCTTAGGTTCAAAGTATGAACGTGGAGGTGACTGTAAATAACAATCCAGGAAGAATAAGAAGGATAAGCTGTCTCTGTGTCTGCAGCAAAAGTCTTTGTGTCCACAGACATTCAGCAAGCTTCCCATTTCATCTAGTTTCCTCTCTCTGAAATTGTTCTCACGCTATACACTAGTAACATCGTTGCCATGGCACCCATCAAAACCCAGATATGCTCTTGCTTTAATGTAGCAAGATGCAAATTTCGATAACAGGAGAATTTCTTTTCAATTTTCACTGCTATAGGTATAGGATTCTATCTATGCCTCCAGACAGAGGCAATTTACTAAAAACTCTTTGTCATTTCTGAATATGTTCCATGGCTTACTCTTATCAGTTCAATCCACACAGGGTGCTTGATAAATGTTCTGTGTTTGCCTTTTTGATTTTCATGGTACAGATTACTCTACATATGTCATCTGCACTCAAGCACCCTTTTAAAAGGTGAGGAAGTGTGTGGGTAAGAGGGAGTGGCATATCATCTGGTTTAAGTTAAATTAAATGCACCACAGCAATATAAGCCAGTTGAGGTTCTGGCTCTACATCTTCAAAAGAAAAAGTTGAACTGTTATGCAACACACTTTTCTTCTGCAACAGAAAACAGCTGGTGAACATAACTCTGACCGTATGAAGCCCAACGTAAACGGTGATAATTGTCATTGAAGTCTTGATTTGTACTGATACTGCTTGTTGTAGAACAGATTACATACTCAAACGTTCAGACCTCATTGCTCAGAACAGCTAGACAGGGACAAGTAACTGAGCACAGAGCTCACATCTGTAATCATGTCAGTCATGTCTTAAACAACTCTTTGATCTTTTCTTGAAACACATATGAAATATCAACACTTGGTCTCTTGCTCACCCTTTGTGCTGGCTTGTTAGTCAGGCATCAGCTTTAGTGGTACAACAGACTAATCCTTGACAAAGAAAATTCTCCAGAAAGTTCAAAAGCAACCAAAGCCCCTTGAACACTGTGGTGTATGAGGTAAGAAGTAGGTAAAGATTGTCCCTGTTGCCTTAGAACGTGCTCTATTTTGCATATGAGTGATTTGTTCAAGGAAAACATCATCTGTTAAAGCAATCTACAGTCTGGGTCACTTCTGAATAAATGTTTGGAAGGTTACAGAGATCTGAAAAGTTAAGATGGCAAAAAATACGCACGTATACATGTGTTTGGAGGTTTGATGTGTATATGTTCACAGTGAAGAAACAACAAAATGATGAATGCTTCTCTGATACCAGCAAGAAGACTTCCTTTCAGGGGATGTACTGAAGAATGATGAACTATCAATAATAATGAACTGAGCTGGATGAAGGTTGGCTAGATTTCTGCTCATGCAGAATAAAAGAATATTCCAAACATTTCATTGCTGTTGCTGTGTTTGATATTCATTTAAGCTAAGCAACCTAAAAACTCAGCATTTGAAGAGAAAAAAGAGCAGAATATAAATAAAAGGCATCCAAACCACTCTGTCCGAAAGGAGTATAAAGTCATCTGACACCAAGGTACTGACAGATATGGGCAACCAGAGCTCAGTTCCCTACTTGCCCCCACTTATCTGTCTGCTCATGGGCAACTCACTTATGCAGTTCTTCTGGTACACCCAGTTTTTGGCTAATTACAAACTAAAAAACACACACACACACAAAACAAAACAAAACCAACAAAACAGCTCTCTTCACCAAAAATACCTAGCACTTGTGGGTAGAACTATTCAATGCAAGTCAGTGAAATCAATAGCCTTATTGCAAAGCCCTCCCACAACAAGAGCTTCAAAGTTGCACCGATCAATCTTCTGACAGTACCACCAGCAGCCATTTATTACAAAATCAAACACCAAAATGCAAGTTTCTACTGCATGTCATACTCACAAACACAAAACACATTCCAAACCTGGCTCTTAAATCCCTCAAGGCTCTTTTGCAAAAATACACTTAAAATTCTACCAAATATAAGCTGTGTAGACTAGACTTGTCTAGCTTAGACAAGATCTTCTGCAGGATCTTTTGCCAGGTACTGCTGGATTCATTCATCATTATTAAAGTTACTTCAGAGACATCTTAATCCTTTTTACCAAATCCTGATGCAGGTTGAGGAGTCTGTAGCACTCTTCACCTTGCACAGATACATACATAACTGTATGAGTACTAGCAGTACAGTTATGCTTGGTGGTGCTGATAATGAACAGAAAATGCAGTATGAGTATCGCTGTTATTGGAACTGAGGCCAAAGGGTAACGTGAAAACATTTCATGGCTGCAAAAGCTAACTGTCTAACTTAAAGCAAATATACTATATATTATTTGGGTCTAAGAAATTGTATGCGAGGATATTTGCACTTAATAATTTATGGCAAGTTTAAGTAGTTCATACAGTATTTTAGGGCTTGTAATAGAACTCATTAAAAATGATGCTGGTAATTCTAGAGCGCAGTACAGTAAGCTCATTTTTTAACCATTAAGCAGTAATACAGGCTTATGTGCTGTCTTCTGCAGTTCTGCAAATAGTAATAAAGTAATATTGGTTTATTTACTTACAAAAATAATTACTGTGTTTAAAAAAAAGAGTAAGATAGATTTGTATGACGTCTCCAAAAAGATCTCATCAAAACAATCCACAACTTGTTTTAACAACAGAATTTTTACATTAAGTTTTACATCTTTACAAAATCAAGGATCCTTGCCTAATTCTTACTCACTCAGAAACTCAGCGCAGGACCAAATACTACCGAAAATCATTTTGCCCTAGAGCAATACCCTTGAGATCATGAGATCTAATCACATCATAAATAGTTACCCTTACAATTGAAAGTTTTCAGGGCTAGAGAAGGCAAGTGTGAAAATCTAGCTGGTCTTTATAACAGCAAATTCAGACACATAAAAAAACTGTCAGTAAGAATCTTTTTTTCAAACTAAAAGGGCAGTATTTTGCATCCAGCTTGTAAACATGGACTTGGAGTTCAACAATTTACCACTGCACCTGAAATGCAAGTTTTTGTTTTGTTTTTAAGTTCTATTGCACAGTTCTTATTCAGATACATTTCCAAATGATGTTTACATCAGGACTATAGGATTTTGTGCACAAGTCCTTGTAGGGGGGTGTTGCCCTTAACACCAAGAACTGAAACAACAATATTTGTTGCCTCTTGCTTGTAAACATTGCCTTGAATTCTGACCCTATTTTGAAGGATCAGCTAAAGGTTCCTCAGCAGTGACACTAATAAAGGCAATATAACCACCCAGCCCAACTGTTATTAAGGAAAGACAGTTTACCAATAATATCCTCCTTTCCTGGTTAAGGAAGACGGTATCTAAGGAAGCTGCTCTGCCAGCCTCATCAAAGCAATATAGATCTTGCCAGTGTGCTTCAGCCCCCTTCCATAAGGAATAAGGAACTGCTTACTGAATGAGTACTTGACACTCTTGTGAGACAACAGAGCTGCCTACAAAATATATCATAGGACTTACAGAGAAAAGATGAGTGTATTGTATGTGAAATAACACCTAAATTTCTAGTTTTGCTTCAAACTGTATTTGTGTGTATAAGCACAATAAAAAAACTATTGAAAAATCTTTGAAAGTGTTTGTAAACACGTCTTGAAACTATCAGATCACAAACCAATTGTCAAAATACTGAGATAAAGCTTAAGTGCCCTACGTCAGCAGACGATCTGGCAGACATGGTTGGCTTAGTGGAACTAATTTTATGCTTTTATAGTAAAATCATTCTAATCTATTGAATATTGGCTGGAATCTTTCCTCAAATTATTTTAAAAAACCAAATGCAAGGTTACTGGGTGTTTTCTGTGTCACCTCAGAGAGAACTGTTTCCAATATGTTCTCATCCACGATAATACTATGGTTAGAGATGAGACCTGAGAATTGTTACTGCTGTTAAATCACAACAAACTCTTAAAAAACTTCCAAAAAAACCCTCTCTAACAAATCTAGAAACCGGAAGACTTCGCACACTGGTTTGAATTGCAGAGCAAACAACGTACTGCACTGGAATATTTGTAATGTTACTCAAAAAGACAGAGATATCTTTTTCAGTACTCTCAGAAGAAGACAATAACTATACAGTATCTCCTATGACAAGTCAATGGGAAACAGAACTATCACTTCATTATGTGCTTCCTCAAAGTAAAGTGACAGTGATAAACAGAGCATATTTTAGTAAAACAGCTGAATTATCCAACCCCCTTATTCACTGGAGCAGAAGACTAGGATGTAAGGCACATTAGGGCACATTAGTCAGCATACTACTGTACTGACCCCGCTCGGTAATGATTCTGACTTGAAGATACACCATAAGCCTTCTGAAGCCACAAAAGAAGTTCTACTGAAAGATGTTTTTTCTCTTTGTCAGAATTAAGGTGACAATTAAAAATGAAAAAAAAAAAAAAAAAAAATCATGTTGTATTCTGTCTAGTTCTAGTTTGGATTTAAACCAGGTGGAGTCAGTATGGAAGCTAGACGTGAAACTGGGAAAGCTTGATGTGATGAGCTGATGTTTGTGGAGAGATTCAAGTGTGTAAGATTGCTTTTCTTCTTAAAATTCCTGTCCTTGAAAGTTACGTTCAGCTCAGGAGAAAATCTGGAAGGAAGCAGCTACCAGGACTGAACTCACCACTACATGGTAGTTATTCAAAACATGGTATGCTTCAATATGGGACATTTAAACAAAACAGTTCTAGCTTTTGGCTGTCGCTAAACAGACGGTATGCAGATAAGTCACAAATAGCTGAGCATGTGTGTGGTGCAAGGTTAAAACAATAACAAGCAGGTCAAAACATTCGAACACTGGAAATCACTTTGACACCAGGCCAAAAGCTTAGCTTGTGATGATATCAGTATGGGATAAAAAGAGGATGAACTAACAGGCTTAGTAGCCAGCTTGTTGGAGTCAGCATATAGTATCTATACTTCCAATAGGAGAGCAGATGGCCGTATATTTAAGGAAGCACCAGATAGGGAATCAGGAGATCAGAGTTCTATTCCTGGCTCTGCAGCAATGTTCCTATGTCACCTTGGGGACTCACATTTTTCCTCTTCTTTTTCTTAATCTTTTAAGTAGTGGAAATAATATTTACTTGTTGCGGGGGGAGGGGGCAGTTGAGAGACTAAAGCAATACTGAAAAAGTGCTTTGAAGCTCTAGGAAGAACGTATGCAAGATCTGCAAAGCAGATTGTCAGGAAGAAAGGACACTACATGATTTCACATAGCCATATGCGTATGACCTTCCCTCTTCTCAGAACATCCCATACCTCTTCATACAGTTTTCCAGAAGTGAATAAATGGATTAATCTGTATTCCATACTTGCTAGAAAGATAAACAGCTGCCAGTGAGAACCTGACCAAAGAACAGACTTTATTACTGAGAGAGACATTATTTATGCCCGGGAGAGCAATAGGCTTGTTGATACTGTTTGTCCCAACATACTTTTGCATTAGGGGCAGAATAACATCTCTAATGCTTTTATTCTGAAATTGCTGTTCTTCTTGCAAGCTGAACATTCAGTACAAACTTAAGTATCCTCTTCTAAGAACCTTGTGCCAAAGTCCCCCCAAAATGTCTACTTTTTAGACATTAGTCAGTAATGTCCCTGATTATACAGGACTTTCATCTGAAGCCCATTAAAATCAGCTAGACTTCAAAGGAATTTGAATCAAAGACCTAGCAAGCAACTGTCATTTATTCTGAATCCTATACCCAGTAAGTAAATGACCCTACCTTCCCTAATAACTATTTGGCATCAGCGGTGTAATGCTTTCTCCACAGAACAAAGAGTTTCTTCTGTCAGAAAGAAGGTGTAAGCTCTGCGTTGAAGTTGAATTATAGCACAATCATTATTTGTGCTATTTGTTGTAAGAGGGGAAATAAAAAAACAAAGAAAAAAACCACGATGAAGCTTCCCCCCCCCCCCTTTATGTCTCCATTTTTCTTGTATCAAGATTCTGTGTCCCCGCTAAGGGTTTGAACCCCATTCAAAGCCAGTTCTGGTAAAAGGGAACAAGAAACACCATGGAAAAAATGCTTTAAAACATTAGTCTGTCTTTTACAGCAACACTGAAAACAGAGGAAGCACAAGAAAAAATGATCTGAGCAAAGGTCTTTAGCATCAATATGGAACATGGTTTTCCTACATGAGTTCATTTTTCTGATTCCTTCACAAATGAAGTTGTTTCTAACCTTTTTAGACAGATTTCTTCCAGTTGTTCTGGAAGACACTGTGTGCTGGGTAGCTGCATGGGAGGAAACACACGCTGCTTTCAGAATAAGGCAAGATATGGTATGGGACAAAAAAGAAGTGAAACGTGTGTTTTATGAACAAAAGCATGTTCTTCTCCTCCTTATTTTTTTGGGTTTTGTGAGAACATGCTTCTGAGTTAAACTGATTGGTTCTGCTGCCTGTTTCCTTAGTGACAGCCTTAGCAGTAATGTAAGAGGACTTCAGCTTGCTGAGAAGGATACCGTGATAATAGTTGAAGTTTACAGCACGTACACATGAGCAAACTAACTTATTGGACTATCCTCACCCCAAATCCATGCAGTATGCTGTATTAAATGACAATAGAAAGGCTTGAATTCAAGAAAGAAGATGAGTGAATAAGTTTCTTTCTATAGAAATTGTGCTATACATCTAACTATATTCTAGTAAGGAGGAAACCTAATGACTTACACTTGACATATCAACTGAACTGAATGAAATATTTGAGACAGTAAGCAACCCAACATTTTGAGTACATCAAAATACTTTTCATCAGTGTACAATTGGAAACCTGTGTTTTAAAACTGATCTGGCTCATCAGAATATAGTTTACATAACGTCAGCATCACTATCTTCCCTATGTAAAAGAATGTTGGTTGTTTCTTTCATATCCTCTTTTTAGCCGTTTGAGTGACAGAATTGCAGTTAAAAGGTCAAGAAAGTGTTTCACAGAGACACAAATACAGAAAGGAAGACAGCAAGGATGGAACTTATTTTACCAGTACTCCCTGTAATTCTTACAAGCATCTCTGGGTCCTGATGTGTTTACCAGGCCACACTCCATCATATTTGAAAAGTTGTGGCTTTCAGGTGGACTATCTATTGACTAGAAAAAGGGAAACATCACTTCCATTTTTAAGAAAGGAAGATCTGGAGAACTACTGGCTGATTAGCCTCAAGTCTGTAACTGGAAAGATCGTGGTCCCACATCACATCCTTGTACATTACATCCTCATATCTACACTAGAGAGATATAGATTTGAAGGCTGGACTATTAGGCAGATAAAGAATTGGTTGGATGTTCACAGTCAGAGGGTTGCAGTCAATGGCTCTATGTGCTCGTGGAGGCCTATCATGAGTGGTGTTCCCCAGGGATCTGTCCTGCTCCTCAGTATCTTTATCAGAAATGTAGACAGTGGGATCACGTGTAGCCCTGACAAATTTGCTGATGACACCAAGCTGAGTGCTGCAATACACAGTAGAGGAAAGGTGCACCCTCCAGAGGGACATGGAAAAATGGGCCCATATGAATCTAATGATCAGCAAGTCCAGTGCCAGGCATTGCACTTGGGTCAGGGCAATCTCAGATACATATACAGACTTGAAGAAGAACTTGCTGAGAGCAGCCCTACAGAGAAGGAAACGCTTCAATGAGAAGGTTACTACTTATATATACTTGTAGTTTGGGGCGTGGAGCACAGAGCTTGCAGAATTAATAAAAAGTTCAGCTATTACTAAGAAAAGTTAATGACTGAATAAGGGCAGGTCTGATTACAGATGATAATTGAGTGTTCAGTCCAAATCTATCTTCATCTACTCTGTGTTCTCTGAACAAAGATGTTGCTTTTTCTTGGGATAGCTTTTTCTCTGGGGACTCTAATTCCTGAAACCTTCAACTTGAAACTGCAATATGATGGGTCAGTGTGAAGGGGGTTATTAATAACAGTGCGTGTTCTAATATTCTCAAGAGCTGTGTAAAAATGACAATAGAGATTCTGAAATGAATATGTAGAGAGAGGGTTATTAACCCTTAAATTTGTAAGATCTGGAAAGAAAACAAAAAGGTGAGAAATGAGGAAAGAGTGTGTCAGTACAAGTGTGTCAACAGAGACAACTGCAGGAGATGCAGAATGTCTCTGCAATACACCTCTCTACTTCCTTTTGCTGAAAATCATTTGGCTGATCCTCTTAAAAAAATAAATTTGGAAGGAACATTTGAAATCAGATGCTGTGGAAATAAAACATCATATCTAAGTACAAAATGCTTAAGCAAACTTGGAGCAAATAAAAGAAGAGTGTGCTTGTGTGAAAATATGGTGTTTCAAAAGCAGCTCAGGTGCTGAACCCTTGTTAGAAATCTGTAACAACAACAAGCTAATGAAACAGCCCAGATAACACTCAAAGTTGTTCACAAAGTGGGGTCTTTGCTTTTTCTAATAGAAAAACGTTCCAGAAAAGTATACTACAGCTACAATCTCTATTTTCAACTCTGCTTCCTAAGAAATGAGTGATAGAAAATTATACTTTTGTCTATCTAAAAAATTCCACTCTGTTCAGCCTCCATTCCGCATAGAATGATAGAGAACTCTCTGCCTTTACAGTGCCTGTGGGTTGCAGGAGGGGCACAAAGAAAGTATAGAGGCCATCTACCCACATATAAATTTATAAATGGAATTTTCTAAAGTCAACAAAGAAAGTAGCCCTGCTCTTAATACTTCCAGATTAATTATATCCTTCTGGATAATATTAAATTACTCAGAGGCTGTCAATTTCACTTGGTGGAATTTGATGGATGCTAGATAACATAAGTGTTCATCTTTGTTTTTAATTGCTGCCCAGGTATAGGCCTGCCACGTACTTGCACAGGATTTAAAACCATGTTGAACAGAACAGTCAGTGTGACTTCGGGTTGGCAGTACCTGCACAAAGTTGAAGCAACTGTAAAGCCCAGCAGGACTAACATTTTCATTGTCATTTGTTCTATGAACACCCTAGGAAACATAGCTTGTACTAAGAATGACCCTTAAATTTGGTAAGAAAGCTTAACTGTAGCACTTAAAAGAAAACAAACAAACAACTGTTGTTCTTGCATAGTCCAATAGGATGACTTTGCACTTCTGCACTAAGAATCCCAGTCCACAATCATAAATGAGTGCGTGCTTTCTAATCTTAGTGTTCTATTAAAAATGGTCTGTCTCCACACTGGCTATTGTAAAAGGTTTATCAGTAAATAAGAGCTAGCCATCTGGCAGCAATCTGACGGTCTGGCATTTTTTTCATTTGGTGTAATTAAGACATAATGTCAATGAGGATAGAAAGATATTACAGGATATTGTTTCCCTTCCTGACAAAGAGCAAAGCAAGCCCAGGCATTTAGAGAGAATAAACTCTGAACTACAGCTGAGACATTTATTCTCCTAGCAAAGATGTGTATCCTCTGTCTACAAGGTTCTATTGCAAAGATATCACAGCTGTCACATCCAATTGTTAGCAATGCAAACAGCCATTTTGCCCCATAGATGAAGGTACTATATGCTAACAGCATTTCCTGGACCAGCAGTAAATAGCTTGTTCTAACTATCAAGTTAAATGTCCATTTGTAAAGGAGATATTCTGAAGAGATATAACCCCCCCCCCCACACACACACACACACTCTCATCAGTGGATAATTCAAATGAACTGTAAATTCTATTTGTATGTATATCAAGCTGATAATTGAAAGTTTGCATATGGAAATACAAACAATAGCAGTTGCAATTCAAATGATGGAAGTATATTATATTGAAGATCATAATGATTGAGCATGCAAGGCTTCTGCAACAAAAGTTTCTGTCAAAAGCTTTAAAATGTAATATGTTGGGGCTTTTTTTGTACTTGACTTGTAAAGGCTACAGAGCCCAACAAAGTCACTGGAGACAATCATGAAGCAGTGCATTAGGCAGTGGTTACTGGTTACTCACAAATAAGAGCGCCTCTGAGTAATGCAGTCAACAAAATCCACTCCTCATTAGTAATATCACATTTGCTATCTGGCCTGGAATGTTGGTCTGAATCAACAGTGAGGGGGAAAAATAAGATTACAAATGCTTCTTTTTCTTTCTTTCTTTAGAGAGCATACAGATTTGTTTTCTGTATTTCCAAACGTTTTAATTTGCCCTTAAGCCTTCAGTAAATGAACATTTTATGAAGCCTAATGAAAATACATTCCCAAATACTGGATTTGAATGTATTTTCTGGAAAAATAATGTGACTAACCATGTAGTATATATATTCTTTGTTTTCTGCTATTTAAGTAAAATTATGTAATTCTGGAGACCACTCTATTCACTATTTGTGAAATACATTGGCTGTTCTCATGGCAAGTAGCTTGTGAATATCTCAGTCAATTAGCAGGATGTGTGTATCGTGACTATTTAACTTCTTTGCATGATAAAGTAGATCAGCAATGCACAAAGCCTATTTAAAATAATTGAATAACTTCTGAATAGATTGTAAAAAAAATAATAATAATAATAATAATTTAATCAGCAATCTTGCTTTGGCCTTGGTCCTACAAAGGTAGAAAAGTGTACCAGGCTAGTGTAAGCTATTGGCTTTGGTGAAGCTGATATGATGAATAAAAGGACTGTCACTGGCAAGGAAGCAGAATTAACCTAACACCTCAGCAACAGAAAGCTCACTTCACATAGTCCTATTTGCAGCTAAAACATTCCAGGAATTCATCATTCAGACATACTTTTGTTAGAACACCACCCAGCTGCGTGCTCAGTCTTCCCATATAATAAAATATCTCCTTTTGATTTATGGGATTCATGGAACTTCAACAGATACTGAAACTGACCTTGTTTCTCTCTTTGATTTCCAGGGATCAGGTTTTACATATTGTGCCAGAAACACTTCAGCATCTCCAGCATCTTTGCAGCACTTTGCTGGTTAGTATGAATAACAAGGTGTGCCAAATAAAGCAGTGGGGGGGGGGGGGGGGTCGTGGGAGAGGGCGTTGTTGGGGAGGCATAATTTTGGCCTGTAAAACAGTTTTGCAAGTAAGTTTGGACAGGAATGAAAAATGAAAAACTTGAAAAAGTTTTATCTAAGGTTATTTTGTAAATTAGGGCTGAATTATCCTTTGACTTGATGAAGGAATTTAATGGGGAAAAACTAGTCCTCTTGCATGTCTCTCTAGAGGCGTTCCTTATCAATGGTGCAGTATGCTCTATACAGAGATGGCTTGAGGAGAATCACGAGAAGAACTACAAGAAAAAGCTATGCAACTACTCTTGTATTTTCTCATTCTGAAAACAGAGTTTGAACTGCACATTTCTTTTTTTCTCCTATGCCCAGCTGGATATGTGGAAGCCCCTGCTGCTTGAAGAGATCCAGGCTGGAGAAGACCTGCACATAACTCCTCTAGTGCAGGAGGTGAAGGACAGCTTAGATCAGCATATGATCTCTTACAAGCATGACCTCTCATTTCCTGATAGGAAAAGCTGACCCTAGAAATCTTCATTGCCACCCCAAAAGGACCAAACCCACTCCAAAGAACAGTCAAGCAAATAATGATGATAGGACCCAACCTTTGTTCAGATGTCTCAGACTCATCTCGACCTGACCAATGCACATCTTTATAATCACATTCCCTTTCATCCTACTTATTCTTCCAACTAGCCTGGACTGGGAATTTGGAGCTGGGATCTGGGACAGCCCAATCTGTCATTCCATGCTGTTGCCTCCTCCTCAGTGGCAGAGTGGCTCTCAGATGTGCAACTCTGCTCTCCTGTCTGAAGTCAAAGCTTGGTACAACCACTAATGACAGCAGTAAGCTTTCTCCCTGGAAAGGACAGAAATGGGTCCCTCCCAAGTTTGAAGAGCTCAAAGGTTTACAACAGAGTTTCCGTAGCTCTCTATTTCCAGTCCCTGTGTTTTGTTGCTTACTGGTTTAGAGAATGGACATTTCAAAAGGTATAGATTTAAGAACATTCTTTAATGCCGTGGTCTTCCTAACTGTTCCTCCTCTGCCTTCTGCCCCGGTGGGTGCAAATTTCTTGGCATCATCTAATGAAACAGAAATCCTAGCCTGGACCAAAGGTCCCAGTGGCAGGTCCTCACTACACACAGAATTGAGATCAGTCACTTCTGCAAATGGCCTCTAGATACTTTACCACACCTGCCCAGAAACACTTTTCCTTCCAGCCACACTTAACAGTCACACTTTTCCTTCCAAAAGAAAATCCAAATCAGATACAAAGAGCATTAAAAGGGAATAAGATCTATTCCTTACAGTCTCATTCTGAACTGACTTTTTCAAGTCCATATAAACCATCTTGTAGTAAATCAGAACTAATGATTAGCAGCCTACGGACACAGACATTGCTTTACCAGTGGGAAAGGTAAGCTAGTCACTTCAGAGTTGTTTAGGGTTAGAGCTGATCTTGATATCCTAACAAATTCTTTTTAGTGTGATGCCCTGATAACCAGGTAAGGAGAGATCAGAAGTGGCAGCCAGTATGAATGATCTAGTATCAGGGTTTAGATATTCAGGACCTAGATGACATTCAACATGATAGTTAACTTCTTATTTATACCAAGGACCTTAATTTTCTAATTATTTCAGTTTAATCCAATAGAAATCTAAATACTAAACTGAAGTTAGCATATTAATTTTCTGTGTGCACTGGGAGTGGGGATTGGAGCCAGAACTGTATTCACCTTGTGTAAAATACTAAAGAAAATTAGTAATTGAAAAGTCAAGCAGAAATTTATCTTTGCCCTGCAGAAAAGGGGGGGGTGGGGAGGGTGTTCAATAAGGAATAAGGTAATCCTATAAAGTTACAGTAACAAAGCAGGAAAACATCTTTCAAAAGGCAGTTGACATGCAAGGAAGGTAACGTGACAGTTACATGAATAATGATTGAGTCATAAATGACAAATCGTAATCAGGAAATCAATACTCTGTGTCAGATACTGAGATTTTTGTTCTCCAGAGCTTTGTTAAGGTATTTTGCATGTAGTTTCAATTCATGGGAACTTGTACTGCTGATCTTTGGTTGCAAACAAATATCAAGGCCAAGAGAGAAAGTAGGCTGTAGCCACACCAAAACGGTATATTTGCAGTTTACAGAAGTGCTGGTTGATGTTTGTGTCAGCAGAATATCCTATTTGCACTTATAGTACCTGCAATCACGTTTAGGCTACCCTTGCAATTGTCTCATCAGAAGCATTTGCAATAAGCACAAACTGTGCCTGGGTTATGAGGAGCTGTTCTCAGTGAGAAAGCACAGTGTCTGATTCAAAGTCCTCTGAAGTTAAAGAAAAGGTTTTATTGACTCCTTTGGCCAGGGAGTTAGCCCTACGCAACCCTCATTTCTGAATTAATTTATAGCTAAGAAATAAGAAAAGCTTCCTAAAAAAAAAGTTTCTGCTATGAATTTTGCAAAACATAACAAGTACATACGTGAAGTTTTGCAATGTGGAAATGTACCTACTGTAACACAAGGGAATAGCTAATCTTACCATTTTCCACTTTCCCACTGCCTTTCTCAAGTAACAGTATTTTAATGGTTTGCCCACGAGAAGAACCAGTAGAGGAAAGGAAGATCTTTAACCTTTTTTTTTTTTTTTTTTTCCTGCTAAAATCTGCTAAAATTATTACTTCAATTATTTATAAAAATCCAACAAAGATTTCTGTACTTTGAACTTTCTCTTACATGAAGGTAACCATTTTGCTATTGGTGATGATTTTGCCAGACAGCCCACAACATAAAAGTCTAAATCGTTTTATTTATTAACATAATGCAGTGCACATGCCATGATAGCTCTCCAGTAATTGTTAGCAATTACTTGCCTTTTTTTTTTCTCTTTTTCTTCCTTAAATCTCTCTCTTCTGCCTCCCCTCAGAATCCTAACACATGATGTGCAGGAACTTGTGGATCAGAGCACACCAAAAGAGACAAGCAGCCACAAGCAGATCCCAGAAAGTAACAACTACACCCAATATCATCCAATGGAAGAGGTGAAGAAAAAACTAAGTCAGTTTGTTCTCTCTGTTGCTATTTCCTATATACAATGAAAGAAACTCTGCTTGCTGAAAGCACTACTGAAGTCACCGAAGCTATTTCTGGCTTTAAAAGTCTTTCCTGAAGCACCAACTTCCATACTTTGTCTAGAATCCTGGCCTGGCTGAATTGATCATTAGCCATTGATTTTGATCAGTTCCACCCTGACCAACACCTACATGCTGTGCATGAAGCAACCATATTATTTTACCAATAATGTTCTGGGATTCAGTTGGTTGATTTCCTACATTTGATGGTCTGGTTCCATATTCAGTGAAGACAACAGAAAGACACTTGATGAATCTCACTCAACCTGCCCATTAAATCATGATCAGCATTGTACTGCAGCAAACACCCAAGTGTGTGTGCGGAGAACGCATGTTTTTGCTCACAGGCAAGTAAAACTCCTTCTGTGAGAGCCAAGTGATAAAACAGTTCGATATCACAGCTTAACTCTGAGGAAAATGTTGTTTGCCTAAGCAAAATAAAATACTTTATTCCGGAAATGGAGGTGGGTTAAAGACAGAAAACCCCTTTTCCCTCTGGAGTTCTCTGTGACTATTTCAGATTTATATATGGATGGCTCAAATTCAGCAGAACAACAGTGAGCTGGTGACTCAGCATTACCTGGGGGAGACAATTGAGAATCGAACAATCTATTACCTGCAGGTAAGAGGAATTATACTTAGATAAATAAAAGATAGCTTTGCGTAAGTATAGAAGTACATGGAGAAGACAGGATTCAGATCATCCTTAAGATAGTCCAAATATCAGTTAACTGAAATGGGAGATGGTCTTACTCCTCTACAGTGGAGTAATCTTTCCAAACATTTGTATACACCACCACTAATAGCACTGTCATTTCTCTCTTGTACTGAAAACAATCAATCAGGAATCTTACTTAAAAATACAAATAAGGCTGAAAATAACTTGAAAACAGCCATGTGAGAGGATCAAGAGTTTTGTTTTACTGTTTTTACTACTTCCTGTAGCATGTAATATTTTGCCCAAAATTATTCCATGATACTTCTACTGGAAATATCTAGCAAAAACTGTGGTCTTAATAACTGGATGTTATTTTTTCTAATATGCTCCTATTTCTGAGCAAAATTTGATTCCTTACCTTCTTGTAATTCCCCCCTTCTAAATAAAAAAATCTCAGTGTAAGTCCTGTGAGTGACTAAGGTAAATGAAGAAGAGATGTTTATTGAGACATCTACACGACAGACTTCAAGACTCTCACTCTGAGATACTTAAGATACAGGGTTATTAGGAAGGAGAGCTTGTCATAATGATGTCTGTAACAATAATTCTCTTAGATAACTTAATACATCAAGGAACTTTTTTTTCCCTGTATTAGGGTAGACTATTTTATTTTAATGTAAGTTTTCCAAGAAACCATTTTTACACTCTGTCAGATCAGTCAACCATCAGATAAAAACCAAAAAGATTATTTGGATGGACTGTGGGATTCATGCCAGGGAATGGATCTCGCCAGCCTTCTGCCAGTGGTTTGTGAAGGAAGTGAGTCCTATCTTTACACTTAAATAATAATAAAAACCACCACCATGAATTGTTTTGGATATTTTAGTTCTTCCTCTACAGTGATCCAAAGCATTATTCTTTTTCTGCTTAAATATGATTTTCAGCATTTCTAATTGTACAAAATCCTGTGAAGATCAAGGCTCAAACAACAGTTTGAGATGAGATACAGAACAACATCTGTTAGTGTACCATTTCCCTCATCTGAACTGATTCCAAAGCCACCAAACAAGTCAACAATCTCTCCATTTTCTACAGTGACTTTTGGATCTAGCCTCTCTGCATCACAAAGTCACAGTCCTTCTGGAATTAAAAACAACACTAAAATGTGTCATAGCAATGTTCCACATATACTAAAGGTGTCTGGCTCACAATGCCTATCATGCAGCTTTCATTTCTGCAAGACCCCATCCATATAAAATGCATGTACACAATACAACTAGGCATCTGGTAGATCTTGGGTACCATAGTTATATCCAAGTATGAGTGGTTCTCCAAAGATAGTTCTGAACTAGCCCTTACCTCTATATTCTCTGTCTGATCCTTCACTTCCCCCTCTCCGCCTTTTTAGATTCTGCAAAATTATGAATCTGACCCAAAGATAAGGAAGTTTCTTCAGAATTTAGACCTCTACATCCTGCCAGTCCTCAACATTGATGGTTATATCTATTCCTGGGAAACAGTAAGTAGTAAAAATCCAAAACTGGTTTGAAATTTAGATGTGCACAATGTGCTTCATTTTAGATACAGTCACATCAATTATGTTTAAACAAAAAACAGTGACAGGATCATTACACAAATCCTCTCACTGCAGAGGTTCTGTTTCTTATAGTTAAAACAGCAGTCACTTGAGATCATAGGACTAAAAATTCCTAGCAGATGTCAAGAGTGTTGGAAAGATGGAAAGTCAAAACCATAAGATCCACTGCTTTTGGGATTCTGGGAATTGACTCATTTCCCTGCTAACAGCTTGAGGCTTGGAAGACAGAGCTAAGCGTGTCTGGAGGGCTCAGCTGTGCTTTGCAGAATACTTCAACTAACAGATGAATCTAAGCACCTTTGCAGCATGGGGCAGGAGGACAGTTGGTCAGATATCAGGAAATCTGGTTCTGAAATACAGGTATTCTCCTAAATAATCTGAATAATGAAAAAACATTGATCTCTCTCTATGCTTCCAGGTACTTGAACACAGGATAAATATCTTTTAACACAGAAACTGAGTATGGCTGAAAAGGTTCAGCCTACTGCCACATGGGCCTCACAACCTCCTGCTTGCTTCCCAGCATGGTTTGAAGCAATGGAGCCTGCCACACTCTATACTTGTATACACTAGAAATTCAGCCAGGAAGGCTCAGACAGGTAGTGCAGGGAGTTCTGCAGGGAACCGAGTGTAGCACTGAGTACAAGTACAACAGAGAAACAAAGAGCAGCAAGAATAGATGACAAAAAAGCATTTATCTTTCACATCTGAACCAAATGTAAGTTCAACTGTCACCTCTCGGACACGGGCATATTTATATCTTTCTTAAAAGAACAACACTCTGTAGGAACAGTTCAGTGCTACAGAAATTGCAAGTATGTTTGTTTTTGGAAAAGGCTCAGGAAGTTCATTTTGAGATACATAAAGGTTTGTGGAAGATCTCGGCATGGCTGTAGAAAATAAGTTTTCCACGGCAAGTAGAATGTTTCATCATCCTTGGACACAGAGTCCCCTGCAATGTTAAGAATTACTCAAAAATGCAGAGGTCCAAAACAAAGGTGTCTGAACAGCATACTGTCATTAGTCCCTTTGGATTATTGAGTTAATACTTAGTTTATTTCTGTTTAGGATTGTTTGTGGAGGAAAATTCATTCCACACATGAATGGTACCTGCTACAGGACAGAGCTGAACTGAAACTTTAATTCCTCCTGGGGCAGTAAGTTTCAAGTATTTCAAGTCAGCTCCTTAAGTGTAAAGCAAGATAAATAGATAGTCTCTGAAATAAGGTGAAGTCCAATACAACAAAAATACTCATCTCTTTTTTCCAACAAGATTTATATAGAAGTGGAAACCTGGTTTGTAAAAATACTGTCATCAACTTTTAACTGGCATCTCCTTTTGCAAGCAGAAGATCACTGCTTATATAACTGCACCTCTAATTCACTGCAGGTGAAAGCACCACCAGTGTTAGCAACCAGGCAGCTAACAGCCAGTATTTGTCCAGTCTAGAAGTGTACACAAGATATTTCACAAGTTCCAAATTATATTTGCTATCAAGAGAGAAAATGGTTACACTTCCCCACCCCATAGCTCCCTGCCCACACCCACTTTAACACTCTAAGGTAAACTTCCCTTTGTACTGGAGTTTATATGCCTCTAAATTGGTCCACTTTCTATATTCCTCTCCAGCTCTTGGTGTTTCTTATAACTGCATCAGTGAAATCTTCTATGGGACTGGACCAGAATCAGAACCTGAGACAAGAGCTGTGGTCCAGCTTATCTAAAGGAAGAAGAGTGACATTTTCTGCTTCTTAACAGTTCATTCCTACTGACAGTACATCTTCACTCCATATGGTTCCACAGCCAAACCTCCAAGTAGCAATGAAGAAGTGGTAGGGCAAACCATTCATTTTCTACACTAGAAGAAGAACTAGTACAGGCAGTTGCACACCACAAAACTATATTTGCCCTGTTGCATTTTCTTTAAAGAAAACTTCATTGGAGTAATATCTGAGGGTTTCAGCATGTTCATTTACCTTGTGTAGGGTTCTGCTCTTTTCGTCTTTCTTGGATGCCTGTTGTATGTGTGGCATCAGCAAAGTCTCTTAGCCTCAGAATGAATACAATGAATTCTAATTCTTCATCTTACATTCAGAAAAATTGTTACAGATAGTGTTACCCCTGTGCAAGGTAAGTAACGAACATCAGCTTCTGCTTGCAGTCAAGTTCTACATGCAAGAATGTGTTTATATTTTAGGATGCTGGTAGATTATGTGCACACAGCTGTGCCCAGAAGGGATACCCCAAATGCATCCAAGAGAATGGGAGTGGAATAGGCACCTACTTTTTGATCACTTCCCTGCCTCAATTTCTGAGTGTTTTAAGTTCAATAAAATGAGTATTCACAAATATTCCTGTAGCTAATGCACTAGCTAAGAGCAGGAGGAACTTGGACTCAAACTTCATAAGAGAGACTAAGCAAGTTATTTGGTCCACCTATGGTTTAGTTTTTAAGGATGATGAGACAGCCTGTGGCAATAGAAGCGTTATGTCATGACTGCTGCAAGCAGCATCCATATGCTACATGGCATAGATTCTAGTTCTCCAAAATACAGTTCTCCTGCACTAGAGTAAAACAAATACCTTCTCTACTTTAGAGGTGTCATCTTTTTATTTTAAATAAAATAAATGTTAAAAAAAAAATCTCACCCAAGAAACACATTTGTAAAGGGTTTCTTTAACACCTTGAACTAATACTAATAAAACTTTAAACTGATTATATGTAAACTTGGAGCTAGAGAAAAAAATGGCAGACAATAATTGCCAGATCTACTGGTATCAGAGAAAACACTGTTCATGTATTTTCACTTTCCAGATGCATGTTGCACAGACAGCAGCAGCTGCTCTGGCAGAAAAGTATGGGACCAGTTATCAAGTAGGATCAACCTCTTTTTTATATGTTTTTTTTTTTTTTTTCCCTTTGATTGCTCTGTTTTTCAAAGAGAGTCACTCTTGTGTCACAGGCATCACTAAGTGCTGTTTTGCTGAGTTTCCTCTTTGAGTAATATTTAATGGGTTGGTTCAGTGAAATCACAAAGGAGCAGTCATTTGAATACAAGATAATATTGTGCGTTAAAGTTGACTGCAGGACCGAAGGAAGCATTGATCAGAAGCCAGTTCTTACATGAATTCCTCACAGATGCATCACAAGGGACAGAAAGGGATTGGTGATAGATCATTCTGACCCTGCTGAAGTCAGCAGCAGAACTCCTATTTGTCTTCACTGGAGTCAAGCAAAAATTAAAATCCCAATCAGGTCTACACTCACTCCACCAGATATTAGCACATTGCAGCTGCTTGCAGTTCTGTGTGGAATATGTTGGCTTCAGCCTCATTACAACAATAGGATAGACATTATGAAGGCACTTTCAGAGATAATGTTAGCTGACACTATTAACACAAAGGACACAAGGGCCCTAATAAAAACACTCTTTTTACCAAAAGAGTGAGTAGCTGCCTCCCATGCCCACATTTTGCCTATTCACAAAGTCTATGGCAGTCCCCTAGTCACACTAATCACCTTCTGTATGGGCAACGTGGTGTAAACACATGGTAACTTGTCCATTCCTAAGACTGCATTTTGCCAGGGTTTCTACTTATGGTGGATGAGTAAGAGAAAAGATCCACAAGGCAGATGAACAATGATAGCCAGAAGCAAAATTATTCCAAAAATACATATAGACAAATAAGTGCCAGGTAGTGCCAATGCAGGAGATGAAGCATCAGAGCAGATGAATGGCCAGGTCACTTTGTATCCAACACTAACCGCAGCAAAATGCTATAAACAGAATCCATGGAATTCATCTCTTGTTGTTCTACAATATCATCTTATGGAAAACTATTTCACTCAGGAAACTTCATGCAAGACTTTTAGGATAATTAAGAATATCATCACCTAGAAACACTGCTCTCCATGTCACAGTGATGTATGATTACTGCTTACTTCAGGGATTCCATATAGCCTTGCATTAACTAGAACAAGAAGTATTTCCAAAGAATGGTGCTTAATACTTGCATCTCCCTTCTGTTTTTAAATTCACAGACAATAACTCAGGCTCCTCATGGGACTGGGCTCACATGATTAGCATTCCTTTCTCGTATACATTTGAGCTGCGAGACAAGGGTACTTATGGATTTGTTTTACCTGCCGACCAGATCCAGCCCACATGTGAAGAGACTATGTTGGCTGTGACAACTATTATAGACTATGTTGATCAGAAGTACTTCCCAGGTGGGGCTATGATGCTGACCTCAGGTACCCTGGGCCTGAGCCTTTGCCTGACTGCTGTACTTATGTTGATTGTTCCTTAAAAACACCTTAGAAAGCCCAGCAAGTCATAATATCCCTTCGAAATTATGAAAGTACATCAGCAGAACTAAATGTCAAGTATCTCAATAAAAGCTCATCCCAGAAAATACAAGCATCCACTTGTGTTTTTAATAGCTACGTTTTAGGGAAGGAGGACAGGATGAAAAGCTGTGGCAACTTCCCAAGATCCATTTGCTAGCTCTACAAGAAGTCAGCCTGAATATACACAGAAACAGAGCATCATTTCTTTTTCGTTCTTGAACATGTGTTCAGGGGCCCACTTTGGACCTATGCGATCCTTCTGGCAGCCACAGTCCTGCCCTATCCAGTTCTCCCCACCTCCTGATCCTGCTGACATTATCAGGATGCCTGTGAGCCTTAAAAATCCTCAGTTCTCACTACAGAAAATTGGACAGCTTCTTTGACACTCTCTTTCCTTCATTAAACTAGCACATCAGAACTTAGTAAAAAATGTGGTCTTAGAAGGCAGAGAACAATTACAATCAGGCAGCCATCAAGAGCAGCCTGAAACAAGCAGAAGAGTCGAGGTGGTATGTAGGAAAAAGACAAGACATGGCCCTATCACTTAAAGCCAGTCAAATAAGACAGAAACTGCCCAAATACTTCACAAATACAAAGCAGAAAGGAAGAGAAAGATGAAGATGAGGTGTTATTTCTACATCACGGAACAGATCAGAGAGTGATATTTAATTATAATGATAGTTAATTTGCATCCTCAACTACTGGAAGCTCAACAAAGCTCTAGAGAACAGGAACCATTGTAGCCAGTTGAACTGGGAACCAACAACATCCTGAACTGCTTGAAAGGAAATAAAGAATGAGCTTCTTTACTGCAACAGCCAATTGCAGAGGGTACAGGGCATATTCAACTTATCTTGTGTGTTTTTGAAACTAGGAGCTCTACATCCCCAAAATACATTCACAAATAAAATTACCTGTGATAAGCAAGCCTTATTTATTTGGATAGAAAAAGAGTCCAGAAAAAATAGATACAAAGTTCTGAATATATATATATATTAGGAAATTTCAAGTTCCTATGTGAAGACTCAAACTGCACTGATTAGAGATTTTCAGCAAAATCTTCCCAACTTTGGGTTAGATAATGCCTTGCTCATATACTTGTTTTTTTTTAAGTGACTACTTGAAAGCTACTGTTGGCAAATATACATCAAAAACTTCTGATACAAAAGTCACAGTTAAACAACATGGAGAGGACTGTAATATCGCTGACCTCAAGCTATAATACACAGAGACTATGACTGGACTAAGATCTCATACACAGTATGTAACATAACCTAGAACATCCTTTCCTCCAATTCCATTTCAGTGCCAGCAAGAGAAGAATGCCTAACACTTAACCACAATACCCTTAAAAATACGAAAAACAAAACCTTGCAATCATTTCTCCAAAGCACAACTGGCATTTTTTTCCTCTGGATGCTTAATTGTCAAATCTTTGCTCCTGCCATTGTCCATAGATTATTACCAATCAGTGTAGCTAAATCTGTCCAACTCCTGCAGGTTCCCGAGAGTATAGTCCTTCCAGACCAAGCACTCATTTACAGTGAGACCCGTCTGTTGCTGAGTACTGTAACAGGTGTCACTAATTAGCACTTCCCCCCACAGGAGCAGCAGTCCCCAGATTTATGTTTAATTTAGGATGTGACTTGTAAGCCTTTACATTTATGTTTTTATATTGTGTCTTTCAAACTGTAAGGAAGAAGACAAACCCATCTGGTGCATCACTACATGCTGTCAGCGCCAGCAGGCGAGGCCCTCTGGGGACCAATGCCCACACATTTACCTTGACAAAGCCAACCCAAGCTTGAGCTGCCACCAAGCACTTTCCAGAACTAGCCCATGACTGCACTGGAACAAAACCACTGCTGGCCAAGGCCACATAACTGCATTCAGAGACTTTGCATAGCCCAAACTCCTCAAGATAAAGGAAGGGAACTGGTTTTGCTCGTCCTGGGTATTTTCTGATAGAACTGTTTGCAGCTGTAAAATGCAATCAAATGCATCCCAAGGTTAATTAGCAGATCTCTGTGGATTGGTTTAGTCCCTCATTAGCTCCACTTGTTGGAATAGCCACTAGCAGGTGGGGAAAGATACGCCTGCACATGACCTCCAGGCAGGGGCTGAAGGGATTCCCAGCACTCAAGAACTTCCTCCAGAAGGAGAAAGATAAACTTAATGAGAAAATAACAAGGATAAAAAAATTATATATATTTAAATATATATATATATTTAGCAATAATCATTATCTAGAAGGATGCCTGTTACTGCCAACACACTGATCATCCCTGGGCACACAGCTCCTTGGATCTGTCAGCAATGACTCATTTAGCATAGTAAAACCACAAAAGGTGTGGAAGTAAACCTTGCCTTCACTGTCACTGCAGCACAGATATTCCACAATGAGTACTTAGTCCCCTTCTAGGAACTATTGTTGCACAGTCAAGTTACAATCACTAGAAGGCCAAGGCTGGAGCAAATTGGTCTTCACAAACATTACATGGACTCTATATTTCACACACCCTCCCAGTTAGCTGACATCTCTGTGTACCTTTTGTGCTTGTAGAAGGGTGATAAGTATAGGCTGACAAATAACTGCTGAGAGAGTATATTTTGTCAATCACATTTTGCAAATAAAAGCTTTGAAGAAAAGCAAACTATGAATGACTCCATTGAAACTCCTCTTACATCATGAATCCACTGCCTGGTTTTGTCACACCTGCATTCCTTTATTGCCTCGACTCCTTGGTTTCACTTTATCATGAAGTATAGAAAAAGACACATACTGATTTCTTAGCAGATGAACAGCCTTTCCTACTGAGGTAATTATGTGTCTTCTGCTTTAACTCATACATAAATAGGCCAGAACTCATCATACAAAACTGATTAGTTATTGCTTGTTATTTCTCCCTAGTAAAAAACCATGACCCTTCTCTTTCCTCCTCATAGTTAAACACACAGATCATGGGGTTGTTTTTTTTTTTTGGTTTTTTTTTTTGTTTGTTTGTTTTTTTACTGGTACAATTGATATTGAGAAGGATTAATTACTTTTGGTCATTCCAGTTATTGAATAAAGAAAGGACATCCTAGTTTTGAGTAACAATGTTCTATATTATCCTTATTCGTATTTTTTCCTTAATATAAAGTTTTAAGAAAGGGCCATCAGTGATCTCATTCACTTTCAGGCAAGGAGCTCCTCTCTGTTGATTTCTCCCACACGCTATGTTAATTTGATGCAGTCCTCAGGCTCTTAACAAGTTAGCAACACTGTCCTCATTAAGAAAAGATGTCACGAGGGAACTATACTATTAAATGAAAGCATGTAGCCTCATTTCTTAGCACTTCACATAATGAAAGATCAAAAACCTGCAGTTTTGAAGGGAGTGTGAAAACACCTCTTGCTTGGGGTGTGGTGGGAAAAACAGTTATTTCCTGGTTGTTACTTCCTGAGAAACTGCTTACGTGCCAGAAGTCTGCTCAAATGCTATTCTTCGGTGCAAGTTCTATTTCAAGTGAAAAACAGGCTAGGTCTAAACAAAGCTCTCAGACTTGGGAGTATACAGCAGATCCACACTGGAAACAATCTTAGCTGGTACAGACTCACTCAGTAACACAGAAAGACAGCCTCAGTGTTTTCCAGGCATTACTGTAGATGGGAATTTACCGATATTCAAGAACAGAAGACTTTACCATTTGTGTCTTCCAATTTCTGTAGCCAGAACTCTTTTTCAAAGTAGACTGGGACAAGCTTCAGATGGGGCAGTCTGGTTTCGATTGGAAACCACTGTCCTGGAACTGATCTTGGGTTCTCTCCAGCTACAACCCATAAGTATCCGTAGTCCTGATACTTTGTCTCATTCCCTGTCCCCTTTTCTTATTCATTATTATCTAGATCTTGGTTTTCTTAACCAGATGAAGTTTTCAGCTAAACTATACACAAAGAAAATACAGCACAGCCCCTTGCTTTGATGACAAGCCCAGCACATGACTTCCTCCTGCATAAATAGCTGACCAAGGCTGCCTCCCCCCCTTTGCCTACCACTAAGCTGAAAGGCTATGAAATAAAGATAAGGTAATAAAGATAAAAAATAATTCAAAGGTTTTAAAAATTGCGTATTAGAATTAGCAAACTTAATGAAAATATTTTTAAAATACATTTTGTATTTCCTGTATCTTCCTTCCAAGGAATCTGGATGATCCTTGTTGGTATAAAATACAAAAGAATAATTTGATCACAACTCATCATCACTTGCATCTACCTGCCCAGTCACACAGTATCTGCCTATGAACACAGTAGACATGCATGAAACCAACTTCTGGAAGCTGGCAAGAAGTATGGTTTTGCTATATAACCCGTAGCAAGCAAGAAGAACAAATTTAGCATCATGCTCACAGCCTTTAATTCTCCACTGTGTATTGAACACAAGGCACACATCACAGCCACCCCCTGTTGTGGGAGAAGGCCTCAAATGAAGACAGTACAAGGAGGAGAGTGGATTAAGATCACATAGCACTGACCGCAGTTGAAAATGCCTAGATGAGAGGGAACATTTGAAAAATTATGGAAATTATTGTACTGTCAAAGGCTTCAGTAGGGGAGAAAGAAGGAGTGGATAGGTCACAGATGGATTAACTTTGTCATTCCCAGCTTTAGTTTCTTCTGCACAAGTCTTGGAAAGCAACAGACCCTGCCTTGAAAATACAAACTCTCCCTGTTCTTAAATACCCATACAGTTTTACCTGGGGGAGAACTGAGGAGGAAAATGATCACTCATGAAAGTTATTTAGTTCTGATTAGTGAGGCACAAAGCAGGAGAAGTAAAAACAGGGAGGAAGATTTGGAGTACAAGCAGCACCAAGAAACACACATGTAGGCAGCATACTCTCTGATATTTAGATGTAAAAGCCTATTCCCCTAGGTCATATAAAACACAAATTTCTTCCCTGAGACCACAGTACAGGTATTTTATCAGTTACTGATAGAACCAGGGTAGGACAGTTGCTACAACCAATTGATGACAGCAAAAGGTTCCCTATCCACTGTTGTCATCTAACAAAAAAAAGAGTCCCTGTCACATTCCTAGTTTCTAACCACAATACAGAGAAATGAGTCAACAGCAAAGGCTGGTTTACTCCAAATCCTCACTTCAGTCACTGTTCTTGTGTATTCCTTAGATTCCCATGTTGCAATTGTTTCCCCAGGCTAGCTCAGCTAAATACAATACAAAAGGGCTTAACAAACACTTAACCTTCTACTTGAAAAATGAATCTTGTTTGGAATAAACAAGATCCTTGTAGCCAAACACAGGTGATATGGGAACTCTTTCTGAATTTGCTTCACAAGTCACCTGTGACACTAACCCAAACCAACCAGGGTTACTTTGAAAACACAGAAATCATTACCAAGAGAAAGAAGAGTTCACTAGAAAATATTATATAAGAATCATTCTCAGGGGTAAAAACAAACAAACAAACAAAAAAACCCCACAACAACAACAACACAACCCTACCAAATGAGAATGCAAATCTATTGGGAAAATGATTACAGAAGCATTCCGCAATCAAATGCCTTTCTTGATGTTACTTGCAACATAGAGGCAGGTACCAAGCTACTTGTTAATCTATCCAACTGCCTTCTGCCTGCTACTTAAATAATCCCATTACTTTGATCAGCTTGCTAGTGCTGGCAATCCAAACACATTATCTGAGTATATTCTCAGCATGTGAGCAACTGGAAATCAATAATAGTTTTGGAAAGGGGCAAGAGGGGGAATAAGGGTTAATAGCAATTACTCATGAAAAGCAATCTAAACTACTTTTAAAATTTAATTTGGGGTGCCAAATTTAAAGGCTTCTTGAATACTAAGGCCACCGTAATCATGCTGATGCTGTGTCTTATTGAGTAGAACCAGAGCATTACTCATTTTTTGCTACCCTGAGTTATCAAGGACATGCTGGGCAAGTAGCCAAGGTAATACATGCTCAATAATAATAATCTATACTTAAAAGTAACGTGATGGCTATTACATGATGACTGTACTGATTGGAAGAAGTTTAGATCTCCAGCCCTGGTAACTGCTTGACTTAGTACTTGTTTTAGCTCATGAGAAGCACCATACAATAAAACATGTATCTTAGAAGCAAGAGAGAATTCAAGCAAATTAAGCAGCATAGAAATGGCAAGAGGTAGCAGGAGGATGGAGACTGATATGCTCTGAATAAAAGAGCAGTTTGGACATTTTTATTTATAAGACAGTGGAATTTCTGTGGCTTCATCTTCACAGGGGACTGTCATTGTGTGTGCCAGAAAAAGAGATTAAGAGATTGATAGGAATCCTACTCTTCTTAGGGGATGGGGAAATGTGTAGAGCCAAAGAAGTAATAAAAATAAAAAAAGGCCAATGAAAAACCGTCTAAGATTGCTCTCTGGGGTACACTGGAAGCAGGCTCTCTAGTTCAGCTATTAGTCTCAATCTCTCCTCCTCTATTGTCCATTTTCATTGGAAAAGAGTAGGTTCCAGAAATTATCACTTCCTTTAGGAAGCAAGCATAAGACGGTCCTGAAGTGCCTCTTTCCAACTATAATGTGTGTTTTGTCCAGATTACCAGGAATCTGATGATGTTATCTACTGTATGCTTGCTCTATAATGTCAAGAAGAGATAGACTTTTTTTAAACTACCTTCCAAGGAAATGCCAGGAACTCCAACCTATTACAGATATTGTTCATAATATGTCTAACCCTACATCTACTCCATGCTCAGGAACACTCACATTCCACTGATCTAGTCATGTTCTACTGCAGGTCTGTACTAGAAGGTCCTTTCAGAGAAGCTATATTGATGCAAAAATTGTAACCATGTAACCAAAAGATTTATTTTCTGAATAGGCTAAAATGGCCCTTTCCCATACTGCAAGTTTTTAGAAACAGACAGCATTTATTTGACATGCCCGTTGCAATTAGGGACAACAACACTTTCTGCGGATCTTCCCTGGAGTTCTATGTTTTTGTACAGCAAAAATATTACTTTTATGTGACTATAGTACCTCATCTGGTACTGCTTCAAGAGGGGCCAAAGCATCTCTATTGGAAGTTGTACTCTTGATGGCAAGAGAAACTGCTTAACAAAATTCCTGTGAACTGAAGGAAAAGCAAAACAGCTTGCATAAGGATACCTGCAAGATGAACTGCAGAAAACAGAAGAGACCAAGCCTCAGCTGGCAACCGGCTCATTAGATCACAATATTCAAATGATGCCACCCAGGCTTAAAATGAAAAATGGTTTCAAATAAAAAGTTTCTTAGCATAAACCCACTTTAAAAACACATTGCATTCTAGAGCTAATCAATATTTTTTGTCTATAGCATTTGTCTTACATACTATTTTAAGTAATGTAATGCTGACATCACATTTTGTTTTTCTAGATAAAATCATGAAATGCACTTGCAAGTATCATGAACAGGTGTTCTACTAAAATATGCACTGCTTAAAGGTCATCTTTTTTGTCAGAGGCTTTTGATTTCTGTATTAAGTGTGGTAGGTTTAACTGAAAAATAATGGTGACATTCTTCTATACTGCCCCATGACTTCTTCAGCTTCTAAACAGAGACACTTTAGATAAACCTAGAAGGAACATTAATATGATGATGTGCCAGCAAAAATCTGCAGCATTCTGGCCTTGTAGATAGCGAGTCTCTGAGGGCTCTTTACTAAAGAACAGCAACATTTTCCAAACATAAAAGTGGAAACAGGAGCTGTTTAATGTGAAATCGTCTTCTTTGTGGAACAGACTTTTTTTTTTTTTTTTTTTTTTTTTCCCCTAGAGAAAAAGGAAGCAAATTTGCAAAACCACTACATACCTAAAATGTATCTGTATATTTTGTTCAATGTGTTGTATTTAGGAGAAAAGACAGTTCCGTTTAATAGGCAATGCTAAACTTGCTGTACAGACGACTCCAAATTTAAGCTTGAAATTAGTCCAGCACAACAACAGTGCCTCAGAAAATTCTACAGCTTCTGTCACTATATTTATTGATCTTATTTAAGGGCTGACTACCACTAAGGCAGAATCTCTTTCTCTGGAAATCATTAATTTGTGAAATTCACTGCAAACATTCAACATCAGTGAGCATTTGCCATTTGTCATAGATTACCTTTCTATCATGGTAACCTTTCGTAAGAAACATCTGTTTAACCTCTGTTTGCCTATCAACTGTATAATTGTATTACTGTATAATGCTAGAGTAACTCCTAAAACAAACCAACAACACCAAAAAAACCCAACAGCTCCAAAGCATAGATGCCTCCAAAAACCCATGTCTATTGTTAAAGTATTTTGTGTTTTTATTTTCTTTTCCTGTAAAACTATGGCCATTGTCTATCTCTACACCTCCCCTTAATAATTCTTGAACCTGTTGGCTACCTCCTGCTGAACAGGGAACGTGAGAAGGGTCACAAGAGCCAGAAGTTCCTACAAGCCCAACAAACAAAAAAAGTGGTTGCGCTACTTACAGAAGCCCAAACAAGCACCTTTAAGAGGAAAGGGAGCATGCTATGAGGTCAGTAGTTATTATTAGATAAAGCAAACTCAACTGCATTACCAACAGCATTGGTCCTTGGAAACAGTGAAATTGCATCTGAGAAGTTCCTTACAGTACCAGGCAAAGCACCATCAGGAATACAACAATAAAAAAATCTCATACAGCAGAATGCTGACTCACCTGATTGACAGTAGGATCTCTGGCAGTAGAATCTTCCTCACCAAGAAACAACCTTCTACTCAGGGAGACTAGTCCTCAAATGAGCCCAGCAAGAGGTGGACCCATGGTCCATTGCTTCCAATCATGGGGGAAGCACAGGTGAATTGTTTGCACCTGTGCTTCCTGGGCCCGCCCCCTTCACTCAGATGCTCAATCATGAGTTCAGGTCCTGACATAACACTTCCCTTGCAAATAGAAAAGACTTGAACCAAATCACAAGAGAGTGATGGAAAAAAAAATAAAAATAAAAAAAATCTTAGATACTGAGAAGCCTTGTAATACATAGTACAGAGTGGTACAAAATAAGAGCCAACATCAACACATAAGCTGAGGAAGGAACATGTAGGGTGTTTACAGCAAAGACCATATACTTCCCTGCTGAAAAGAGGAGTCTTGATCTTGAATTGCTTAAAAGCAAGCAGTTTTAGGAAGAGCTGGTAATAACACACCCTGTATGTTCAGCAGGTGGCAGGATGATAATCCTGAACAACATTTTCTGTTGAATATGTGTCAGAGGCTCAAGAGGACTGCTAATTCCCTTTCCTACAATGACTCAGGCTGGGATTTCCCTTGGTTTTGTTATTAGCCTAGTTGCTATTTTCCCTCCTATCTATTTTGTTGCTTAGGAGACTAATAGTCATTGAAAAAGAAAAAACAAACAAACAACAACAAAACCTTAAAAAACAAGTCCTTTTCCTGCCAGTGTGATCCTAAGTTAAAAAATGCTGAATGTGCTTGCCTCATGGGATCTGCCCATGCAGAAAGAACACAACTGGTTAGTACAAGGGGTGTCCAGGGAAGAGGACTTCCAGGCACAGCCAGTGTTTGCTCTCCAACAGGCAAGCAGTACGGATTTACTTTGTTTTCAGGGCAGTAACAGAAGTTTCTCCAGTGAAACAATGTAACTGGGCAATGATTTATGGGGCAGACCCTTGTTTACATGACAGTCACAGAATATAGCTGCAATTTTCCTGCCATTCAGGACTGTAGTATTCTGTAACTATTATACTTACATCCCTGTAAATACAGGAACAAAAAGGACTCTTTTCCCCAGGGAGGGCTTGCTAAAGCCTGTTTGTTCACATGAATATGGTGCCCCGTAGTTCTTGCTGAATCTTCTGCTCCAGTTTCATCAGGAGATCACAATCTGCTTCATAAATCAGGTCACCATAACTTCCTATTTTCTGCTTACATTTTTATTCTTCCTTCCCAACTTCCATTTTATTTCACATGAAACTATAGCCAAGAGAACAGGGCAATAATAAAAGCTACTGAAAACTGATGGACTCTGCTCCAATCCTCTAATGTCTGAATATCTCTCTGAAGAGAAACCAGCGTACAATCCCGAGATTATGGAAGACACAGAACACTTCACATAGGCTAGAAAATGAATCCTGCATTACAAACCCTGTCTCTTGGTATTTTTTGGGTTCTCAAAAGGACCGAAGATATCATTTCTTAATGTGGTGTTGAAGCTCTTCTAGTCATTATCACTCCTGAAAATTCTGATGCTTATATTTAGGATCTCAGCTAAAGGTTTAAGAACTTATGCTAAGCCTCAGTGCTTGGCATGTTGAATGTGTGGGTTTCTGGCACATGTATTTAAAAAGAAATGTGGTATTAATTGGCTTTCTAGGAGCTCGAAGACTTTGGAAATGACTTATTAAATAATACAAGGCATTTGAAAGCAGAACATCTTCAAAAACTGCTACTACAAAAGACGACTCATAATGTGATAACACTAATTTTACTAGTAGCACCAGAGGAAAATCCCATCCCAGATCACAAACACTCAAATGCAGTGCACACATTCTAGGAAAAAGGCATGAATGGTTTTACCAGGCTTGTTTCCTCAGCTGAACAAAGCAACTGAAAAAGTAGTAGTGGTAGGTAATGAAGGGATAAGTTCTCATGTCTTGATCCAACTCCTACTTGTAGATGCTGACATGATTCCCTCAAACTTGAAAGCAGGACTAACATCAATATAACTACTCTAAAATTTCCTGCTTCCTCCTTCAATCAGTTGGTTGTACTCCGTGACTGGTCTTTTTAGCTCACCAATTTCACAAGGCTTGTTTATGTCTCCTTACCTATTCACTTACTCCAGTAAAGCAGTATAGGTAGCTCATTAGCCCTATATAACATTTGCTTGCTGTTCTGTGGCATTTTTGGAAGAACTGACACATTCATTGATCTATTTATAGATCATTTATACATATAGTAAATAACAGATCGCTAATACCTTTTCCAAATTACTGCCTTCTCAAAGGCAGAAATGAAGACATAAGAGGCTTTGCACATGAACTAAAATATACGATCAAGAAAGAACAGAGAGACAGAGGCACTTCTCCACAGGGTAAAAGCTTATGAGTTTACGCTTAAAAGATGGTAATACCTATTCTTTCCTAGAGTGACAACCTTTGTTCAGAGACTCACAGAGAGGTTGGAGGTATGTATTATAGGGTCACAACCACCCCACCTTTCCTATACTGTTGAAGTGGGACGATTTATGTATTAATTTCTGTTATTGTAGTTCTTATAGACCAACGCCAATGGGTCAGGGCTATGCTGGACAAGATAATACAGTGACATTTTAAACATAGGCAGCACCTCTTCTACAGCGCATATATCTTGTTATCTAGATGGCACACAGCACAAGGAGAGAGAGACATATAATGAAAAGACAAATGGGGGGCAAAAGAAGAGCTAAGCCGGGGGCACTAGGACAGGCATGCTGCTCAGCCACAGGCAGACACAAACATTCTGACAGATGTCTGCTGCAAGCTAATAGGGTCATGCTGGCTGAGGGTGGAAGAGGATTTCATTTTGGGTGCCATCTTTCTTCTGCTACAGAAAATGTATGAGTCCAGAAGTCCACAGACAATTGTCTGGTACCACCAGTACAATTTGGCCCTGTAAGTACAGTTACTCTGATCCCACTCTACCTCAAAATCAGCAGAAACAGCTGAGTCAAATTTGAAAGTCAGATCCTGCTCAAGCTACTGGATTTCAAGCTCTCTTTTTGTCACTTCCCTCTGTTGGGAGCTACTCATTTCCAGTGGGAATCCTTCACATTTTCTCCATCACTCTGGTTTGGAAACCCATTTTACCTCATCTATTTAGCCAATAAGCTCTTCACTGTGGTCTGCGTGTACAGTACGAAGCATGACATCTCACCAGACTGCTGCTCAGAGTGTCCATGACTTACTGAATCCAAATGCAGCCATGGGAAGGGCAGAGCAGAGAAACAACTCTGAGAGGCTACGGGGAGCATAAGAAAGAAGTATTTACCAACATTCCATTAGGTTAGGAACAAGGAAACAGTACCTGTGATAGCAGCTACCAGGAATGACCTTAGAGAGGGAAGGGAGATGTTAATTATGGTTGTTAGTAAACAGTAGGGGGCAGTATATCCAGTATATCTCACGGCAGTGTTCTTTTTCTACTAATTTCAGATTTTCTTTAGTCAGCAAACATCAAACAGAGACAGACTGAACTGGGGCCATTTTTGAGTGAGTGTCAGATGCTTTGTTTTGGAAAACGTGGGAAGTACGGTGTCATCTCCATCGTTTCTGAAGGAGATAAATCACAGTCCTTACATAGGCTCCTGCATCCTTGTTGGTTGTTATTGAAGGGTTATAGCCAGTGTGGAAGAGATGGAAGAGGACTAAGCTTGTATTAAAAATGCCAACATGTTTTTGAGTCCCTTTATATAGATAGGTGCCCGAAGAAGAAAAAGAAGAAAAGAAGAAACCTGAAAAACAAATTCAGCACCAGATAGTTTCTCCTGTGCCTGTCTATTTCAACTGGAGTGATATTAATAGAATACACAACAGCAGGGAGTGGGAAAATAAACATATTTTTGCTCACAGAAAGGAACTGACTGAATGACTCACAAATGCAAAAGTAAATAAATAGCTCCCCATGATAATCTGAAATAATACTATATCCACTGAAACAAACCGGCTTCTTAACTGTAACCTAGCATGTTAAATTCAATCAGTTTTATCTGAGGCCATGGACAGACTGAGTGATCAATCTCTATTACCCTAGGCCTTTTTTTTTATTCTGTCTTTACAGTACCATTTTTCTTCCCACTAGATACTTCAGTTCATTTCCCTGAGCCTTTGTCAGCTTAATAGCTGAATTTCAGACTTACAAACACAAATAGCTCTCAAACTTCCAGGAGGTGAGCAAGTCCATGTTGTGTATGTGTATGGGAGGGGGGAATATAGCAAACAAACAAAAATCCAGGCAATTGTTAACATTGCCTGTGTTGCATTTACAGGATAAAGTTATGAGCTCACATTTCATAATGGAGATGCTCAGGGTCAAGAAGGTGCTAGCTTTCAGATGCTGTAAAAATCAAGAGGTGGGGTATTTTTGGTAGTGTATAATTGGCAAGCAGGTATTTCCCCTAGAGAAATGGAATGAGGACACAGCAATTAACTCTTCTAGTCCTGCAATCAGAGTGCTAATCAATCACATCCTTAGCAACTGCATGGTCACTATGGTACCGACACCATCTCTTGTTAAAATCCCTTCCAATTTATTCTCCTAGTAACTTTGATGATGGTCAGAGCAGAAGTTACGTACACTTGCTGACACTGTGCTGAATGATTCCATCAATCTCCATTCTGCAATATTGGACCCTGTTGTAAATGAGAATCTGCTGCGAGGCTAGACAGGAAGGCAGTAAGTGTCCAGACAATCTATGCTGTTTGATTTTCAGAAACAATGTGTAAATGACAAACACAATGCTTCAGTACAGCCTCTCTGCTCTAATAGTCTTAAATGTGAGACTAATGAACTTTATCTTTCAACCCCACTGAACCTCATTATACTGTAAATACACTTTGCATAACATCTCGTAATTCAGCTGCCAAAAAAAAAAAAAATACTATCAGAAAGGAAGAAAAAGGCAAGGCTATGGTCTTAAAATCAAGCCAAACAGATGAATCTTTCCACAGCAAATATTTATCCTGCAGGGACAAAATACAGAATTTGTAATGAAAAATAAATAAATAAATCAAAATAAATCCTAGATGTTGAGACCTTTTAAAATGCCAACAGAAGCAGAAAATAACATACAAATACAGACTAACAATTTGTCCCTAATGGAGTCATGAAGAGTAGATGGAGAATCTCACCTGCATGGTCTATCCCACGGGACATATTTTCAGTAACTCCTCAGCCTTGGGATTCTGTCCTCCAACAAAGGTTGTACTGATTGTTTTTGGAGGCAGAACAGCAGACTGGGTGAGTGCTGTGTAGATACAGCATGATGACACCTGCTTTCACATGTGGAAGATAATGTTAAAATGGATGGCTCAGATACTGGGAGGTAATCACAACTAGACTGACAGTTTGAAGTGATACTGACTGAGAAGCAGATAAATGCACAGCTTCATAAAGATTTACAGAATGTACATTCTCAGTCATGTCAGCATTTATTATACATTTCTAATTGGAGCACCTCATTTCTACATTTTCCTAATTGATTACTGTAACAAAGATGCCCTGAACACTGTATATTGCTCACTGATTGCTAGACAAACATTATTGGTGTGTCAATATTTGCTTTTTGCTAGAGCTATCATTGTTTGAGAGGTTATAAATCGTTTGGGATAGCGCTCTCCAGTAGTATTTTATTAAACACACATGGAAAGCACCCAGTATGCTCAGCCTCTGTTATTCCCCCCCCCCCTTTTTTTTTTTTTTTTTTTTAAACTATGCAGTGAAACAACTGCTCCTCAGTTGTTAAAGCCAAAAGACAAGACAAAACATTTCCAAAGAACTCATGATATTCCCGTCCTAATGGTTTCATGTTGCTGGGGCCCTAGATTCAGAGAGGTTGAGAATTCAAAATTGTCACCCATTTTATATTCACATAGCTGGTCTCTCAAAGCAAGCACTCCCCTAAATTCCCACCTTCTTCTTGTTTATTACTAAACAAGGATTCTGCTCTAACCAGTATTTAATGAGCTTTCCTGTACTTCCAGGCTTCATCTTTTCAAATATCATATAGACTTTCTCTGTAGCCCAAAAGCTCAAGCAATGATCAGCACAGTAGAGTTAGAGATAACTCCATAATTGCAAGTTTGGCCAACTTATACAAAGCCCCCACCAGAAATGTTCTGAAATGCACTGCTCACTATTTGCGGTACACAGAGTATGATGTTTCAGGCATGCTGACTGAGATGCACATCTGTGAAATAATACTTCCAATTATCCTAATGGTTCTTTGGTCATTCAAACTATAACTACTTTTCACATAACACTGTCCTGAAGTAGGCAGAAGATCACTGTGATTTCTAGTAAGGAAATGCCTGGAGAGTCTCCTGCTGCACTTGGAAATAAGACAGAAGAAAAGAGGATTGCAAAATCCAAATGCAGGTCCTGGCTCCTGATATGGGTCAGCAAGGGGCTGGTTGGAGGTTGACCGCATATTTCAGAGCTAAAAATCCCCACCATAGGACCAGGAGTTTTAAAAGGACAGAGTTGTTACCCACAGTTGTTTTGCTAACTGAAATGTTTTTCATTTGACCTGATCTGTAATTAGGGTAGACTTTAACCTTATATATACAAAAAATGTGCTCTTCAGTGGGTGTTTAAATTAGATGATTGCTCTTATGCAAGCTAATCAGGAAGGTGTATAAATAAAACTATGCATGTCTTTTTACATGTGCAGAAAGATGGTTTTAGGAATGGCAATTCCAAGCCTCTGGAGTAGAGAAGAATTCACAGTTAGGATCTGAGAAGAAACTTCCATCAGTTCTGCACTAGAACTCACAGTCATGAAAAGTTATCAATATTCTGCTGAATAGGAATTTGTCTTGCTATTAAACTGATTGATTGGGAACCACTGGTCAGTGTCAGTCACGTTTTTCATTTCTGCATAATCCAAAGAGAACTACAGCCTCACAGTTCCAGTTGCAAAGCATAAATCCAAACACAATAGCTCATGTTTTCAGCTGTCTGTACATTCTTGGGATGTTCTCCAATGGATCAGCCATTTCAATGGCCAACCATAACAACAGAGTTCCTTACTTCTTCTTTTTTCATTTCTGATCACAGAGCAGAGTTAATGGTCCAGATTTAATCAACAAAGGCATTTACATTTCAAAATAATGAGAGTCACTCAGCTGGTAACTTGTTAATTAGTTTTCAAGCATTCTCCCTTTCAGCCTTTATTCTCTCAAACAGCAGCTTGCTGAGGCTGACAATCCTTCCAATAATAAGGGAAGAAACTTAAGCAGATGTGATATCGGAATTCTATCTTGCTCTAAGTTCACTTTACACCAATCTGTTGATTTCAGAAGTACTCATGATTTACCTGGGGGTAAATGTTTCAATGTATCAGACTGTCATATTTCCCCTGTTCTCTTTTTTCTGTTTTTGAATGATGAATGTCTGCAAGGCAATTACATGCCTGAATTTAAGCTTCTCTCATCACTGTATTTTTTAACAGTGCTGTTCTATTTGGGGACACAGTCACATTTGCAGAAAAGCTATTTCTGCCACTTTATAATTCAGTGCAATTATTTTCTTGATTCTAACAATGAAAGCCCTTTTACCCAAAGCTACACAAAAGAACCAGAATATAAATAAGAATCAGTCTACTGTATTTTTTCTAGCACCCAAATACTTGCAACTGAGGATAAATGTACAGAAAGAGAATCTGTTCCTAGTATCCATCTCTGTGCTAATAAAAATGGAAATGCAGATGCTGGGTCTCATAGTGTTCCCCAGCATATTCCATAATGACTGCAGAACTCCAATTAGTCCCCAGCACAGGATATGCTTCAGCTGACCTGCTGGCAATCAGTTGTTCCAGAGCCTAGATCGATTTTGTCCTGCATTTATCAATTCTTCTGTCAGACAAAACAGACAACATCTTAAAAAGATGATGTTTTGTGAAATAAAAGCAAGTTGTTCCACTCATCACATAATTTCCTCTTACATCCTCATTTTGCATGGCACATAAGCGTGTGCTTAACTTCAAGCATATGACTGATCACCTCTGTGGGAACAGGAAGGCATTCCTGAATGGGAGGCTATCTGATCATCTTTGCAGCTCTATAAATGAACGGCTTCCTTAATTTTTATTTTTTTTCCCTTTCTTCTTTTTCCCCTCCTATTTTCCTTTCTATTTATTTATTTATTTTATTTCCTCTTTCCTCCACAAACTTTTTGTCTTTCCCAAACATGGTGGGTTACTGAGGGAATATAGGATGCAGCTATTTAAAGAGGGTGGGCAAATAGTTTATAAAAACAGCAAGACATTCCCAACTTTTTAAGAGGAATTTGTTCTTCTGAACCATTTCAGCTTCTCTGAAGCCTGAAGATAAAGTACACATAAGACTGAGCCTGTTTTCTTTTGTTTTTTTAATTGATGCTTATCATTATAAATGAAGTACTTAAAGATGTTTTTGAAAGTCACAAATTAGCACCACCTAGCCTTACAAACAGCAGGTAAAAACCAAGCCAAAACATCAACAAAAAAACAGGGTGAAGGAATAAATCTGTCATACAAAACTCTATCTGTCTTATGTCTCAAGGGCAGCTTTTGGAGTCTTATCTAATCTTGTGTGTTTGTGCCCACTGTATAGTACCTTCCAACATACTGCTAATTTGGAAAAATATTACCAATGCTTTAAAAACACTTTAATTAAGAAGCCATATGCTTTCACTAGACATTTAGAGCCTGAGAAGCCAATTCAACAATTCTGTCTTTCACAGAAATGTGACCAAATTTCAGGGTTGAAAGAAGTGCCAGTTTTCTATCTGAGCTCCAGGAAACACTGCTCTGGAAATATGATTCATGAACTGGATAATCTCAAGTTTGGATACATCTCATTTGAAATATTTAGCAGCAGTATTGCCACTTCTTAAAGATAATTTCACACGCGTGTAAGGGTTAGCCATTAAAACTTACTGTTACAAGATCTCCATCTTAATAATCCCTACAAGGCACACATCCTGAAGAACATCACTTGATATCCGAGCTTGAAGTATCCATTACACAGACTGCCTCTATCTACAAAAAACAATCACCTAATTAAAACCACCTGACTGAAAATATGGTTCTGTAGGAAAAAGAAAGAACTGGGGTACATGTTCAATTACAGAAATATTTGGGAGGACACCACTGTTTCTGTTTTCTGCGACTTCTGTACTTGGAAAACAAACAAACAAAACAAAAAACCCAACACACTGATACCAATGAGTCTGACCCTGGATTATGCATTTGCAGTTGACTTCTCAGAGATCAGCTTTGCTGCCTATTTGACACAGCACTCCCCATGCAACTGGTTACTGAGTTGAGAGTTAAAGACAATTTGTTCTGAATGACTTGAGTCCAATCTGGGTATTTCTGGGATTCAGAGCTAGCAAGACTAATCTGGATGTAGAATGAAAATACTAGTCATTGAAAGTCAGCTTCTGGCAAACTTACTCAAATACAAATAACCATTTTGCTTTATATACAAATATGCAGCTATTTTTCTCACTTCCACGTGGAATTTGGAGTCTGCCTCTACAGAGATTTGTGTATGTGTTTGACTTAAACCTCTGTGGAGTAGTGTCCATTTAAACCCTCCTCACAACTTTAATTAGATTCCTTGATTTCAATATGCATAAGGTATAAGGTCAGGGACACTTTCAGCAATTCTAGGCTATTATCTGTACAGTGGTGTGGGAATCTTCTGCATATATTCACAGCAGCAAGAAAACAGCCAGACTGTTGCCATAACAACAGTTTAGAGGGAGGGAGCTATAGAGGGGAACAGCAGGATAAAGAATTTCTTTGAAAATGTTTCAGTGTAACATTCTTGTGTGAGAAGGGAAGGTAGAGAAGCAATCATTAGATAATTGAGTCTTTAAAATCTGCACTATGTTCTCTGTAATCACTGTGAGTTACTCAGAAAAAGCCTCCATGCTCAGCCTAAGGCTATGAATATCTTTATCTGCAGTTCCGTTTACTGTTGACCATTATCTCCATCTGACTTTGTATGTTTTACAAGAAAACATTCCCTTTCCAAATTTTAATATTGGCAAGTTGCTCTTTGTTATGCTTCTTCCCCAGAGGAGCTCGGTCTGAGTCATGCTTGGTCCTTTTTATTCTATCCTAATACTTAATACATATTACTTTTTGCTAACCATTAATAGGTACATGCTTTACTATCTGGTTTTCTTTACCTACAAAATTTGATATTTATAGATCCAATGGTATCTTGCAACTTCAGAGCTCACATCTCCTCCCCCCCACTCTGTGACCCTCTAGAGTATTACAATATCCCTTACAATTTTGATTGTCTCATTCTTCAGAAATACCCATTATGTTAAGTACTCCTTCCCTGTCGTACACTCTGCTTTCTCCTGTTATTAAGCTCATGGAACACATTGATGGAAGTTATTTTTAGCCATCTACCTATTTTTATACAAATTCGTTGCTGAGCTCCCTACTTCAAAATACACCACTATGATTTCAGTTTAGTTATACTCAAGGTCATTCATCATCCCTGTTCCCATCTTCTAGCACTGGATATGCAGGCCACTGTTGTTCAAGCTACTGCTGATGAAGGAAAAAGAAGAAGGCATGTGGAAAAGCAGACTCCCTTTTACCCAGGCTTAACTACCCACCTCTAACCCAGTGCTAGACAGTGCACTGCCTGGTCCTGCACACGGTGGTGAGGTCAGAGCTGCGTGGCTTCAAACCCCTTTCTGTAATTAGATCTGGGCTACATTTTCCCTTGGAAATGCTCCCTCTTCATCATCATGACATTTCAAGGCTCACTTCTATTTTTATATTTACTACTTTCCTTAAAGTAGTGGCACAACTGATTTTTCTTTTTTCCCCTGTCATGAAAATGATAATAAAAAACAATTTCTACTTTGAATTTTTTCAGCTCTTCCATTACTGATCTTTCCATTGGCTCAGTGGAAACAGTGAGAGAAGTTTTGATTCTTTTCTGTGGAAAGAACATTAAAACCCCTGTTAAGCTTTTTGTAGAAGAAGAAAAAATGTTCTCTTATCCATTATTTTGCTTGCAATTTTGCATAGCACTTTTCTGAAAATACAAGTGCCAGTTTGGTTTTAAATTTCCTCTGTCCTGCCAGTGAAAAGGCTGCAGACGGAAGGGGGAGCTGGGAACTCCAAGTCCTGTGTCAATCAGCTCCATTCATTCAATGGCTATGTTTATTAGCTTCATTAAAAACACACTGAGTGGCCCTGGTTCCTCAGTTCTGCACGCCTACAGCACCCTGACCGCCTTGCCATCCCCGTCAGTTAGAGCTCCATCCTGAGGCCTCTCTCAACTTGGGATTCCACATGAAACATGAGCACAAGAGGATATCACATGTTTTTAGGTCCTGCTGGAAAGACTGCACACAACATGAAGGTTTGGTGGGGTGGTTAGTGACCCAGGAGATGAGTAAAAAGAACTGCATGAGGTGGAGTGATAAGTAGATATTATAAAGAGGAACAGAAAGAAAACAACTATGCAAAGCTTGGAAAATACCCCCACTGCTGTTCTTATTAGATTATACATGACATGAATGTACATATACAACCTACCCAGAGTATTAGTCATAAAATAAGGTTTTGTGGGAAATACAAAATGCTGGCCTATCATTATACAAAGGAGCAGCTCTTAGGGGAAACGCTTAATTTCCTACATTATTAATGCTGAGGCATGGACTACTCCCATGGTTATTTCCACTTGTCTCCTCTGTTCTTACCAAAATCAGGGCTCTGCAGAAGAGCAGAAGCGTGGCCTGCACTTTCAGGTAACAAAAGGGAGTGCTAACAGAAACACAGTAATTAGATTGACTGTATGTTAATGCTTTTGTTAGTGTTTTGTGTTGGCTTTTTGTTTGTTTGTTTTTTATCTATTTTATGATGCAAGAAATAGGCTTGGCATAAAGCAATAAAATCTCTGTATTCAGGACTAAGAACTGAGATTGCAGTCTAAGCTCCACTTAAGTTGCAAATATATTAAGTAGCTTTACTATCTTTTAGACCAAACATCAGGTTTGAGATTTTTTCAGAAAAGGATCTTTTTAAATGTATTCTGCCCTCAACCTCCTCAGAGACATTGGAACTGAATTTCTTCCTCTCTTTGGAGATGACCTCTCTTTCCACAATTATCAGATTGAGTAATTGCTGCCTAAATACTTCAGATGCCTTTTTCCTCCCCTATGTATTTTTGGACCATGAACTTCAATGGCTGAAACCTACAACACTTCAAGAAAGGGACTAGGGTGTGCACTGATGCACTCCCAAGGATACGTAGCACACAGCCTTTTTCAGAGGTATCTTCTATTTTTCTTAAACAGGTCACAGTGTATTAACACTGGTCTCTGAGCTTCTTTACAGAAACACCGTACATTTTTGCCTCTTATAGACATTCAAGGACACAGCAAACAAGATCTGCTTACTACCAAATAAAAAATATTCTCAGCAGTTCAATAGCCCCCTCAAAACAATACATCTTCACAGTCATCCTGACAAGATGTTCTTAATATTACTTACCTGTTTCCAGATGAAAGAGCAAAAAAAGGTACACAAAATATCAGGATCATACAGCATATATCAGTATCGCATCAGCTGAGTTTCAAGTGCACACAAACCATTAAGCGTACGCATCTTTATGAGTTGAGACACAAGTCCCATTCAACTGGGCAACTTGCACAATTCACAAGTGTATGCTTGGCCTTTTCCAGAATGAACAGAGAGCCGCTGTTATAATACATCCCACAAAATAACTGCCAGTAGAGAATGCAAGCTAGGGGAGGTAGAAAATCATGGTACTGCAGTACTTTCACCTACTATCTTTGAATGTCACGGTGTTGCCACTAAAGCTATCATTTCATAGTTTGGCAGTCATGTAAGGAGAAGCAGATGTTCAGCAGGTTACAGTTTGGTGGTAGATGGTATCAAGCAGGATTTGCTTTTGGTAAAGGAGAGACCAGGTGGACTAGGCTGACAATTCCTAGAGTCTCAGTTCAGCACAGAACTCAGTAATAGTGACAGTTCAAATCACCTTTCTTGGGTTTGGCTGTATCACCAAGTAAACTGGTCTCCCCACTGCTCATCCCTAACTTATATGTTCCTATTAAATGGACCATCTTTGCCTTGCTCATACAAAGAGGAAACCAGTATTATATTTCACAGCAGGATCACTCAGATGAAATATCTTACATAGATAATTACAACTTGTTGTGTGGTTACTAGACTGAGAGAACAAGTGAACTCCACAGACATGCCTATACTTCTGCTACACAGAAGCACACAGAGGAAAAGGGTGTGCATATCACTAAAACTGAACCAATACAAGATTACAATATTTGTTTAAAATTACCTAAAAATGTCTGCTGTGCTACAGGTACAATCTGACACCATCAAGTTCTGGTACAATTCCTTGCTATACATCTTCACTAACATCTCTCAAAATGTTAAAACTAGACTTGAGTTGAGGTTTTCTTCTCATGTTTTGTCTTTAGCATTCTATTTATCTTTTTTCTTTCTAGTAATACATAAAACATTTAAGTCTGAATGTATATTTATATGCATATATTAAATTAACACAAGTATACAGGCAATATTCTCCAAGTTAGTTTGCTTTTCATCAGTTTAAGTCACTACCATGCAAGTCCACTCCCACACATAAATAGTGCCTTCTGAAAAGTAAGGGGCAGGCAGAGAAGACCTTTCTGACACAAAGACTCATTGGCTCTATTTTCTAACTAATTAAGGGAACATTCTCCCCTTAGCATATGCACAATGTAATCCTTAACAAAGGTTAAACATGTTAGGCAGCAACTACTCCAGGGCTGATTTTTGTTGCTTAAAATCACTCAGAGCATGAATATTTTATGTACCTGCCTACTACAGCAGGCCAACTTTTCTCTAAAGCACACACTTACCTCCATCTGCATAGTAACACCAAACAGAGAAAAGAGGACACTTGCCCAGCCTTTGCAACCACTGTTGACACAGCCTTCATCTTGAATCTTCTGTGCTGTGGTAGACATCTGAGGCACCAAGCCAAGGAAACTCAGCTGCCAGAGGCTGCATTTGAGGAGAAGCACAGCTACCATCTGACCCTGCAGATCAGTTAATTTGGGGCAACACCTGATCACAATGACACGGCTCTCTGTCAACTTGCTCTGCTCTTCTCAGACAGCTGTGAGCACATCAAGAGCCCAGCAGCACCTGTGAGGGGAAATGCACTGCGTGGCAATGATGGTGGTGTACATAGGGGTAAGTAAAAGCTCTCAGTGGCTCACATTTTTGCATCTGAAATCTTGATCGTTTCCCTGTGTCATCTTCCAAATCCCCACCCAATCTCTGAAATAGTGCTTGTGGCTGGACTGACGTTGAGCACAGCCCAATTCCAAACAGAATTGAGGAGGCTCTGGCATGGCCACACCAGCAATTAAACAGTATGAACAACCAGCCTTGCTGGGTTTATGAGTGAAAATATAATGCAGGAATGCCTAGTGCTTCTTTTTTATTGGAGCGGAGGCCTGAGTGGGCAGGCACCCGGCATCAGAAATACTGAGAGAAAAGCAGGCAAGGGGTTAACAGCAATCCCCACCCTGAAGAATTGTTCTAACAGCAGCATTTTTATAATTATCTGGTGACCACCACAGTGAATAGAAAATCCTCGTGGCTCAGCAGAAAGCAGTGCTAGCTCGGCAGATGAAAGAGACTCCAAAACGTGACATGTGAGGACGGGGCAGAGGGGTAAGAAAATGGCTGTGCGAGGAGAAAACAGCACGGCTCTCTTGTGCCACAAAAAGACCCACCTGACAGGGAGAACATTTCCTCACGTGCTTCTTCTCAACATTAAAGCTGATGCTGTCACTGCTGCATTTCATGGATGCTGCCCAGGAATGGGTCTAACCACCCTCAGCACGCTGCTCCTCGGCCACACAGACCTCTCTGAGCAGGGGTGCACTTGTAGTCAGTGCCACAAGCAGCCTGAGAGGACGGCTCACTGAGGAACAGCTGTTGGCAGGAAACCAGAGGGACCAGACACCACTTTGAGGGGCTTCGGGTCTGTCCTCAGGGCCTTGGCACAGTGGCACTAAAAAACATCTCCACCTTGATCCTGCAGAACCAAACCAGGACTGTCCTTCCCAGCATCATCTGGGGAGTGGGAAGGAGTATTTTTGTCTCCTCTGTCTTATCAGGGGCTGTGCTATGCCCAGGGTCTGGGAACATAGGGTTAGTGTCGTGCAGGACCACACAAACCCCTCTGAACCCGTGTGGAGTTCAGGGAATGAGATCACCTCATTTTACATGGAAATAAAGATCTGTATCTGAAACTTTCAATTCTCTGCCACAGCTCATGAGCTGTATTTAGATCATTTCCCAAAGCATTAAGCACTGATCAAGGGAACGGTTCCCATCCTTCTGCTTCCAAATTACCCTAGCAGCAGCCAAACACAGTATCTTAGGGTCACAGAAAAGAAGGTGGAAGTAAATGTGTATTTTAGGGACCAAAATATTCACCTCTGAAGGCCAGGATTTTTATCATTGAATTTTAGGAATCTTTATCTATTTTGCAGCTATCCGCCAAAAGGGTAACAGATCTTTTTGCTGAAGGGTAGGAAATTTCCTGTTCTCCTTCCTGAATTCCCCAAAAATAATATTTAAATGTCATCACTCAACCATACTTCTCTTTAATTACAAAGTACTAGTCCTAGGTTTGCTAGCACCATTACTCCCTAAATACATTTTTAGTACTTCATCATCCATGTGGATTCAATTGTGCTTGCAATTTCGTAGACATTAAAGAGGGAGGCTAAACGATAGAGGCAGGGTAAAGAAAATAATGCTGCACTCAGTTCCTTCAGTACAGCATGATAAACAGACTAGAGCAGCTCACTAATACTTAGGAGCCTCAAAGTCTAGTCCTGTTTTGACCACTGACTGACAAATGTTTTGATAACTAGGCATGGAAAATGCAGTGCAAGTGCTCTTTGTATCTTTTGCAAAAATAATACCGGCTAAGATCTTGAACCGCTGCAAGCAAACAGAGAAGAAAAGTCACTGAGTCCAGCAGAAGCAAATCTGGAAATCTGGTCAGCTTTTAAGAATGCACATTTCTTTCTTGTGCATCTTTTCCAAAAGCAACATGTGCAACAGCACTGATACAAGCAACGCTTAAGCCACTATGAAATGCACCTTTAAAAATGTTATTTAAATCCAAAAATGTGATTCTGATAAGCTGAAGCACACTTGGAAGTTACATATTTTATGCCAGTATGTGTTCTTGCCGAACCACAGCTTTAACTGGTGTTCAAAAGTGACTTCACTGTTCACAGAAGCTTCAAAAAGAAATAATATACAAGGCACACTAAACATTGTCGGGCCAAACACATTCTACTGTTTATTACACATATTACATTCTTAAATAAAAATGCGTCACATAACATTTTTGCATAGATATCTTACAATATACCAATTTAAAAAAGAATTATGAAACAGACCAGTAACAAAAATAAATTTTTTCTTCATTAATAATTTTGTAACATTAACATACCACCATCATATAATACAAATAATATTTTTAAATCTTAAGACTTTTGTACAGCAAAAAAACTGACAAAGTAATATATTTATATATATATATATATATATAAAAAGCCTAAAAAAAATAAAATGTCAAAAAAAGGCAGAACTGAGGGCTACAAGATTGGGTACTTCTGTGATATATTAGAAATACCAGAGTAGGCCTGAGAGAACGTGACCGAGGGCATCTCCAAAATGCACTTGTCAGACACATCTGGTAAAAGAAAAAATATAGTGCAAAATGAAAGTCCTTCAAGCAATATATATATAGATATTTTAAAATCAGGAGCAGTCATACTTTTTATTGTTGTTGCTTAAAAAAAATCCCCCAAACAAAAAACTAATGTGAAGTAGAGAGAAATAAAGGTTTTAAAGGATTAAGTAAGAAAACAGGCCATTTTGCAAAGCAATAGAAAAATTCACAGCCTGCATTATTATTTTTCCAATTCAGATGAGCAGACATGCTAAACTAAGGCCATGTTTCTAAGTGAAAAGCTGTCATGGTTTATATGCAGCAACTACAAAACCATACACTTAAATTGGTGCAAGAACCTTCTCGTATCTTTACTGGTTTAACCGTTTCTTACTGCATAGGATGCCAATGCAAACACAGTCTAGGCAAGCAAGTACTGGGTGCATTCACAAAGTGATCTTAACTAGATAGATGTTTCAATATAGAGCAACTTCCCTGCTAGAGACATGGCCTTGGTAACAAAATAGTGTGCAAACCAGCATTTTGATCTACTTCCAGAATCTGACAGGCCTGGTTTTTAAAATACAGAGAAATGGGAAAAATGCATGTTCCAAAACATAAAGATCAACCCTTCAGCCAACAGGCCTTTCAGGGATTGCAAGTTACCTTTTTTATTTCCCCAAGAGCCCAATAATAAAGGCTAAAATTGTCACCTTTCTGTCCATTCTAGCTCATTTTCAGTGTGTACATGCTAAGCCCACATCTCCCTCCCTTCCTACCTCCCCTCCCAATCCCCAGCTTGCAGCCTATCCATTCACAGTACACAGCAACATGTATTTCCCCCAGTTATTGAAAACTTTCCTACAAAAGCTGAAATGATTCCTAAAATGCAGTGGCAACAGTAAGTGCCCTCCCTAAATCAAAGCAATAGGCACGGTTGGCTACTACACACTGTAAGTCAGTAGCTCAGTTTTCTCTTCTGTGTAGGTATGTACAGTAGACTGTTGTACTGCCACACTCACACAGAGGCAGGGTGCAGAACCTGTTTTCTGGCAGTATATAGAAGTCAGGACCAAAGCACTTAAAAAAATCATCAAAGCTTTCATTTGGAAAATTGTGAAGAGTTTCTACTTAAATTATCACACCAAAAAATACCATTAACAAGCATTAAGGAAAACTATAAAACCCTGTTTGAAAATGACACCTGCATTTGAAAGTTTTCTGGTAGGGAAACTCATTTTTGAGGTGATAAAGGCAGCCTACCCCACCATCTCCACATTTATATATATATAACTTATATATACAACTACATCATCATATATATAACTTATATAGTACAAGTATGTCTTGGACCTCTTCCTCTAAGGGAGGAGGAAAGTCTCAGCTTTATGAGACAGACCTTAGTACCCAGTAGGCCAGACCCTTCAGTTCTTGTGATGCTAAATCTTGCTGTTGAAGCCAGTGTAGACCTGTGGAGGAGGAAGACTGCAGTAATTGTCTCTAAATTATCAATAAAAACAAGTGCAAATGTGACACGAGGAAGAAAAGTATCCAGGCTTGATCCGGAAATAATCATTCAATAAGGTGTAAACTTTATGCGCATGAAAGACAGGCAAGATTTGTCTATGAGCATCTGTAAAATTTTGAGAGAAAACGATTTTTATTTTTCAAGCCAAATCCACAGAGTTAGTCAAGCACTGTTTTTGTTCTTGATATGTGATGACCTTTGCAAGTGCAACTCTATCTGAAATCAGCAAAAAGTACTTCAAAAGAGTGTTGGGTTAAAGGTGTCACCTAGAAATACAAAAGCTTAAAAACAGTCTTGCTGGATGGAATGTCTGGATGTGCTAAGTCCTGAATAAAATCAAGAATAAAAGCCCTTGATTAACTGGATGCTAGCCAGGTAACGTTCAATTATGTAACAATGATCCTCTGTTGTTATTTTTTTTAATTCAAAGATTTTGACACCTTAAGGGAAAGAGAGACAAAGGAAACCCCTCAGGAAAGTTGGATTTTCATCAGTTTTGCCAAAAGCACCAATTATGACCTCTTCTGGACACAGACAAATGAAGCATGTTAAACAGGAGGAACAACCTTTGTGTTAGAGATGGCTAAAAAGGCCCCAGTTGTCTCAAGCCAGGTAAAATGAAGACAAAAGCCTGATTCTGTAAATATCAAAAAGGTCACAGACAAAATACACTTGACCACTGCAATTATTCCACTCCATTTTAGCCACAATCTTTGTGATTATCCTTTTCAGACCTGAAGGTAAAACAGTTCTGAAAATCAAGGAACCGGAAGCATTTAAGTTCTACTTTCTGATCTGTGTTTGGTCGGTGTTTTCCAGGTATTAAGTGAAAATGTGCTATTTTAATAATACAGTAAACCCAAATACAAAAATATCTGTGGCAAATAAGAATGGAAAAGGAAGAAAAGGTTTTATGATTCACTTCTACGGAAACATAAGTCAGAGTAGATTTCAGGTACTGGGAATCATTTTGGAGACATAAAATGGGTCTCCCAGGCTAGCAAATCTGCTTTCACAATCTTTGGTTGGTCCCTGCAGCTGTGACACATCTCATGATAAGATATTCCTTCAAACTGCTTTGTAAAGGTGTTTTTATTTTTGCTGCTGCTTCAAGATTTTCTCCATCTTCCTCATGAAGAATCATAAAGGTAATAAGGATGAAACTATCACTTTGAGAGAAATCCTACAGGCTCATTCTATGTTCTGCACTGCCAGAACAAGACTGGGAAGAACTAGAATCAGTACACATTTAATCAGAGAGAGCTCTGATATGAATCACAGAAACACAGAAATATTGCTGTTGGAAGGTACCTCTGGAGGTTACTTAATCCTACTCTCAACTTAAAAAACAATTCAGTTCAGTTAAATCAGACTGCTCGGGGCCTTGTCCAAGACGCTGAATAAATGTGGAGTTTCAGTCCTTGAAATAAGATTTCTTTTGTTCCTTTGCCCAGCCTATCCAGGTGAAATAATTTTCTGGACTGAGCACTGGCTCTTTCTTGAAAGAGAGAAATTCTGAGACAGTGAAAAATAATTGATTCTGGAAACCTGCTAAGCTACTCTTTATAAAATACCCATGATGGTTTTGGTTGCTTTTCTCCTAAGGAGGGAAAAACAGCAGAGCAAAGATGCATTCAAGTGTTGCATTGTTCTAAAACGTGACAAAAATATGTGTTTGATATGAGCGATAACATTTTTCCAGTTTAAGGTAAAAAAGTGATGACTGTGTTAGAAAAGACAGATTTTTGTTTGCCAGGCCTCAACCCAGCAGCATAAAAAATGTATTTCCATAAACATAATTAATAAATTCAGTAAAACTGATTAGAAAAATCTTGATACTGGTACTTTCTAAGTGATATTTCAACACTGTTAGATATGAAGTACATCTTTGTCCAGAATATTCTGTCCAGTTTTGGTCTCCGCTTACAAGAAAATTATTGACACACTGAAGCAAGTCTAGCAGAGCTCCACTGAGGAGATCAGGAGGCAGAACACATGACAGCTGAACAGAGACTGTGGAACACAGTTAAATCTTAGAAAAGGGTAGATCTTACAGAGATGGTAGAGAAAATGAAGCCAGACTGTTTGTATTGGTGCACAGTGGAAGAAGCAGCAAACATGGGAACATGGGAAGTTCCTACATGACATACAGATTTATCTTTTGTGTGTGGCTTTTTTTAACCATTTCAGTGGTCAAATAGCAGGCCACCTTATACAGAGTAGCTGCAGAATTTCCATCCTTGGTAGCGTTGAAAAATTGACTGAACACAGCCCTGAGCACCCAGCTCTAGTTAAATGTTGGCTGAGATGGCCTCTGGAGTTCTGCTTCCACCTGCATTCTCCTATAATTCATTCTATGCTCTGCTCCAAAATACTATTTACTACTCACAAAAAGTGGCATTTCCTCCATGCATACTATTTTCTGTGATATTTGTCTCAATTTATTCTCATTCTACAGCTCCATGGCCTTGGAAACCACATTTGAATTTCTTCAGAAAAGCCAGAAATACCTGGCTGCTGTTCTGCAAACAGGTATCAATCTAGCATGAAGAAAACAATCATAAGCTTCTCCTCTCTAGAGCTTGATAAGTTTGTCCTCAGCTGTTATCAAATCATCTATTTATGGTTTTGCTTCCAAAGACTTATAGAATGGATTTGCCTTTCCTTATTAGCCTATTTCTACTCATACTAATAGTTTATAAACAGAGGATATCTATACAACTTTAGCAAGGAGATACAGGCCTAGAAAGGATCTAGCTACAACACATTACTCAGGTCCGAAGTGCACAGCTTGAAATATCTGCAAGAAAAGAAAAGCTGTCACTGAAAAAAATGACTCTTGGAATGCACCTTTCCAAAATGGAGACTCCTACAAAATACAAGCTAAGCTTGGAAATTTTAGTAATGATTAAGACACTTGCAAATGAGAACCCAAAAACTGAAGTGCAGAGACTGACAGGGTATACAACACGTACAGGTGAAGAACACCTCCCTTAGGAAACAGAAAAGATGGTCCCAAAGCCCCAGATTTGGCTTCAGGGTTCAAGACCTGCAATAGAAAAAGCCCGTTAAGTCTAAAATCTGGTGAAGTCTCTTATCTTCTTTCCTTCTGTTTTTGTAGCTAGATAGATCCAGGATTTAATGTAAGCCTTTCTCCAGAACAAAATAATCAGACATTTCAGCTTTTTTTTTTTTCCCCCCATGGGTCCCTTGTTCTGCCATATTTAAATGAGGTATCAACAAGACCAGGAATTAAAACTGGAATTACTAGTACTTAAACCAACACTTAGTAACTGTGATTTGTAGACTCTGTTAGCACGTCTAAATGCAGGTGTGTTCAGAGGTCAAGGAGCGATATTTACGCAGGTTCACAGCCAAAGAGTACCACAGCAGTGAGTTTGAAAGCACATATTTTAGGATGCTACAGTAATGAAATTCTAGGATTCTGTTAACCTTTTTCTATTTAATGCACTGACTGGATGTTCCACAGTTTCACACAGCTGAGGTTTCAGTTTCCATTAGACATCTGGCAGGATGCTCCATATATTCCAATACAAATTGGATTCTGGGGCCCTCAGTCCCAGTAGAACAGCTGGAGGAATGGTCATTAAAAGTATGCATACACAGAAGCAGAGAAATATGAGATTGTCAGCAAGCAATGCTCCACATATGTATATATAGCATGGTTAGTTTTAAATCTTTGGAATAAACTCAATTTTCTTTCTTTCTCACCTTCTACCTTTCTTTTCCTCACACTCACTCTCTCTCTCCCTCTTATCATGAATGTTACATCAATGCCCCTAAAAGATAGTTAGATTTTGGTCCATATTTCATGCCATATGGGCCAGACATTGTATTTCCCTCCTGTCCCAAAAGTGTTTGGTTGACAGACACAGTGCTTTGCAAAAACTGTGAGGAAAACCAGCATCTTTTGAGTAAATTCAATCTCTCACTGGAACCAAAGGTTGCAAAACTGAGAATTCAAGTGCCAAGGATCCCGGTGACAGCTCTTAAACATCTACTGAGTCTCTTGTTTGTTCTTTTTCCCCAAAAGTACAATTTCAACTCCTAATACATGAATTAAGGGAAATATTTAACAGTCAATGTGTCAAAACAGTCAAAGAAGGGCAGCTGGCTAATACAGTGTAAAAGAGCAGCAACCATTTGTGGACCATGCGCCATTCTGTTTAATTTCTAGACACATCTTGTAGAGATGGTCCCAGAATATACAAAGTATACAATCTAATGGAAAAACGCTTGCTTGCACAGCCCATCTTTATGGTCCTAAATGCAGTCTTTGGAGTCAGGGCCAGCGCCAAATAGTTTCAAACATGAGTTATTGGAAGATGCTTTTTCTTTTATTCTTTTTTTTTTTTTCCTCCCTTTTTTGTAATGAAGACTTCAACCCACTTTGTGCCCAACAAAATCAAATTATAAATAGAACTGAAGGGTGAGCATGAGACCTTCACTTTCCCTTGATGGTTCACGCAGTAGGCCAAAATGGGCCTCAAGATTATTAGCATTTTGGATTAATCATTCAGAAAAGTCTCATGTCTGTAAAACCCAACCCTTCCTTCACTGTTCACACTGTTACACATAGGAGCAGGCTACAGCATCAACTTGATGAATGGAAAAGGAGGACTTTCATAATTTCTTTAAAAGGCTAATTCTGAATGAAGCCACTGTACTTGGAAGAAGTTCTCTATTTCCCACTCACAGATGAGCAGGATTTTTGGCTTGTTTGTGTGTGTGTGTGTGTGTGTGTGTGTGTGTGTGTGTGTGTGTAAGATGTCTGAAAAGCATCAAGTTCAAATTAAAATGTCTGCAGGTGCTCTTTAACCAAACAAAAGTCTAATGTTTTAAATCGGTTATTAGAAGAATTGCAAGAAAAAGCAACATAATTCACCACTTAGTCACTGTGAGTTGTGGCTAACATGCTCACATGATGTGGAAGGAATCCTGTAGTCATGCCTGTGTGGCCAGTCCCAGACCAATATCCAGGTGAAGACAAGGAGTTCTGAAGATCACTTGTTTGTAGAGAAAAGAGAAAAAAAGGTTTAAGCTTCCAAATAAGCTTTTAAAGTTTTCATTCAACAAATAAACAAGAAGTTCTAGCTATGGCAATAAGGTGAGGCCTACAGAGATATTAGGTGCTGTTTCTCAGGGTTTATCCCTTGGCCACTTAGCCATCATGGCAGCAGCTTCCAGAGTCCCTAGTGCATATGTTGTGCAATAGCCAAAACAAACATTAAAACAAAAACAATTAAAAAAAAATATATAGTCCTCTGTGAAGTCTACATGAACTTGGGCCAAGGAGAGGATATTTGTGTAACAAGTGTCACTCCACAGTCTACTGCCATTAAGGCCACCGGTATTGACTTGAAAGGATCTCAATAGCTCAGTTCTAGGAAGAAAAACCAAAACCAAGACAGGTCAAAGTGTCTGTGAAAAGTCTGATGCATTGAACATTAGGAATCTTCAGACAAAGAACAAATGAACCACGAGGTTAATTTGGCTACCAAACTGGGATTTGGTTTTCTAGGTCATTGTTTTCCCCCCATCTATTTAAAAAGAAAGTTAGTGCTACAAATATGCAACTTCAAGACGTCATTTTCTCCTACTGAGTTGCACTGAGAAGCAAGTTAAATAAGCCCCTCCTACTGCCGTCCACCTGCAGGGAAGCCTCCTCCATTTCCTCTGTTTTCCATTGGCAAACCCAGGAAACAAATCCAAGAGAGATGAAGTACTGTAAGCAATTGTTCCTTCTCATTGACTTCATCTCCATAGCATTTCCTCTCCTGCATCTTCTTCCATCCAGCTGGGGCAAGGCATAAAGAACCAATGGATGTATTGAAGTATAACTGGGTATACGACAGTGTAAGTGTGTGGTCTCTGTACAGAGGGTTACATGTGACCAAGTTCTCTTCTCCTGCAAGGCAGCACATTATAACTTGAGTTCCACTTTCATCTCACAACACTTAGCTCAGATGTCATCCGTGACAAGCTGACCAACACTTAGATGTGCCTCTTCATGTGGAGAGCAAGGTGGTCAGATCTGGAAAAACACCTGCAAAATAAACCAAATGTGAAATGAAATTAAAAGATTTCGGGAAAAGAAAAAAAAAAAAAAAAAAAAAAAAGAAAGAAAAAACTGGTTCCTGCTCCTCCCCTTCTATATACAAGAGGAAATATTTATCCTGGTTTAGAGCTGCTCTTTAGATCATCACCATCAAACTCTGTGTGATTCATCACAATGACCACAGATGGCCAACTGTGCTGCTGAAAGCTAAACGACTACTCTCCAATTTTCGCTGTTTCTTTCCCTCCTCCCCTTCCACTGGGTGAAATACCATGGAAGTGTGCTCATATATGCACCTGTAGGATAAAATCAAATATTTAGCATCGGTGCTTGTGTATATGGCAAAGATTAAAAAAAGTTGGCTTTACTCAGCAAAACCAGTTAAAAAAAAAAAAACACATTACCATTAATAAACACCAATATAAGTTTTGAAAACTAAATTCCCATTTTTAACTCTAAACTGAAAAGCAAATGGTTCAGAGCTCATGGGTGGGAAATCATTTGGGCTACGGATCTTTCCTTTTCTCTCTAGGGAATCTCAGTGGTAGTATGTGGATACTGATGAATGCTATTCCCTGAATTATGCTGAGATAAGACAAGCTATTATTAAACCCACCTTGTAAATGTGAAAATTGAGACACAGAAAGACAAGGAAATCGTAAAACACACAAGAATTAAACAGCCAGGACTTCCACTTTCAATTTCTGTTCTTTATCCACAAAGCCATCGTTCCTCCATCTCCTCATGCAAAATAATATTCTGAACATGTAAAAGGATTCTGATGAGATGGTCTTAGGACTGCAACCCTAGAGAACTAGTTGGCTTTTAGGGCTGGTCTAAACATGCAGATAATTAAGGATAAGGAAGGGCATGAATTGAAATGAAGCATCTATTTTTGATTAACTCCCTCTCTAAAGGCTTATGACTGCCTTCTTTCGAAATTACTTAATCCACTTGGGAAGTGGGTTAACGTACCCAGAATAAAACATTCTCCCAGAGAAGAGCAACCCCAAAAAGAGTTAATCAGGAATTACCATTCTAAAGCAACTGCCTTGTAGAAGACACGCTGCAGGGAACTCTCAGCAGCAAGAACAACAGCCCAAAATCTGGGACTTCACACCACTAACATGCCCCCACTGACAAGGGGTTCTCGGATGGACAGGTGCTTTTCCTATCTGTCAGTCAATACAAATTCCATTTTATCAAGGCTGACAGCAAGCAAGGATATTTTTCCAACTCCATGCCCATTAGAAATGAGATCAAAGGCACCAACCTAGTTCATACTCACTGTCACAATAAAGGTATGTATAGCAACAGGGAACAAACTGCTGGACAAGCAGGCAGTGGTTCTCTCCTCTTGAGAGAACCTCTAAAGCCTTGAGATGGAGCTTCACTGTCAGGCAGTACAGAGACATCCTAATAAATGAAACTTCTACTATGCACTTCAAGTTGAACACTCAGAAACAGGAGATTTACAAGTTCCCTGCAAATCTTGGCTGGCTTTCTTTCCACCCTAAACCATAAGACACTGGCACATTTATTTTTAGTATTTTAGAGCAAGAAACATTCATTATAAATATCACACAAAAAGACACATATCTGTGGCTTTTGAATACATTGTTTATGGAGGCTCTGAGGACATAACGAGAAGCTACATCCAGAACTGATTTGCCTGAAATGTCTTTTCACTGCCCCACAAATTTAGAATACAGAAGTATAAAATACCAGTTAGGAGAATATCCTAATGGCTTACGGTGAGAATCTGCATAGCTTACAAATGGGCAGTAAATCTATTTCTTAAAAGGCAGTAGCTGAGGATTCTTTGTTTTTCAGAAAGAAGAATGTAAAAGAACAAATTCAACTACACAGTCAAAGAAAATAGAAGAAAACTGACCTCAATCTAAAGATAACCACCCAGAGAACAAACATCCGAAGCAGGAAAAGGGCTAAGAAATTGAAGAGCTAATGAAAATGAAGAGGTTTTAAATAGTTAGGGAATCTTTTCCGTCTTGCTGGCAGCATTGTCCTGTACAAGCAGTCTGTCTCCATCTATATAGAGATGAGTCGCCAAAAGGTAAACTCCCAGGACAAAGACCTTGTAAGAAGGCAGCTTTCACAAGAAAAGCTAGATAGATACTCATCAGCCATGGATGAGAACAGCACTGCTCAAACCAGCTGTTCTCTACTGATTTCTATCGGCTTATGACAGGGTTAGTACCTTTCTGTAACCGAACGGCAAAAAAAGAAAGACCAGAATGGGACAGTGGCTTCTGCATGAAGTGCAGAGACACAGATGAGGGTCTGACAACAGGCACTTGGCTTTCAGCACAGCAGGCTCGGCACAGCTAGAATTTTCTAGCCTCAGGGTGCCAAAATACACCCTTGGACCAGCATTTCTCTCATCAGCCTAAACAGAGAAAGCAGCATGCTCTGGCTACAAGGGCTGCCAAAACAAAACAACAGCTTGAGTGGCTGCCAAAAAGACATGCACCAGCTGGCACTTTAGCCTAGGACTAGTCATAAGATCACTACCCAAGAACAGCTTTTCCTCTCCAATTGTCTGTACCAGAAATGCATCCCAGGAAAAAGTGTGCATTGCCACAACACAGCAAGATCTACTAAAAATATGAATTTAAGCCACTATTTCACATTGATTACCATAGTATTAGTCTTGAGGGTATTTTTCAGCTCTATATTATTTTTGTAGATAGTAAAATGGCATAATTTTTTTGCTAATTCACTGCTAATAAAATGGTACAACATGAACTCTTCACATTCTCCTGCTAACTAATTTGGTTAGCTCTGTTTATCAGTAAGGCTGGAAGATTATCAACAGTATAGCAGTCTCTATCAAATGCTGCAGCTAAAGTATGTCAGGAAAAAAACAAAAACAAAGAAACACAAAAACCCACCAGTGATCAGTAGGCACGTTTTCTCTCTGCTGGAACAAGAGTCAGCAGTGAAGTAAGCTCCACAGGACAAACTGACAAGATAAACTCCTTTTCCCACATATTAAGGAGCAGCAGCTTGTTAGTCTCTCATCCCATCTGCAAGACAAGGCCTCACTCCACAACTCTGGCTTTGTACCTCTTCCAGATCTACACCAGCACTGTGTGCTGTACACGGGCCCATCATCACCCTTAATCCAGCTTTTCCTAGGGAAGACAGTTTATGCTAAGCTAAGATACCATAATTCTGAAAGTCATACAGTGATGCACAATGCAAAACTTTCCCGCTCTGAAACACAATTGGCTCCCTTCTCTTTTTGCCTTATCTCCCTAGCAACACAGTACTGCTCAGCACTGAAGCCTCTGCAGGAGAAAGGGGGAAGGTAACTGATGAGAAGAGAATGTACTGTTCAGCCATTTTTCTTACCAGCTGTGCATCCCCTACTGTGGGATTTGTGCATTCCAGCTAAGTGCACTCTTAACTTGCTGTCAAAGAGGACACCGAGCACGTACTCTTACACTGAATGTATACTCCAATAGACAGGCACTAAGTATGTATTTAGGCATAGCAAGCAAGTGCCACTACACTGCCATCCTCTTCCACTTGGAGTGCCAAAGGCTCACAGTGTGTGAGGAACATAACCTACCTGTGTTTCTGAGGAGCATCAACTCCTGGAAGATGATAATAAATGGCATACGCCATGTCTGGAAGGCACGAGGAACTTGCATGCTGCCTTCTGCACCACTTTAGCTAGTTGTCTTTTCCCCCTGCTGCCACCAAACCACATATCATTTGCAGCACATATGGTGATACTCAAACCAATGGTGGCCTGGCAGCAATAACTAACAATGAGATCTGTGGGGTGCGCAGTGTTTGGGCTGGGACAGCAGCAGAACAGAATCACATATTCTAATCTCTTTTGCTTTAGCATTGTCCTGTACAGAGATGACATGAATATCCCTGTGATGGTGGCCTGGAGGTCATAGATACAACTGTTTCTGTAAACAGACTGGAAGGGAATTGCAGGCAAAATTGTACAGTTCTCCCCTTCTTCACTATTTCAATCACCGCTTTCTTGCTCTGATTGCCCAGGTATGGCCTTCCCTTCCAAACAATTCTGTGATGTCAGCATTGCATCTGGGATCTCTGGCTCAGGAGGGAGCATCTTCAACATTAGATACCTGTCTAAATGGCTAGGGACAGACTTATGCACATTTCTATGCTCACTTGAAGTGACATCAACGGTACCAGATACATCAATGAATGGGAAAAAGAGGAGAAATAGTGATATGGCAGAGCGGTCCAAAAGAATAGGCAGCACCATTCTGTGAGCTTGCAACAACGGATTGGGAAAGTAAAGCTGAACCTGACTCTTCCTGAGACATGTAAACAGCATGCGCATGGAGTTTAACAGTGCACAAACTACAGCAGCCCTTGCTTCCTAATGAATCCTGATTTCTTTTATCTGCAGATCCAGTGGAAGAACAGAAGATGTATTACATTGTTGCAGAAACGTACCTTTTGACTGCAGCAACCAAATTGGCTGCTAACAACAAAAACCCAGATAATAATGGGAAATATGAAAAGGGAAAAGAATGGATACTGAAAGATGGACTGAAGGAGACTGAGGAGTTGAAAACACTGACTGTATTTCTTTAAATCTCTGCTAAAGATTCTCACACAGAAATCACTCAGTTTTGCACTGCCTGTGTTAGTGTGCTCTTGAGGCTGGGGTGGTCACTCCATTCCTCAGAGAAAAAAGAGAAAGGCGATGCCTTACACTAAAACTGGAACATGAACATCCTCCTTCACAGAGGTGCTTATACAAAAGCAGGACTCCAGAGGTCCCTGTTTGGTTTACCCTGTCCCGCATTCTCAGCAAACAAAGGATAATCCAGAGCTAAGACAAAAACTAATCCAAGAGGAAGCTCTCCATGGCAGAAGGGGGGCAGGAAGAAGGGAGACAAGGAGAGAAGGGTGCTCAAGGAGACAAAGCACTTGGAAAGGCAGGATGTGAAAATGATCAAATTTCCTTCCCATAAAAGGATGGGGTCCCTTGTTTATGTCCCATACATCCTCTCTCCAAGCATGTTCTCTGTTGCTCCAGTGTACCCAGAGGCTTCCTAGAGCCTTTATTGTATTACAGAGTGTTTTCTTATCAGAGCAGAGAACCTTAGTGCTACATTAAAAAGACGGGTAATTTTCTTAAGTCTCTTTTAAAATATATATACAAATAGGATTAGCCAGATCACATGTTCAGATGCAAGCACATTATTTGATTGCTCTACACTGGATCCAGGTTTTACCCAGGGCACTGCCAGCCTCCAGATGGGGGGGTCTGAGGAAGAGAAGCGCTCATTGTTCGATCCTGTCAGTACTGTCAAGAGTCATTACAGTGGTAATTGCTTTTGCTCCACCCTAATTTCTTATCATCTGGGACTGGGAATAGCAAGGAGGGTTTTCTTTTGGTTTTGTTTCTGCATTCAAAGAACCCAGCTTTCAAAAGCACTCAGCACCAAGCAAGGACAATTTGATTTTTCAGAGTAGCTTCTTCATTCAGCAGCTGAAGTGGCGATGACAGCAAAAAGAGGGCAGCAAGCAGCAGCTCTCAGTGCTCTCAGTGGGAATTGCTGGGTGCCCAGCTCTCCAGGCAAATCTGGCCCCCCATTTCTAAATGTCCAAAGGAGGACTGTTGCATATTAAGCTCTTTGAGAAGCCTGTCTCTAGGCACCTATCAGGCTTTTAAATCTGCGCCCACTCAAAACAAAGTGGCAGAGTATTTCCCACATCAAACAGACATCAAGGTTGAAATTTAGAACTGGAGAGAAGATTCACTCATTAGCAAGACTACGCAGCAATCGCTGATCCTACGCAAAACAATCTCATGAACTTGAATTGTCAGTTGTGCCTGAATTAGTCCTGTGCTTTTGAAAATGAAGCACCCTGCCAACATATAGGAAGCCAGCAGAGGTGCTTGGGGTAGCCCTTGAAGGAGGCAGGTGGGAAAGGAGATCTGCTTTTCAGGGGACACTACCCTAACAAGGTGGGGAGATGGAAAGCTGTGGACCTATTTTGACAATATATTGAAATGGTCTGGGGCCTTCTGGACTTTCACTCTGATTGTGGAGTATTTAAATAAGCAGCACCATGGATCAAGTCCTGTGCCCACAGCAAACACAGACAGGTTCCAGTGAGACTTGTACCCAGCCCTACATCTTTTTTTGCGCTCTCCTTTGGCTGAGGGGCTAAAGAAGGGGACACGAGACTTGGAGGGGTCAAGCTGCCAACGGTCTGGCAGCTCCACACCACTCACAAGGACCACATTTTGCTTGAACACCACATGAGGAAGCTGCATTACCTGTCACAATGGTTGCATTTAAAGGGCTTTGCACCCGTGTGCTTTCTGTAATGCCTTGTGAGCTCGTCACTCCGTGCAAAACGCCACTCGCACCCTTCCCACGAGCACTTGTAAGGCTTCTCACCTGCAGAGAGAAGAGTAAGCATGACAACAGCATTACTGAGCACTCCACTTGCAAGTCCCATGCCTTCCACTTCACCCCTTCCCCACCCAGGCAGGTTAGAGCACACCCAGTCACACGATCAAGGCCACAGTGCAATTCAAACAACTTAGGACTTATGACATCGTACTGTGGATAGATCCAGCTTCAACTTCTGTTGATCTGTTAAAATTCTCCCTACACCTCATTTCTAACAAAGCTCATTAACTGCTCTTGAATGAAATCCTCAGCGTGTCCCCACAATCCTCTGTCCTGTGCTGCTAGAGCCTCATTTTCAGTCAACCTTGCAGCTTGCTCAGCTCCTGCTGGCTAATTGCTCTGGTGCCTGTAATGGCTGTGCCAAAACCTAACCACACCACAGGCTGGAGCAGGTCACATCTCTCCCTGCAAACCCTGCAACAGCAACCACCACCATTGTTTTTCCCATGCTGCAGCTCACCGTGGCCAGACTCATGTCTGCTCCCCCAGGTTTCCATGCCCATAGTCTCCTAAAGCTGCACCTTCTCTAGTTACTCTCAACAACTTTAGGGGCTGTTATTCTGCCCCCAGATATTAATCACATCACCGAAGCAGTGAAATGGTGCAGTAGTAAGTCAGGCATGAGACCAGTCTGTTGTGGTCACCTTTACCTATCTTATAACAAAGAGCAGCCTCTGTGAATCAGTCTGCCATGATGTAGCATCCATGGAGTCCTTCACACCTTTTCTCAATGGAGGCTTCCAAGGTCTGGTGCCTCCCCTTATCATATTCAGTGCACGTGTGTTCATGTGCATGCAAATTTATCATCTCCCCCACAAGGAAGTGCTCCTCTGCTTCTCTTCCTGTACGAATTCAATGTCACTGATCCCCACACAGTCAGCACAGTGCAGATGCATTAGTACAGGGAGGAGCTGAGATAAAACATTGACAAGAAATCACTTACACTACCAAGATCCTAAGCCAGCTATTATAAACAGAGAAGGGATTATTACTTATTTATTTATTCTTAAAATTGCTAAGAAGGCAAACTTAAAAAAAAAAACCACCACTGTCCAAACTGAAGTTGCAATCTGTATGACCTCTCTCCTTGGCCACAGCAGGTAAATGTCTCAGTGCAGAGACTCTGATTTCTATATTTAGTGTGTCTATTCAGCAGGTAAAGACGTGAGATCTCATTATGGGAGGCCTATGTATTTCAAGGTGACAAACTGGAAAGGCCAAATGAAAAAGAAGAGAGAAGAGAACAAGGGAATGGTATCAAAATACTTAATAATAATAAAAATATGCTCTGCTATGAGTGAGTCCACAGACTTCTTATTGCTAAGGCAGTTCTGCTGTACAGTGGTCATCCACCCCAGATAGCAGAATGGGCTGAGGTGCTAACTGGAGCTGAGCCACTTTACCAGACCTTAAGCACAGTAACTCAATTAAAGGATTCACTGGGTAAAGCAATGAAGAGAGAGCAGCAGCCAGCGAGACTTTGTCAGAATATCAAATTGTCCTCTCAGTCTCTGAAACAAGAGAGGCCAGCCTGGATGCCTCTATGGTGTGCCACAACCTATCATGGGGACATACCCAAGACAACAATAATAACCCCATCTCACACTTACATTGTGTCTGGCTGGTCAGCTCTGCAGACTTGCATGGTTTTTGGTGTGATTTTTTTTTTTCAGGGAAAAAGAAAAAAAAGAAAAAGCAAAAAACTTCTTGTTAGTGAGCCAAGTGCTGGTGTCCTGTTTTTGTGATGGTTACTCAACTGCAGTTCAAACACTGTCACCAGCACTGCCACAGACACCAGGGCTACAGTTGTTTGGCAATGCCTCGACAGCCTCGACAGCGGTAGGTGATACCCTACAAGGCACACTGCATTCCATATCCCCTTGTCAGAGAAAAAGGATTTCCCCCCCCCCCCGGTCATATCTGCGATGGTACAGCAGATCCACATGAGCAATTCGTGCATTATTTTAAAAAGCTGCCAGTAAATGAACCTCAGTGACAATTCAGCTTGCTTGGTTCTCTGATGCTCTCTAGTGCCCACCTTAGAGAGCAGTCGGCAAGGCAGACAAAGCACCTCGCATCACATTTGCTACACATGCTGTAAAAGCGAAAGATGAGTGCTCAGCCAAATCTGGCAGGTACAACCAGTCTGAGAGCAGAAGGGTAAAGGCAAAACACTGCGTGGTTCTGTGAAACAAGGGTTATTAGGACTGAAGGTGGGTTTAGCTTGTTAACATTTGTCAAAAGCTTTGAAAACGTACAGTGCTATATATAGGTTAGGAGAGACAGAAATGCCAAGCACGATTACTGGTAAACCCACAGAATGCCACACATCTCTGCTGTTTGCTCTGGGGGCTCCTCTCTCAAGTGTTCTCCATTTGCAGCTTGCACTGCCCTGAGCTGAGTTCTGATCTCAGATGCTTTTTCTCTGTAACCGAAGCCACACAAAATGTCAGCACACCTCCTTGTGCTTCCAGACAGCAGAGCACACTGGTGTGCAGAGCTCTGTGTGGCACACAATGAAGGCAAAGGAGCACAGTGACATTTAAAGCCCTGTAGATTCCCTGACCCAGAGACCTCAGAGAGGGCAGCGTCCTGCTCTCCTTCAGCCACTCTATAGTCTGAGTGGGCACGGAGAGAGAGATCTCCGTATCTCTGCATGGCAGGACAAAGAACAAACTGCATCTTTAATGGCTGCTTCCATCTTACTCGCAGATGAAATCAGAGCTATCTTGCCAAGGTGTATGTCTGTAGGAAGCGGGGGCGTTGAGAGGGGGAGAGGCCCCTCCTACCTCACTACTGGAATGGCAGGCAGGAGAAATAGGAACACTCATTCCCACGTGCCAGGCTGCTCTGCTGCTGTTGTAAAGGAATTGCGAGAATAAAAGGATAGATGGCAAAATCCTCCTCCGCTGAAAGCAACGGCAAAACTCCCACTCACTTCTACAGGACAAGGATCTCCCCCCTTTTAGCAAATTAATTATGAGCTTTAAAATCCAATTAAAAATAGGAACATCACAGAGCTGTGCCATACTGGCAATTTTCAGGTTCTAATTCCTCACAATTAATAACTGAACTTAAAACCTCGTACATGAGAGACATTCTCAGGAAGAAGCTCTGCTCTTTAAGTCACCCTTGTTCAACACAAGGATCTGTGCAGTGCTTACACAAATCCTCAGATCCACAGTGCACACCCAGAAAGAGGCCAATACCCAGCTGTGTGCCTGCAAAAAGCTCCACCACAGGGCTGGCTGAGCTTCTACGTGTCTACAAGCACACCTGGGAAGGGCAGGCAGCCAGCAATGCAGATTTTAAGCATCAGATTATGCAGGTAACACAAAGTCCCACTTGTGTATGAAAAAAATTCTAGAACTGAGCTATGGTGATGGAGCAACCCACAGAGCCCACTTCAGCAGGGGGGTTGGACTTGATGAAGCCCAGAGGTCCCTCCCAACCCCTACAGTTCCATGGTTCTATGATACTGCGCTTCTGTGTCTGCTCCCCAGGCTGAACCACAGCACCGGGAAGGAGGGCAGCAGAGACCAGCCCTAAAATGGAGTTTCAAACTGCAGAAAACACTCACATGGACACATCCTTAGCTGCATGATGATGGTGCTTTAGCAGCAGCTTGCAAATGCCTATGAGCACATAGACTACTATGCTGAAATCTACCGATCAGTCCTTAGACCATTTATATCCTTTCATCTTCCCAGAGCATGTATCTGTACCCTGAGATCGGTCTGCCTGGGGAAGAAGCTCTCTGTTCCACTTCTGTTTATGGCACATTACACAACCTCCTTCCAGAAACTACACCCAAAGCACGCTGTTACAGTCTGGCCCTCCATCCCTTTTCATTTCACCCAGCCTAGTCCAGTCTGGAAACTGGAGAACAAAGAATTTTCTAAATTTACATGAAGCATGCAATGACAAAAGGTAAAATTTAAAAAGAGTCACTGCAAAAGACCACTAGACATTGTCACCCCTCAAAGCAGGTCACTGTTCCTTTACTGACCAAGATAAACGCACAACTAAATATTAGGCACCTACAAATGACTGGAATAGGTTTCTCTTGAAAGCCAGAAGTTTATCAACTGAAAAGATGGAAGAGTGAAGCATGCAGTCCCAATATCACCACCACGGTAAACACACATCAGGTTCCCAGGCAAATGCTGTTGATAGACCTGGGATGGTTTTGCCTTGAAGACACTGTATCAGGCATTTTCCATTTTGGTGAGTTTAATCTCATGCCATTTTACATCCTGAAAACCACCTGCAATAATCAATTATTGCTCCTTTTGAAACTAAGAGAGAGACAAGGGAATGTGTGGAGCATGACACGTCAGAGAGCAGTAGGACTGAAGCTGGAAGTAAAAATCTCTCCTCTGGTTTTATGGGGCAGCTAGGAGAACAGATCCAGCTGTATCTTTGCTCTCCAGGCACAGAATGAAGACCAGCACATTTTGTCTCCCATATACTCAGACTGCATACCCTATACAACCCTAGCAACAAATATTCTGTCACAAAACAAAGTAGTGGGGATGCTTTCTCTTCTCCTCAAAATACACAGACTCCCGTCCTTGACATGTACATCCCCCAGAAACTGTTGGGGCATATTTCTTTTGTACAAAGAATAACAAATGCGTTCACTACAAACATCTCAGAGGGGTGTTTTCAAGAGAGATCAATTAGTAGAAACTTTATGTACATGGAGGTACATAGCCAAGATGGGCTGAGGAATTTGTCATGTTCACAAAACTACATGATGAAAGATGCTAGCGATATTTTATATCTTATATTTTGCACTACTTATTGCCAACCCCAAGGGTTTAAAAAGTCTGTGAGACCTGACTACCCCCAGAAATAAAGAAGAAAGCTGTAACACTTAGAGATCATTTGCCTTCTGCTTTAGAGATAACCCAAGGTCATGAGTTTAAATTTCTCTTGGCAGCCCTGCAACTAAAAACATTAGTTTTGGAAACAAAGCAAAACAAAAGCAAACTGAACAGAGAGAAGAGTTTGTTTTCTGTTCCCTGGATTTCTTTTTTGGAAGAAAACCCTACCAATTTGGGTATGTGCATAGTAAGGCAACATAGGCTGGCAGTGCTGCAAGGTGAAATCCAGTGCCTGGCTCTATTGGAAACATCCCTATTAAGGCTCAGGTTTCACCCTGTGTCTTCACACAATTATAAGTAAAGAAGCATACTATGGTTAACTGTGCCTGTTTGCTACATTCTGGCTCCCCATGAACCTCAACACCAAAGCACAGTCATGTTGGTTACAGTGTGCTTTGTAAAATAAGCAAGCCGTGAAAGCCTCACAGTCCTGCAATGATCTTCAAAAAGAGACCAACCAAAAAAGTACAGTGGAGGATCACAGTCAAAAACTCTTGCTAGGATATCCCAGTACTAAGATACAGTATGCTTTAGAGGTTTCTTCTAATAAGTGTGACTGAGTTAGCCAGAAAGGTTTAAAGAAACTGAGGAAAAGAACACATCCTGCCTGCACGTACATTTTGAAGGGCAATCAAATAGAATGTTTGTTATGCTATCCTATCAGAGCTCCTTAACATGGGATGTACACGCACACAAAAACAAACACCCCCTGAAAAATCACCATGTGTTCTACTTCTTTACATACAGTTTCAGAATTAAAAATTAAAAAAAAAACAAACAAAAAAACTTTATGAAAGAAACTCAAAATATTTCCTTCCTTTTTAAGTTACGTGATTAAAAAATACTCAAAATGAAACCAGTTCTAAAAAGCCTTAGTGTACTGAAGACAGCTTCAGCCATGCTTGCTCTAGGACTGGAGTTCCTGGAGAACCAGACAAACTGCAAATTACAGTTGGGAGAAGAATTAAACACATGATTTCTCGCTTGGATTTCTCCCATAAGGATGCTTTGAGAGCCTGAGTTGTATAAAGGAATGTGTGAAGAACCAAGCAGTCCCACTGGCTTTTTAAGAGAGCGTTTTAATAACTTTCCTTGCCACCCTTTCTGAGAAATCCTTTTGGGACCTGCTGTTCCTGGGCTGGCGGCTGGGAACACACCATCACACCACATCCCAGTAGTGTCACTGGTGGGACAGCCCTGTGCCAGGATTGCTGTCCACACAGAAAGAGGTTGCTCAGGAGCACCAGTAGCTGGGGGGGAGGGCAATGAGAAAGCAGCCCCCCAAGTTGCCTTGTGGTGAAATGCCAGGCAGCCATTTGTATTTGCTTTACAGTTTATTACAAAATCTGCCACAGCACAATGGGAAGCCTAATGTGGAACATCACATTAACAATATTTTATATTTATGTAGCACTCTTCATCTGTAAGTGTCCCTGAGAGCTTTACAAGCTACATACGTGGCATACCAATGAAGCTGAGCCGTAATTCTTCTAATTAGCAGAATATCAGTACACATCACATGACACAACAGAAAATGTGACTGGTCACACCTCTCTTCATATGGAAAGTGCTATGTGATATTTAACAGGAGTGCATTGCAGAAGGAAATTCAGATTTAAGGAGTCTGGAAAAAAATGAAATCTCCCAAGCAAATAATAGGTCTCCTTTACATCTGCATCCGTCCTCCCTCTATGCACGTGCACACTCCTCAGGACGCAGAGGAAGAGTATTCCAAGATCTGCTGCTTGTCAAATGTCTCTACTTTCACACTAAATTCAGCAGGTTCCACCACAAGTCTCCAGCGTGCTTTGCTGGGGACTTCTCAGAAAAGCTACAGAGTGGCTGCAGTTCAGCACACAACAACAGCATCCTTTTTAAGATCAGAAGGTTCATGCCTTCAGCAAAAAGGAAGAGCAGGCCATTTAACACACGCATCCTCTGGAAGTCAATGCCACCATTTAAGTGTACATACACATGACCCATCAACCAGTAAACCTAATTATAAAAATCAATTTCAGATACTTTCCTGAGCCTTTCATTCCTCAATATACTCCTAATTGATTTCTGTTGGAAAAATAGCAAGCGTAATTATTATTTTTATTATGACAAAGGAAGGCAAGGCGGGCCATGGTCAGTATTTTAAGTGGCTCGCCAGTGCTTTCTACCCAAAAAGAGGAAAAAGGGGGGGAAAAAAGCATTTTATTCAGTTTTGCCACCTGCTGGAAAGATGGAAAAGCCTTTGAAAGGGTGACAAAGCACAAGAGAAAAGCTGGCAGCAGACAGCGCAGGGCTGGAGAGGAATGTGACAGAATTGTGAAAAACACAATGTGAGAAGGTTGTACCTATTTATAGGCAAGCAGGGATGATCAAGTGTAAAAGAAGTACATTTCCGTGAATGATGAACAGCTCCTTTCATCCAAAAAGGTCAGAAGTGCCCTTATAGAGGGATGGCTCTAATCATGACTATATTGGAGATGGGGGGGGAAAGAGGTTAAGAGCCAGATCCAATGTCCAATCAGTCTTTCCATGAACCTCAAAGCTCCAGATTAGTCCCCAGGGCCCTTGTCAAAGCTCCTCTACCAAGCCAGCTGCAGAGGATGTGAAAATAAATGATTTTTTTCAGCCTTATTTCTTGCAGACACACAAGCACATAACACACATCCACAAAGCCTACTTGTCTAGCTGAAATGCAGAGGAAAGCAACGCATGCAGCAACACTCAAAGAGATGGCAGTACTCCATTTTCTATCTCACTCACGAGGCCACCTGTAACAAACCCCACTGAAGCACATGCCCCACACCAGGCGTGGGATGGCTGATCCTCCCTGGGCCTATTCAAACTCCCACTGAGCAACAAAGCCCCAAAACACCACCGCCGTTCCAAATCCCTGCAGCTCCAGCCTGGGCGCACACCGGCCTGCTGCCCACTAATTGCCAGCCTGAGGGGCGGCAGCTGGGTGGCACGGCCAGCAGCGGCCAGCAGCACCCAGCAGCATGGCTTCCCAATTAGCCCTCCAGAAGGAGTGAGAAGGGGTGAGGAAAATTAAAATGTTTTGAAAAAAAGGATGGATGGAGTTGCTTGGCAACACGAGGGCAGAGCAGCTGTGCAGCAGGGCTGGTAACCAGCCGGGCTGACAGCACCCTGTGCTTTGTGTGAGCCGGAGTATGGTGCATCCCCTACTTTCCTCCTGCTTGGCCCCAGCAGCAAGGCATCGCTGCCTGCCCTAATTACACATTCAGTGCTGCTTCAGGCTGCCATTGCTTCGGTCCCCAAGAGATGCAGTAAGAACTTAAAAAAAAAAAAAAAAAAAAAAAAAAAAAAAAATCTTGGCTGAGGGCTTTTGGTTTCAAATTCAGCACAGCTCTGTGAGCTCAGAGATGCAAGGCAAGGCAGCAGGAGCAGGAGATGAAAAAGGAGACAAAAATCAGCAGTTCACCAGGTCAGATTCATCCAGAACTCCACAACAGACTTTCCTCCCTTTGTTTTTTTTTTTTTAGTAAATTATACTGGGGGGTGAACCATGGTGAGAGCCCTTCACAAGATGTGCTGCATGTGCATTCAGTGCAGAGCAGGCAGCAAAGATCAGCTCCTAGGACACTTGCACATTAGTCCCAGAGCTTCTGGGAAATGCCATGCAAAAAACAAAGGTAAACACAAAAGATGCTTATCAGTGACTAGAACTGACAAAAACAAAACCAACTAAACAAGTGAAGAGACACCCGCTTTCCCAACTATTAATGTTTTACATTTGTTTTGCTACACATTTTTGCTAATGAATGTCATTTCACTTATTCAAACCATTTCAGTGTTGATGGTTCTATTTACATGTCACTTCCTTTTCTGCCCTTTGCCACTGAAAAAAATCAGAGAAAGATGACAGAAAGAAAGTGATGCAGAGTAGCAGAAACAGCACGAGAATAAAACACGAGGGAAAATACTACCCATTCCTCTCTGGTTCTCCATCTTGCCAAGAACAAAAGGAAGAAAGGAACAAGACCAGCATGCTTTCATTCAATCAAATATTGGATTTGACTTGGGGGGAGGGGGGGTACACAAATGTTTCCCTTTCCTCAGCTCTAAGGGATACGCAAGCACATGGCTGGAAGTCACCCAGGTCATCTGTGCCGCCATAGGAGCACAAATGAAGAACAGCACAGATGTACAACAAAACCCCACTGCTGGGTGACACTGCATCTTCGCAGAGAAATCTTAAAAGACATCTATGTCTTCTGTACAAAACAATCTTCCTAACACACATCCAATGGCAAACAAAGCACCCGAAAAGAAACCACCTTTGTGGTTCTCTGGGTTTTGCAAAGAACTGACAATAAAATGCAAGTCATTTTATGACAGATCACAGCTTAATCCACTCAAGTTATTTTCAACCAGATATTCAGAGACAGAAGTCTTCTACTCAAAGGCTATTCTTTCCAATCACACAGGCCAAGTTTTAGTTCTCCTTGTTACACAGAGGAAAACTCTTTTCTCCCCGCCCATCCCCAGCACACATGCCATATTTTACTAAATATATATATATATATATATTATTTGCCCTCCACCTCCTAAAGTAACTAACAACAACCACATTGGAAAATTACCAGATGTGAAAAATTTCAGATCAAGAAAAAGCTTAGCTAAGTTGCAGGTGACCAACAAGAAAGCATCCAAATGGAAGTTCATGGAGAATTAACCATAGTGCAGTTCCAGATTGAACAAAAGCATATGCAGGTACAAATGCCTCTATTTTTATGACATTCATTTCCAAGAGCTAATAGGTGCTTCTAGTGCTCTAATGGTCACTTAAGGTCGTCATAAAAAACTAGAATGATATTGCAAAATTGTCCAACTAATCTATTAAGTTCTCTCCAGTTCAAGCGTATTGGAGCCCAGAGATCTGCAGGTAAAGAAAGTCCTGTGCAGTATTTTGTCCTCCCCTGTCCAAAAGGGCTACACAGGTCTTTAAAACTCCCCAACTCAAAGTTCTTGTTTCATATTTATTTCAGCCTACAGCTGTACGCTACCATTTCCTGCTTGACGTTTGGTAAGCAACTGGCTTTTGACAGTGATGTTAGACAAAAGTGTTCTGAAGACACAGGCACACTTTCTCCTAAAATCCAGCAAAACTGGACAATTTAACACATGAAATCTGCCCTTCAGTCTGCATCGTATGCTTGCCCTTCACCTACCTTCAAATACATTTTTCAGGCTACACCATGTGTGCCATCTGCTCCTCTGAGGTGGTACTCTGTGAGCCACATCCTCCATCTTCTTTGCTAGGTGACTCCAAGGGGTTCAAGGATGGATGGATGTGAGGAATACACCAGGTGACAAATGAGCAGTGGCTCAGAGACACCTGCACTACCCCTCCCACTGCTGCTGCATCCTTTTCTAGGTTTCCCTTGTACCAAAAATCGTCTCATACAGCAAACAAACAATAGCTATTTCTATTTTCAAGCCCCATTATTACAACTGTCTCCCTACCTGTGCTACTGAATTGGCAAATGATGGAGCAGAAACACAGGACTGGGGATTATGGTACCAGCAACCAAGCAATGGCGAACAGCATGGGTGCGTTAAATGCCGAGGGCTGCTTTTGGCAGGGCCTCTCCTGCCGTCTGTGTCACTCACAAAGCACATTGTCTCAGCCTGAGCTCTCACTGCAATAACAAAATGAAGCTCTGGACCAGCACACTGAAATCATAAGACTTCCCTCTAATCTTGCCAAATGGTTAAATGGCTTCAAAAAGAAAAAGTTTTTAAAGAGCTCATGATCAGGTTTGGCTTCTTTTAATCAGCTTTAATTAGATTAAATTTAAAAAGAGAACAGAACTAACAAAACACATCTTTCCAATTTGGCAATGCAACTATGCCTCCAAACAAACCAAGGCATGAATGAAGGGGTCCTCACACACCCCTCCTGCCTCGGTTTCCAGCAGCACATTCATCCACTGCTTCAGCCACTGCCATGGGAGCTTCCTCCGTGTCCCTTTGCCATATCCCAGCCCCACATGCAGAGCCGTGGATCTGTGGCAAAGCTGTGGATCTCTTGCTACACAACAAAAAATTCCTGGGCCCTGGCTTTTACTCCTCCTGTTCTAGATATCCTGTTCTCCCAACTGCTTGTCCCTTACTCATTATTCAGAATCTCTCATCTTGCAGAACTAGTGCTTTGCGTGGCCATTTGTATTTTCTTTCTCATCTTTGTCTCTCTGTTCACCACTGCCACCTCATTAGCACAACACAGCACTGCAGCTTCCATCTATGGGTTAACACTGACACATAGGGTCTTCATTTTCTCTATTATGCTTTCACTTCAAATTAATCCTCTTCATTTATCATCCAGCCTTCCCACCTCAATTCTTTCTTTTGCAGTCATGCCCAAATTCTCATCACTTCCACTTCTAGCCCCAGCAATTTTGGAAAACTTTGTCATTTTAAACCCCATCTCAAAATCCTTGCTTTCTTTAATGCTCTAATTCTCTCGTGCACCTCTTGTCTTTTTCCTTCAAACACAGTAATGTGTTTTCCTGCAGGGTGGATTTATTTGTTTTGCTTACTCTCACCCAGCACTTTGGATCAAAGAACTGCATAATTTAAAATAAGATGTCATGACAACGTGAAGCAAACTTCATATAAATAAGAGCTATCTTAAGACAGCACATAGACTCCTACTACCCATTTACATGGGCATCCCCTGCTTGTTTGAGGCTTTAGAAACATAAGTAAAGATGTGAAGTGGTAAACTCACGTTGATTAGAGTTGATTTGAGGTCGTACCAGATAGCCTGAATAATATGTGTAAACTAAAAAAACCAAAACTCAAAACCTGATCCTCACAACATGCAAACCCCAGCAAAATGCTCCAGGGGTCACTTTTTATCATTACCACAATCTTCAGGATTTCCTGGTTAGATTACACACCATGTTTTATCTCTGGCCATAAAGCATCCATGTCACCTCATACCTTCCCATGTACACTGCGGCAAGGAAGGCTGATGTGAGCTGTTTGGTCAGGAGATAGAAATCTCTTCCACAGGTCTTTGATCCCAGGGAATCAGTGACTTCCTCATGACTAATCTTTCCATAGGTCACAGGCCAGCTCGCCCTTAAACATATTTGCATCCAGATACTCACCAGCAATATCCTGTTTTCTAATTTAGGAAGAACTGATGACTATACATTTTCTTTGGCTCATGCTAATTCCTCTCCCCTCTGTTCTCCATTACGTTGGCAATTCATCTCCATGCCTGTCTGAAGGCTGGACTAGAATTCCTGTCTCTTAAAGGAGACACTGATGTCTGCTCTGTGAATAAGTGTGAGAGAATGTGTTAGAGCTGGGTTACAGTGCCAGTCTCAGTGGCTCCTTTGCTAGGTTTTATTTTTACTTCATCCCCACTCTGGCAGCACAGCATTTCCATTTGTACAGCTCACCTTCCATAGCCACCGCTTCACCCCAGCATGGCTTCTTTGCTGCCCTCTGACAGACAGACAGTCAGTCCTGACACTGTTCCTAGCTCCTTTACACATCCTTCACTTTAGGTGCTCTAGCTTTCTTCACATACAATCAAAAGTTTTAATTTCCCATCCCACCCAGACAATGTTTCCCCTTCTAGATTAAATTTTCTCCCAGAACGATAATTGTTTCTCCCTCTCCAAAGGTCACTGAGGAGTTGTTTTCATAACCATTTCAACCATCAATGGGCCTTACAGAGCTGTCCTAATTTTTGAATGGATGAGATGCAGGAGAAAACTAGGGAAGCTTGCACAGCACCACAAGCAGTGTGGGATCTGACTGTCTCGGCTCCCCAGTGAAGGAATGCCGCAAAAGCTAGGTTCCAACCCAGCAAGCTGCTATCAGTCTGCACTGCCTCCAGCCCTGTCTGGCTCATCCTGCTGTGAGGAAGGCCAGCCTGCCTCTGTCTGGTCAGCGTTACATAGGACCGAAAGGAATGCAACCTCCTTCCGCTGCCTTCTGCCCTGCAGCTCCCCAGCCTGTGGCTTTCTTGTTTTCATGCATGGCAGTAAATCCCTTTGATCCAGCAAGTGGACACTGCACATGCAAGTTAGGTGACCAGCCTGCATCTGCCTTCCTGCCCCACACTGAGAGCTCTTAGTCTGTCGGGGCACTCATGCCCACTTGCACAGAGCCCATGCTGGCAGACTGTTCCCTCCTGACATACTAACAAGCTACCAGCCAAAGGAAAATAACTTGCAATCATTTCAGACCCCCCGGCTCAGTCGCTGACTAAGCCTAGTGGCTACCAGCTATTGGCACTGCTGGGTGCATTCAAAACTCACAGAACACACAGCTCGCCACAATTCCAAGCTGGCTGCAAAACAACAAAGCACTGATGGAGAATAGGGCTGCTTGTCCCCAGCGCTGAAGGCACTCATGGGAAAGGAGGCAGCCCTGCCATTTACTGTGGCAGGGGACTGCCACAGATAGTCCCCTCTGTCCCTCTCTTCTACAGGAAGTTCCAGAGCTCCCTGTGGGGTTATCCTACTGCAGAGGTCAGAGAAAAAAGAAGTAATGTCTTGACTATACCCCTTCTGATCACTGCTAGTGATTTCAAAAGAACAGAGCACTGAAACAGGACAAAGGGGCCAAAATGAGTTTGTGCTTGGACCCAAGTAAGCTAGTTACAAAGTCCTATTACAGGCCTCCCCAACATTCACTCAGATTGCTCCCAAGATCCTCAGATACTACTTTAAACTTTCCTCTGTGTGCAGTGGGAGTCAGGTTCCTAGCAGCTCCCAGCTCCTGCAGCAGAGAGTTTAACAATGAGGATGTATCAAGTCCATGCCGCAAAATAAAACCATGTTTTCTACACAGCTGTGGACAGCTGGAATGTAATTGGGTATAGGATGCTTATTTGGCTGCAGAGAGTGATGGAAGCTGTATCCACACAGCTGCAGTGACTTCATGCCAATACAGGTCTCCCCCATCAGCTAGCAAAGGGACTTGACCTTCTTACCACACTGAGTACTGCTGTGGATGGATGGATGTGCATATGGCACTGTGTGCAGTTGAAGGCTATTCCATGAAGGTAACAGGGTGCCAGTGAGACATGTTTCTTATTGTGCACTAACTGTAAAGCACAAGATTTGACTGCTGATATTACCTACGAGAAGGATACAAAATTCAACCAGACCTAAGGATGGGTACAAAAGCATGCAAAATCTTGCAAGATTTTGACTTCAAAGGGAGGAGGTCTTGAAAGAGTAGCTAGCAGTTTTCCTAGGATTCTTTGTCCCCATTGCCACCTGCTGGGTGATAAGAACATAGAAATTTCACAAGTTTATCCCTCCTAGGTGAATATGTCACATCCTTGGCTAACTTCAGGAGCAGCCATGTAAGACTATCACTTGCAGCTTGAAGAGGAACGCAGGGGCCACATCTGAAGGGACAAGGCAATCTGCCAACTTGCAATCTGCCCAGACGCATGCCTGGAGGGAGCCCCTTGGCACACAGGGAGGCCTCCTCTGGGACATCCACCAGGGCAGCCATGGTGGAGCCTGTATCCCTATGGTTACCCTCACAGCTGCACTGGCAGTACAAGGATCCTCCTGACTGTACCATGGCAGGTCTTAAAATGAAAGCACTATTTTCACTGGCTTTGAAATCATGGAATTGCAAGGGAGGTCACTCCTGGTAAGGTGGCTATCCACAGGAAAAGCGCCAGAAAGCTCATATTAAAAGATCAAAAACAATGCCTCATGTCTTAATATGATTTATACTTCAGACCATGTAACTTTTACAGCGCTGCCTAGTACATGATGGATGCAGCTCTCTTAACAGCCCACACATTTGTTTGATTTACTGCACCGGTCCAACATGTTATTTTCTACCTTGCAAGAACCATCTCGCTTCTAGGAACCTGCGTGCATGATAAGATCATGAATTAAATGTGCAGTTATTGTAAGAGACCACACATTTTACAGTAAAACTGAAAAAACTGATTACAGCAATCCCTCTGGAAACAAGAATAATCATATGATAAGATAGTGCTAATGGGAATTTATCATCTCACATGTGAGGCTTAGAACAAAGCAGCAATGCTAGCAAACTGCACGGCTATTACTGCCAATGAATGCCAGCCGAAAAGCTACTGGGGACTGTGAACAAACGACAGGAGAGGAGGGATGCTGAACAGCTAAACTGAAGCCAATTTGGTATGCTTCAAGACTCTTTCACAGTAAAGCTTACATGCATCATTAATCAATACTATCCAAAATAACTGCCCAGTACCTTTCCATACATCCTATTCCCTCTCTGTCTAAGCTACTCCATCCAAACTCCATGCAATTCTCCCATTTATTCTCACTGTATTTCATCACTAGCATAGCCCAAAATAGAGAGATCTCAAGGGTACGGAATCTGTGTACACACATCTGCATCTACACACAAGCTTCCTCTCACAGAAACATTCCTATATCCTACTGTATATCTCAGAACTGAAATATGATTTTTCCTTTCTCCTACACAAAAGGCAGCAAAAACCTACTCACAGTATTTTCTATTTGAAGCAATTAACACTTGACTAAAATTAACGTTTTTAAAGCTGTCTTGGGGAACTGAGCTCAGAAAACCCAAATTGGCATGCCCACAGTTCTACAACAGATGATACATCTTCCATCCTTTCAGTATCCTAAAATTACTCTCCATCAAGTCCCACAAAACACACAAAAACTCGATATGCTGATGGTAGACAGCAAATTCCTCCATTCTGTTGAAAAGATTATATACTTGCTGTCCTGCCATATTTTTCCATTGCTTTCCATTGCCCTGCTTCATAGATAGAGGCTTGGACTTTTTAGAAGAGATTTTTTTCTCTTCTCTAAGTGAAAATAAAAGGAGATGGTTACAGTTAGGTGGCAGGAGGACAAGATGAGAGAAGCATCCTACACAAGTACCTGTATGAGTCCTCTGGTGAGCCTTTAAGTGGGAGCTCTTTGTATAAACCTTCCGGCACCCATTAAACTGACAGCGGTGAACCCTCTTCTTGTTTTCTGGAGATGCTTCCAGTCCTGTTCCTCCTTGTTCACTGTCACTTTGTCCGCTCTTTATTGTCCCAGCGGTTGCTGCTGCTACACTCACTTTCATGGAGCTGAGGGAAGATTTCTTGGCCACCAATTTCAAAGTGACCGTGCCATCCACCGCCGAGAGAGTCTGTGAGGTTTTTACAAGGTGGCGGCTGAGCTCCGGAGAGGAAGGGGGTGTTAATGAGGTTACTGCATTGAGTTGGGCCTGGTTGACGGCCGTGTAGCTTTCTGTGGAAGAGCTGGTGGACTGCAAGCTGAGGCACGTCTCAGACAGCAGCTTGTCCCGTGAGAGGATAATGTCCATGTTGGTGCTTTTGTCGCACATACTCGTCTCCACCGGCAAAAGGATGGGGTCCAGCCGTCGGATACTGTCCTCTGCATCCGGAGCTGAGGAGGCATGAAGGAAGCAGTCCAAGTCCTCACCAAAACTCTCAGAGATCTTCCGTGGCTCAGTCTGAAGGTATCGCTCCAACTCAAGGCATGTCTGCAGGAGGGGAATGAAGGGAAAGATTTCACTATTAGGGAGAGATCACAGCAGAGCTCCCACCGAGGGCAGGAGAACAGCATGGTCTAGAGCCATCTAGAGACAGCACTCATGTGCAGCAGCCCCTTCTTAAAAGACGGTTGCTTTGTGGGAAGCATGGGGATTTGGCACTCGTTTGAAGCTTCTCAGACACAGGGTAAGGGAATATCTGTGTGTGGTAGAGGATATTATGGTAACATAGACAATAACAGCTGAAAAGCATCCACCAAATTTTCATGCAAATGTGCACACTGCTGCATTTCAAATGTAATATGGCAAACAATCACCTCTACGTGCAACAATCAAATCTCCCAATCTCCTGGCACATACAGAAAGTCACCTCTCCAACTAATTCCTTCCTCTTCCTTCATACACATTACGTTTCACTCCAAACCTAACTCTGCATTGTAGGCTGAGGCCCAATCTTCTCTCAAAATGACATAAATCTGAAGTATATCATTTTAAGATACGAGGAGACAAAGAACATCTCCCAGTAACAGCATAGCTTGTTTGAAGGGGCTGAGAGAAGATGAAGGTGTGACAAGAGGAACCTAGTGCCTCTTTTAGGTCTCTTAGCTTTTGTCTCATCTGAACAAGTAGAGCTCCTGTTCACAGAACACCACACTTGCACACAAGCACACGCACACAGCATCTTGAAAAGTAGGTGAAGATGCAGGCAGAGATGCTGCCTCATAAAAATGTGTTTCTAAATCTCTGTAGCAGTGATTATAGCAGGAAGATGGGGCGAGCCTACTACTTGCACGTACCTTGTATGAGCTACCCTAAGCTAGCACTAGCAGCAATAAAGCCTCCAGGCACCACCATGCTGCCCAATGTTCTCCAGAACCAACATTATAGACTTTTATTATTTATAGAAAGCCATTATCTGTAGTTTTGGGAGCTTTTAATGGAGTTTATTAGTGTTGTTTTTCATTTCTTGCTGCCTGAAAGGACAGTTGGTTTAATACCTTCACTGCAATTTTACAAGACTTAAAAAACATACATACTAACAGAGATTTTTTTTGGAACTTTTAAAAACAACTCCCAAGGGAACACTTTAAAGATATAAAGTAAGGGATTTTTAGGCAAAAATATTCAGTGCAGCCTAATGGAGCTAATGGTCCAACTACATCTCAACCCAGAAGCCCAACATCTGATCAAGAAACAAAAGCTTTGTACCACCAGAGATGAGACAGAGACTCCTGTCTTTTGAGTATAAACCTCAATAGGAGCACAAAAAGGCTCCATTCACAGCTTTTTAGGAGCTACCATCTGACTTAGGATTATTACTTTCAGTGTAGCCTGAAACCAACACTACTGTTTGCAGATACAATTCAGTGGGATGAATTCCAGAGTTTCTGAATTCAAAAAAAAGATTCTGTCAGACTGTTATTTATTTGATCACTTAATAACACCCAACCATAGATCCGAGCTGTAGAGACTTGGCGAAAAAACAATAACAACATAAAAAGGGCAATATACTCAAATGAGAAGTGCTATACTTCAGTGGAGTCACATGAGAATGTGTATGCAGTGTGCCTGGACTTACTAGTCAGCAGTCTTGCTTTAAGCAAACCACCAAACAATCAAGTTGCTCAGACTTAGCAGGGGGCCTTGCTTCTTTATCTACCATAAATGGGATCTCTGAAGAACTGCTTTTGCCAAATCACTGGAAGATGAAGTTGGTAAGTTCTTGGGCTGCTGACACTCAGCAGAGGTTCAACCAATGTTGAACCTTACAGAAGTACCTGGGAACTGGCACCTGCAAGCTGCAGCCCACAGCTTGGGCACTTTGCTGCCTTCTGCTCTGGGTTAACACTAAACTGCTGCACTGCCCCAGGAAACCAAGAGGCTGCAACAACCACCTATCCTCTTTTCTTCCAGCAGTGATTTCCAACAGACAACAGCTGACAAAAACTGAAGCGAGATCATCAGAAGCCTGCTGCTCCACCTCCTAAACAGAATGAGGCTGAGGAACAATGATGTGGACACTAACTCAGTGCAAGCTCAACATTCCGGACCTGGAGGATTCCCCTCGGGGACTGCCAGCTCATTTCTCCAACAGCCTTACTCCAAGCATCACGAGAAAGCATTCATTTGTGCTCTCTGTTCTCCCTACTGCTCCTTCAGCTGGATTTTTGGATCGGTTCCTATTTCCTGCTGCAACAATGTGACTTGGCCCTGTACATCCGCTAGGCTGCCCCTGAGGCTACCCCACTTCCTGAGCACAGCAGAAAGTTGGAAATGATGGGAATCAGCAATAAGCTTTACAGCAAAGTGTCACAGCTTCTGGTTTTGCTGCAACCTCAACTTGCTGGCTTGTATGGCAGCAGAACTTTTCACCTTGAAACCCACCTCAGCTCGGGGCCAAGGACTTCTCCTGAGGGACAGAGGACAAGGTTTTCAGCTTTCACTCAGGAGTCCCCTGTTCTGAAGGTCCATCTGAATTGGTTCCTGGAGAAGCAGCAGAAAGCACCCATGCTGTCCCTGTGGCACCAGCACCTAGTAACCCTGCTCACTCTTCTCCCACAGGAAAGCAGACACCTTGGTTCCAGCAATGAGGGAAGCAATGCTGGGGCCGCTCACAGTAACAAATGAGATAGCTCTCATGGACATAAAAAGCCTGTGTGCTGCTTCACATGCAGCTGTGGGACTGGAGAATGGCTGTAGCTGGGGATCTGGCCTATCCCTAGATGAATTAAGGGTTTGGGGGCAGTTTTCCAAGCAAACCCCACAGTTCTTCAGAACCGATGCTACACACCAAACAAAAGAGGTGATGTTTTTTACCCCTCCACATCATGTAATTTGGGCTTTCTGTCTCACTTAGCCTTCATCCAATGGGGCAGAAATGGATCTGGGGGGCTAATAAATAGAAGGCCTCCAGAGTAGAGTGTAAACATAATCAGAAATTAGGGATAGAAGTAGGGAAAAAAAGAAAGGCTGGGACTCAAAGCCATTAAATGTGACAACAGTGGCAGGAGATTTCAATTGCCAGGACCAGAAAGCTGCATGTTGGTTTTGGGGGCCCATGGATGCAAGCAGGAGGCGCTGCTCCTTTAAGGCACCACTAGCCCAGAGATAACAATGGTAGGCCTGACAGTTTTTCCAGCTTAACCATTAATTTTCCATAAAGAGCTGTTTCTCAATGAGCCCTTTTCAGGCAAAGCCTGATGCTTCAGAAACCTGTAATTATTCCTGGCTCCCCCCTCCCACAGCCATTGCACCTGTGCCATTTCAAGACACCAGCTGGTCATGCCTTGCCTTCTGCCTCAGAAATCCAAAACCAGTGGATCAAGCCCATCTCCCCATAGAGAAGGGAAAAAAAAACAACTCAAAGGATATGAAACAATATAATGAAGCCCCTCCTTCTCCCCCTCCCACCCCCCTCAGTCCCTCCACCAAGACAACAGGGGGAAGCTGAGCAGCGCCCGATGACCTCCATCTCATCTGCATGGCAGACAAAGCCCGAGGAGGGCTTAGGCTGCAGCCTTGCAGCATTCTCGTCAGCCCCTACTTGCTGCCCAGGCAGGCCACGGCCTGCAGAACAAAGCTTCCTTCCCCATATGCACTCTCTGACACGTGCCAAGTACCTCATGTGACCTTCCCCTCGCTGGGGCCCAAATTGCCTGGGGAGTGGCAAGGAGCGTTTTCAATGCAGCCTGTCTTCTTCACTCCTGCCCTAGCAAGGCTTACCATTTTTAAGCCACGTACGCTCACCCCCTTATCTTGAGCTCTGAGCTTGTGAAGCCACTCAGACTGAGACCACCAGCCTTACGGACCATCAAAAGCAGCAGGATAGCTCTTCTGTCTCCATTCCCACAAAGTTACTTGCCAACAAGTGCAGCAAAACCTAACAGTTCTGTGAGAGCAGCAGGACACTGACAGCTACCCAGAGACATGAGCCCACACCGCTAGATTCAGACGCTGGTGAAATCCACTGCTTCTGCCATCAGCCTGAGAGGACAGTGGTCCAGTGTTACATGAGACAGGAGCAAGCTGCTCCTGCTGTCACTGCCAGACCTGCTGGACATCTGGATTCCCATTACACACTCATGCAAGAGATGGGGAGATGGTTCTAATAGATGTAATACATCTCATGTGTGAACTAAGCCTTCCTATGCCATACATTGCTACACGGCAGGTAACCTGATAGGTATTAAACATACTTGCCTAGTGCCCGTAGGATTTGTGGCAATAAGGGCTTCAAAACTGTAATGGGAACAGGAAGATGGTTCCTTTCAGGGACATAAGATCAGTAAGACTGTTGATTGCTGTCAAATGGTTTTTGCAGGCTAAGGATAAAAAGTGACTCAGCTACTTCAACCCACCTGCCCTGACTAACAAGGGTCATTTTCTTTGCCCCTTGCTCCTCAGTTTAGCCAGTTAAAATGAATGATGAATAATAGCTGAGAAATAATAGGATACGACTTTGGTAAACTCCGGGTACGTGTAAAAAGCCAGTGAGCAAGGGACGACCATCTGGCACGTGCACATTCCCAAAAAGAACTCAGCCTGATATCTTAATTTTGGACACAATTGCAAAAAGGTTCACTTTCCCAACAGAGGTACATTTTCATCACCTACAAATAGTGATGGGTGTTTCCTAACTACACTCTGGTAAGCTGCGACATCTCTTTGTTCCCCACACCATACCACCTCTTCACCAGCGCAGCAGAACACACCACAGCACTTCCATGCACAGGACCACATCCTTCTAGCAGTACAAGACAACCACTGCAGTGCTGCTCTATGCCTGACAGAATCTACACTTCTTACAGAATGCAGTGGAAAAGAAACACTCATATGTTGATACGTGCACCATTTTCAGCAGAGTTTAGCGCTCACCTAACAGCAGCCAGCAGACAGCCTTCACAGAACTCAAGTACCTGCCTATTTTCTACAGCTACAGACAGGACAACACAGTGACAGTGAAGTTCAGCCAAGGGCAAAACAAAGCCCAAACACTTCAAATGATTTGAGGCCATCTGGGGAAGACACCTAATCAACACATTCAGTGGGTTCCTCTGTTTTGTTGATGCTGAAGTACTTTATAGCATCTTGATTCTGAATTTTCCTAGCAGATTATGGGAAGTCCTCATTGGAAGTGCTAGTTAATTCTAAGTGCCATTTTACTGCAGATAAAATGGGACATGGAGCACCAATCTTGGAAGCTATCCAAAACCTAATTAAGAAGCTGGATACTTAGATCAGGCTGTGACAGAGAATGAAAATGTCAAATGTGGTTGACAGGAAGGTCTGATCTACCAGCTCTGTTTACAGTACTTGAAAGGATTCTCTTTGCATCAAATCTTTATTGGTGCAAAGCAGAACTATATATGCAGTAGCTAAGGTCAAATTCCATCCTTCATTGTGATCTCATCATTCTCCGCTGGCACATAAAAAACAGATCTCATTTGTAACGTGAAAAAATTACAGATGTGTCAAGACTGTAACAGAAAACATCCCCTATCTGAAAGCATCCCAAAACAATGACTCCAGGGCGAGGGTTATCATGGTTCACTCAGACCAGAACTATGACAGCTTGCTTCCAGGTCCAGTGCCTGGTGTCAGTACGTCATTCACCAGAAAAGCAAAAGCTTTCAGCTGCAGTGGCACTTGCATTTTGGTTCCCAGATATTGAACGGAATATTGTGAGACAGCTCAGAATTGAGAGGAGTAAAAGGTCCAAAATTTACCTGCCTTCCCTGGAATGTCATGTTTTTTTTTTCCTTTAACCCCAAAGCAAGTTTTGAAAGCTCCACCTCCTCCCTGCCACAAAAAGCCTTCATTACTTCCTGAATAACAACAAACCCCAATACTTTTGCCCATCTATTCCAAGGTTGCCATCTCTTTCCAGCCAGCTGCCAAAACCTCCAGCTTTTCCTCTTGGCAGTTTTCACTGGGCAGTTGCTAGTTGTCAAAAGCTGCAGCACATCCAAAGCTCAACATTAGGGATGGCATAAAATTAACAGAATGGTAGTAATAAAGTAAGTAGTTCTGCTAAATACATTCAGAAAAAAAAAGGGAAAACTGCACTCTGAAATGAATGAACAGTAAGCAAAGGTTTCAGCTAGGCAACAGCAAAGAATGGCAAAACTCCTAGCCATGTGCTGCTCATCCTACCTAAATGTTATGCAGTTCCTTAAGAAAAAGACTTTTCAGGTACAACAATAAGGTACCAGCAGACACCTAACTCACAGTAAAACTCTGCATGTATTCTTAGCCCCCCATAAATATGAAGCAAATCCAAGTTAACTCTATGCTCAACTAGCAGGCTTTTTCCAAGAGCAAAACCTGGCATACATGGTCAGCAAAGACCAGCTGATATACAAAGCCTTGCTTTCCTGTGGTAACTCCAGCACACACATGGGCTGCCAGGCCAGTCCACTCACAGGATCTGAGTGAGTCTCAGCAGACAGCAGACAGAGCTAGGCAAGTCTGTTAACTCTGTCATTTCTGTTGAATATTCTACACAGAACCCAAGTTTTGGTTTGCAAATGCGTTCAAGATAACTGTGACCTGTGTCCATTTTTTCCCCTTGGTGTCAGCCCAAAGAGTGAACTTTTAAGGAAATGTATTTAGCCAAACCAGCCCATTCACTATTATTCAGGCACAAAAACACTCTCAAAGAATGTTCCTGTATCACGACCCTGGCAGCTTTCTCCCTGCATTCTTTTCACAGTGTTTTCCTTATGACCATAAAAGATACTGAAGTCAGAAACCCCAACCTCATTAAGCAAAGATAATGTTTAATGTAAGAAGTCTGCAGATTCACTTAAAGAGCAACATCACAACCTTCACATAAACAGAAGCCATCTTCCTGTTGCTCTGGGGCAGGATGTAGCCAGGGTCGGCAAAGACTTTGGTCAGCCTCTAAAGCTCAAAGGGAAAAAAAAACACTTGTGCCATAAACTAGCGATTTCCACCAGCAGAAACGGGTAGTGAAACAAATATCTCAAACAGAACAATCCACAAATCTAATCAAGAAGTCAAAATCCAGATTTGTCCCCCAAATAGAGATAATTAAATAAATCACATCAGTCAAATGTTTTTGTAAATGGACAAACCGTATTTGCTCACTAAAAGTCTGTGGCATTAGGGCTCTAAGCATAGAGAGCTTCAGTGCACTAGTTGTGAGATACTGAACAAAGGACTGCAGCTAAGCATGGCTGAATTTGATAGGCATCTAGATTAAAAAGATGGATGAAAGAAATCTGTGAACGCTGAAGCAGGGCTTTGGAGGGCTTGTGTTGGTTGGGATTTTTTTTGCTTTGTTTTTTTTTTGGTTTTTTTTTTGTTGGTTTTTTTTTGACTGTTTAATAATGATTAAAAAAATATCTGAAGCAGTCACAACAAAACACAGCAGCAGTGTCAGCAAAGGATTAAGGATGTCCAAATGAACTCAGAAGTGGAAGCAGCCCATTGTGCTAGTATCAAATATGATAAAACCCATGTGCGCTTACACATCAGAGCATGCACTGTGTGCTGCCCTGCAGTTCAGACCACAAGTAGGCATACAAAAGCCCTTTAAGCTATTATATATAGATACATATAAATAACGCCTTTCAGAATCTTTCTGAAGAGATCACTTCTTTGTGTAACAGCCTTGCTCCCAGTGAGCTGGCTAGCAGCCCTCACTACAAACTTTCCTCCAAACTTCACTGAGTAGGTATTTAACCTGTTGCTGTCCCACTTGGAAGCAGCTTTAATTTAGCATTATAAATAGCAAAAAGGGACAATTAGCTCCTAGAATTGCCCGTTCCATCTCCCACTGAAATCAAAGGATTGGGTTCAAAGCATGCCCCAGAGTGTGGTAAACTTCTCACAGGAAATGGATATGCTAAAGTAAATGCTGACGGCTGTGAAGTGTACAAAGTAGAGCAATATTTTAGGTCTCGATCTCAATTAAGATTCATCCCTACGAAGTATTGCTGTGGGGTTACAGAGCAGAACTGGATTCCTTGTAATTAGTCCAGATTGGATCATGAATGAAAAAGATGTACTAGCTAGAGATGTTCCATTAACACCCAGAGATAGCTTCACATTTCCTCATCAGGTGGCACTAATGAGTACACTGGTTGCGCTCTCGTGGGCTCAGGCAACATATTTGGAAGCACAATTCTTCACAATTAACTAAAAATCTTAAGAGGAGAAGTCATCGATACACTTGACATGCAGTACATTTCATAAGAGAGCATTCTGGGTTGTGAGGGCTGTGAGTCACCTCTGCTCTGACCTAAAAACACATGAAAGCGGAGGATGTATAACACTGAATTCCTAACCCCAAAACATGCCATTCCTCACCTCAAATTTGTATGATCAGCATCTGTTTGCTGGGACTATTGCCTCTACTCCACACACGATGCTCATTCACTGTCACATCTCATGGCTCAAAAAGACCTTTTGTACATTGCCTTTTGTATTGTTTTTGGCTGTGGGGAGGAAAAGGTGGGGACCTGTCTGGGAAACAGGATGCAGGAGGAAGTAGGGGAATACGAAGTAGAATAAGGTCAGAACTAGAAAGAATAGAAGAGCATTTATACCATTTCTAAACCACAATAAACATATAGAACCAAAGACTGCCCCAAGCCATGTAGGGAACAGTGCACTGCTTAAACTCTAACATGAACACAGCAACTGTCTAATTGCTCTTAGAAAAGCCACTTGCTGTTTTTTCTTTCTCCTGTTTTAAAAATAATTTGGGCTATTTGTTATCTTACAAGAGCAAGAAGATGCTTGTGCTGCTCTGATAAGTGTACCAGTCTGGGAAGGGAAAAGACAGCAGCCTCAGGTTTCATCATCACACTGAGAAAAAACGCAATCCAGAAACAAAGCGATGGGAAGCACAACCGGATCCTCAGCTGGGCTAAATCAGCACAGAGCAGCACTGATTTCACTGTTCCTGTTTACATCAGCTGAGGACCTTGCCAACATTCAAAACTCCATTAAGCTCAGCTCTAAGTCAGCACCATTTAGCTCCGGCTTACATGGAGCAGAATTTGACATGGTCTTCAATGGCCAGAGATTGTTATTTTATATTACAAATCCTGTCTATTTTATTAGGAATGATGTGGACCAAATGGAAAAATTGGAAGAATTTGAAAACACCACCATCTTCAGACACCTCGATGCTTGGACTCTTAACATAGGCCAGCAGTGCATTTGGAGGTATTCACTATCTGGTTATTGTCACATCTACCCAGTATTTTATACATCTTTGCAAAGAAATTAGAGTTCATGCATCCCAGGGCAGGTAAACTTGCCTGTTACTCAACAGCAGGTGCTCTCTAAAGGGTACCCCCCTGCTGCCAAGAATGTTTTCCCATTGTTTTCCTTCTCTATGTTGCACTGCCAAAGCATTTGTGCCAAAACTTAAGCCACTGGGGATTCTGATCCAGCCTCAAATCTTGCAGACGGTGCACTTGTGCTGCCACACGTCTCAATAAAAGCAGCAGGGTCCTCTTTTTAAAGCAGTTTGCTGGAGCATACTGGAAAAGAGCCTGCCAGAATCAGCCCAGCCACTCACCAGCAACACAGGCACCTGCCCACAGGCACCTGAAGAGACCTGTGTCCCCAAAATGCCTTAGACCAAACAAAAAGATATCTGGTACATCCTTTTGTGGATACTACTGGCAAGTCAAGGTGTGCTGTCAGACCTAGACCAGGTAGTGCACCCTCCCCGTGAAAGAAAGAGATCTTCCCTGCATCGGTGCAATTTGCAGCAGGCTGTACAGTTAGCAGCTGCTGCATAAGATGGACAGCTGGGAGATGCCACCAAGAACCCTCCCAACGACTGACTTAAGAAAGCTCAGCAAGTCCCATTACCAGCTGCCCAGAGCGAGAACACCTCTGTGAGCCAACTTACACACAGCTCTTGCTCTGGCTTGTTCAGTCTGTTGACTGTGGACATCCACCCAGTTGTTATGGATTTTAATACACTGCCATATGAAAGTGCTATTTCAGGACAAAGTTATTAATAGAAGTAGCAGCCAGAAAAATAGCCTAGAAGGAATGCAGTGTCTTAGTATTCCTGGAAGATCTAACAATTTCCCAGCATCCAAGTGGCCAACATGGTCAACTCAAGACTTTTCTGTGCACAAGAGCCTTGCTCTTTTGTTAGAGGATCTAGATATGTGATAAGCCATCATGACAACCCTCACAGAAATGCCCAGTAAGGGTACCTGCCAAATGCCAGGTCTGCAGAGTTTACAACATAGAAAGTCCCAGAGGGTGGTACTACATTACTGCAAGCAAAGGCTGAGTGCTCTGATGAAGCATCAGGAGATGCTGAATTTCCGCAGCATCAAGTGAAAGAGATGAAGGATGGGAAAGGACCTGACTAAGACCTGCTCAGGAAGCTGCCTGACACAAGTACTTTCCAGAGGCTCTTCTTTCCAGCCGCTTTCCCCACTAGCATCCTCTCCTTCCCTTCCTTCACACTGCATCTGCTCAGTAACATTTCACTTTGGCAGGAGCCTTGTGGTCAAGGCAAGGCACTGCCCCTTGCCATTCTCTTTTTCTCCTGGGGAAACCTCCCTGGAAATGTATTGGAGAACAATGTACAGGACTGCCAGGCCCTGCCTCAAGTTTTTCCTGGCATTTGTCCCTCTCAGATTAACTGTGAGGGTTCCCAAATTAATTCCAGGTCGATAATGAGCACAACACTCAGCACCACCTTCTGAAGCTGAGGGCCTCTCTGCTGACAATGCTGCAAGGCTTTCAGCATTCACTCTGCCTGCACCTTACTGCTCAGAGAACTTTAGTGAGACATTTGGCTATTCAGCCCCATCCTTAAATAAACCGAGTGAGTCTGGACACTGTGCCTTTCTCCAAGATCAGACGGCCCTAACGATGTTGCTCAGAATTAGAAGATATGCTCGCAGCATAGAGCCTTACTGATTGAACAATCACACACAGTTCCAACTCACTGCTAAACATAAAGGGTTTAGTATAGGGTACTCTGGTCTGTCACCACTCTCCAGAAGAAGAAACAAAGAAAACCCGTTTACCAACAAGAGAAGGAGAAACATACTGTGGCTATTATAATCCCAAGAGCAGACATGCTATTGGGTCTATTTCCAACTCAAACATTTTAAAAATTTAGTTTACCTTAAGAGTCTTATTTTCCCTGATTTTCCTTTTCTACATTCATTTAAGCCCACACAGTACCTTCTACAATAAGTCTGCTTTTGTGGAGCAGCTGTATACTGCTCCTTCCCTCTTTTGTCTTTTTGCAATGGGATGGAAGTCTCCATCGTCATGTCCTGGAAGACTGTGTCCAGGCTCACTTGGCTTGGCCTGCAGGAAGGGGAAGAGCAAGGACATGCATTCTGTTGCTGAGGAATGACAGTTCTCCTGCTGCAGAACTGGTGTCCCCTTCCTTGTGGCACAACTAACCCTCCCCACCATTTTGTTTATCATCAGTATTGCTCAAGTCATTTTTAGTAGCCCTCAGAGGCAGGGTCTGTTGCCAGCTATCATCATCCTAAGCACTTTCAGAACTCTGTCACTCTTCTATGGTACCATCCCTGTAACAGATAAACATAAACATCACGTTCCCCCACATACCAATTACAGCTTTCAGGAGCTGCAATATTATTTTGGTTAGAAACACACAAAGGTAACCTTTATGCTAGGCAAGGAGGAGTTGCATAAGAGACCACAGGCTGAGCCTCTGCCTCATAGGGAATGATCCTGGGAGCCTTTGCTTCTTCTCCTCCCACCGCTTCCCAGGCGGCTGCAGTGATATCAGTGCTGAAGTGAGAGCCAAAATTCCTTGTGGTGGTAGCTGAGGCTGCTGGAGGGATTTGTTTCAGTCCCACAGTCCACAAATGAGGATTCAGAAAGGGAGAGAAACAAGCTCAAAACACGCTGTCTTAGCTATTGCTAACACTATATGCTAGTAGAACCAGCACATCCAGAATGCAATATTTCAAACACTATTCACAACTTTTGCCATCCCAAGTCCCTCCAGAAGTCTAAAATAGCCCTTTTCAACACATTCAGGAGGACAGTATGAGCGCCTCAGCAATGCTTCCCATCATAAGAGCAATGCTCAGAGGGATTTCATCCACTCTACATCTCTAACCCTTCCTGTCAGACCACAGGTATACCCAGCTCTGCAGATCTCCCATCACCACAGCACTGAATGCACAATATGTGTCAGAAAAGCATGAAGTCAAATTGACCCTGCAAGCCCCTGGGTGCTCCCTGAGGTGTTCCACTCCTCCTCTGAAGATGCTAATGTGTCCCTACTCCACCAGAAGTAATGATGCACTCCTGGAAGCAAAAACTGCATTAAAAGTCTTCTTTACATGCGAGCTAAGAGCTTTCCTTGCCTCTTACCATTTTTACTCATAAATATAATATCAAGGTGATCATGTTCTTCTCAGCCTACTCAGAGTGTTCCGTAAGTAAGACCTGCAATTGGCAATTTATCAGATGAAAAAATAAAAGCCACATTTCCTTTTTCCTTACACTTAAAAATGACCACGTGCAGCCTCCGTGGTCACGGACCTCCTTAACAAGGTCACAAATATCAGCCTGGAGGGGGAGGCAGGGAAACAAAACCACCCTACACATGTTTTCCTTCTCTGCCGCATTCTTACTGATGTTTTGCTCACTTTCTAAGCAAAGAGGAAGCCTCTCCTGTTCCCGTAACTCTGTTTATTCACATTCCAGAAGCAGCAGAGCTTACAGCCACAAGGAGCTCTCCAAGGGCAGAGAACCAGATCTTGCTGCAACAAGAAGCCTGAGACATGGCCAGATCTGAGTAGCAGTGAAGTGGAAGCTGTGATAGCAGAAAAGAAAGGCAATGGGTGGTGGGACACCATGAAATCTTTTGAAAGCACTATTCTGCAGGCTAGGACAAAAAGCACAGCACACCCTTCGCCCAGTGAAAAAGACTGGAAAATGCTCTTTAGGAGGCATAGCCTTAAGAGTCTGTACAAATCCCCCCAGATGTCCCCAGTGACAAAGAAGCCCAATTTGATCAATACAGCAGCATTATTAACACAGCAATGGCTTACACACAGCTGGTCATGTGTTCCTGCCTCTGCCGACCATGGGGGAAGGGGTGCAAATGTGGCAGCAGTTCACAGGGGAAATGTCTCTCAAAATCATTACACCACACAAAGAATCTCTTACCCATTACCACGCAAGCTGCTTTCCTGGGAAAACGCCGCTCTGTCAGTATTGATCAAGCTCAGGTGGAAAGCCATACATATTTTGTGTATTATGTTTTGGGTTGGTTTTGTTTTCAAAAAGAAATCTTACTTTTAACTGCTTTAAGATTCCTATCTTCAGGCCTTTCTTTGCAGCTACAAAAAGCCTTTTCTTCATGGGCTGGGGACAGACACATAGATGTAGGCAGTTAACAATAACATGATTGCAGAGGGTGGGACTTTATGAATAGCAAATCTTGTAAAAATATTTTGGGGACTAGGGGCTGAGTTAAGTGTGTTTGGATTCAATCAGGAGGAGCAGTAGTAGAAGGGTACACATCACTACCACTGCCAAGTCCTGGTCAGAGTCATGGCCCTTCTGTGTTTGGCTCTTCACAAAGAGAGTTTACAGACAGTCCTGACAAGTAGTTCAGGAACTGGCAAGAGAATGGAAAGGGAGAAAAACACTTATAGCTAATCATCTGCTCAAGAATGGCCAGCAAATCTGAGGATTTGGTAAAAAATGGGGCCCTGCATACTCCACAAGCCAAGTGGAAGGAAGGGCAGCAGTGTGTGTGTGTGTGTGTGTGTGTGTGTGTGTGTGTGTGTGTACCATCCCAGGTGGCTTGTGAAGGAAAAAACACAACAGAGAAGCTAAAAGAAAAAGCACCACAGAAATGATGCATCTGCAGCAGTTGTCTTTCTTCAGCACTCGGCTTGGACATGGTCAAAAACCTGGGAAAACAACAGACTTGATTTTCCCCTCCACTGGAAAGAAATCCTGCCACCTCTCTGACCTAAAAACACAAAGACCATCAAAGCCAAATACCGCACAAGAAAGGTAAAAGACTTGAACTCACTATGTGTCTCTACATTGTATTTACAAAGGTTTACTCATCAGAAAAGTGTGATGCTGCTCCAGAGCTGCTGGCATAAAGCTCTCCCAGAAAGGGGTGCTGTACAAGTGTCTAGACAGACTAAAATTAAAAAGAACAAATTATATGACACTGCCCACTGTCTGCAAGCCAGGGCCAGATTCTCACAGAGAGGAGTAAATCACTAGAACTGTAATCATAACTAGTGGAGTTATCTTAATTTACACTAAGCAAGAATTTGGCCCAGAAAAATATTCCTGTCAAGTCTGCAGCCAAAAATTCCTCTGCTAGACCACATTCCACCAGCTAAACTGCCAGGAAAGACAATGGCAAAAAGAATTTAATTAAAAATAGAGATCAGGGAACCGGTAGCCTTTCCAGGCTCCTCTCTCAGCTTCCCCTTTTGACAACTGAGTATTTAGGTACCCCAATTTCCCAGCCAGGAAAACGGGCACCTACAGCTCTCTGTGAGCATCGACTGAAGCATCCTATGTGATCAAAGCTCAGTCATCGTATCAAACAGACATCTCAGTGCTCTAAAACCCTGGGTCTTGGATGGAAGCAAATGCACTTTGCTTTGCTGAAACAGCTACGTCATTGCTCTTGGAAAATCTGAGCCTCGAAAAGGCAACTCTCAAAGACTGTAGATGTCAGTCCTCTGACTCACCAGGGTACTGCTAGGAAACGTTACTGCCCCAGACCACACAAATCCACTGGCACAGGTGGGTGAAGGAGAAAGTCCTTCCTCACTGTTGGCTCCTGGTGCTGAAATACAGGTATGCACAAAGAGTACTGCTTTTCCAGTTTTCTTGTTCATATTTTATCTCTGAACTTAAACTTTTGTATTGATTAGTATCTCAACAGAAAGACGATTTTCTGCACACACTTCTTTTTTTCAACTCCACCTGGAAGTCATTAAGTGGAATAATACACCAGGGATGTGGAGCAATGCAATCACGCCATCAGCTCATAAGGATGATGTCACGTGGTGCCTAATTGTAGCAGCTCCTTTATTCTCTTTTACTCCTTAATTACCATTAAAACATTTGGGTTTTTGCATGCTTGCCTGCAAGAACATCTGCAACTGTGCATTGTGAAGAACCTATTTCTTCACAACCATTGTGTTCTGCGCAAACATCCTTAGAAGGTGCTCACCTCTGTGCTGTTTGTGAAACGCTTGTGCTTGAGAAAGTCGCTAATTCCCAGGCAAGACCCTGTTTTGTACACCTGATACCTGCACTTCTAAAAGAACACAGTTACAGTCCCAAGGCCAGCCGGGCATTGATTAACATGTTATTTTGTATCCTCTCACATTCTTCAAGGACAACATTCTTAGAAACTTGCTGTGGGGGGGGAGGGGGGGTGGGGGGGAAAGAGAATGATTACAGTTTTTGTGAACAGTTTTCACAGAGGCACAACGTAGATAAAACCATCACAACTCTGCAGCCCACAACCAGCTGTGCTGCTCATTACTGTTGAGTGAGGCCCCACTGCTTTGCTACAACCACAGCAGACTCTATGGGTTGAGTAGTATTCCTCCTGTGCAGGAAGGAAGGGGAATCACACATCCTCCAAAACGCTCTGAAAATACTTCTTTGCAAGCCTCCTCTGCAAGCATCCTGAGCTGCCCCAAAGGAGCAGCAATGGTTAAAAAAGCAGCAAAGTGGACAAACAGATCAGGAAGGCCTTGAGCGCAGGGCAAGCAGCCGAGCTCAGCACAGCTCATGGCACTCAGTGCTCCCCTGCATCTCAAGCGTGCCTCCAGCTAGCAGCTTCCTCAAATCTTCCTTTACAGTGGTATGGCCAGGATGTACCAGTCCTGCCTCTCTTGGATCCAGTCCAGAGCTCACTCGGATGCGAGGGAATTATTTCCATTGCTTCCAGCAGCCTTGGGACAAGGCCAAGCTGCCTGCCCAGCACTGACTCAGCAACAACGGCCACAGAGGAGGTGGAAATGGTGCCATTCGGTGTTGCAGGGACTGAGGCCATGCAGCGAGCCAGTGAAAACACCAAGAAGGGTTCTTAATGGCAGCCAGCATCCAGAATCATGTTCACAGGTTCACAGGATGAGCCCACGTAAAAGTCCAGGAAAATGTATGCTCCCAGTGATGCCTTCCAAGCTCCTCACACTGCTGACAGCATCTTTCCTCTGCTGCAGGATCAGCACGAGGGTGCTGCAAGCCCAACATGCTCTCCCATGGCCCCATAGAGCCACCTTGCCCACAGCCATTAAGAGGCACCACCTCCTAAGCACTGGGGTCATGCTGGGACCCTGCCCACACCACTCCTTTTGCTGTTGGGCAGGACAGAGGTGTCACAGAAATTCAAGCAGCTTTTCTAATGAGCCACAATCAAGAAAACCAGCCACCTTCAGCTTCTGGCACACATATGCTGTTTTCTGAACAAGGGGCAGCAACTACTCTTCCCATCACTACTAACCTCGCAATCTTCAAACCCATACCTGTATTTGTTTTTAGACTCTAAAATGCTGAGGCTCGCCACTGCCTGCTGTCAATAACCACTCTGATCAGCTACCATCACATACAACCATAAACACAATTTTGACTTCATCCACTTGAGTTTTGATCTGTTTCATTAAGCAAACAAGCAAAACTTGACATCATTTCTTTTTTGTTTCCATTTACTTGATGGATTGCATCCCCTGCTTTAAAAGACATCTTAATAAAAACAATCCAAAAACCTAAGGAAACTGATAAAAAGCTCCCACTGTGAAGAAAGCAGGGAAAAGGGCACAAACAGTGTATGGCTAAAGGCTTTTTCATGGTGCTTTTTGTTTGTTTGTATTTTTGTGATGCCACCAGAGAGAGAGTGTATACAAAGAAACACACACGGGGGTGGGAAACCAAATCCTTCAGTCTGAATTTGGAAAAAGATAAATTAATGCATTTATAGAAGAAATAGCAACAGAGCACACACTAACTACAAAGCTGAGATCCAGTTGGGCTGAAAAGAGATCCTGAGCAGATAAGACAGCAAAGACCAGCATGGTTTGGAGGACACACGCTTAGCATCTGATATACAGGAAAACTAGAGGGAACACCAAGATGGAAAGTATGACAAAATTGAAAGGGACATTCACATTTATTACTATCCTTCATGTCTGCTGCACAGTCAGTATTATAATCTCCAGTCAATGAGAGGAAGTCTCACTTTACATTTAGATGAAAATGCTTGAAAGAGTTAATATAGATAGAGACGGTAAAAAGCATCACTTCATTCTTTTATGGATTGGATAAAAAAACCAAACAAAGCAATGAAATTGCTCGTGGACAAATGAGAGAATACAGGACAGTGAAGAAGTAGATTCAAGTAGGAAGGAAAACAGGTTTTTAGATATTTTTCCCCCAGATGAGGTTTCAGCCCATGCTCCCAAGGAAAGCAGGGTCTCACACTAGGTGGATTTCCAATGAGATGAGGAAGAAGCACCCAGGCATACAGTAAGAAATGGCATCCAGGCAAAAGAATTTCATGATGTATCAGATTATTTTTTTCTGTGCTCATTTTGGGAGTAGAAATACCCAAATTAGTAGAACTGCCAATTAACAATTTGGAAAAAAACCTGAAATTAGCAATGGACCAGACCTGCTTATATGCACAGTTAATTGATACTGGATGAAGGTAGTGACAGAAAATGCATTTTCACCACATGTTCTGTGTACTCTGCTGTTGAACTTCATTTGTCTTCAGAATTTGCCATTCAGATTCCACCCCCCCTGCCACTGAACATAAGCTCTCATACAATCTTACTCAACATCAGAGGCCACTCTGCTGGAAGAATTCAGCCTCATACTCTCTCTATGTCATAGCACTTCATGACATGACACAGAATCACATTTGATTTCAGTAAGCCTAGGAAGAAGCCCCACCTCCACAAGCTTGGCCTCTCTTCCAACCTAGCACAACGCATGTGTGCAATGGGTTCTCAAAATAAAGTGCTCATCTGGCCACCCATACATGCACACACAAGGCCCTGCCTTCAGGTGACTCGTGCCTATACCACAGCTTTCTGGCATGACTAAAATGCAGCAAAAAGGTCGTGAAGCAGATTTACTTATAGAAGCCAATTTTAAGATCAAAATGTCATTCTGCTTGTTTATCTGATCCCTTAAAGAAACTGCCCACAGAATAACACAAAAAGCTGCAGGAGAACATTTACACCCACTTTCAGGTTGGTTCCCACTGCTGAATATGAAAGTCTGAGAGTAAATCAGTGTGGGATAGTACAGTGGAAATAATACAAGTATGGTATCATACAGTTGAAATAATACAAGTATAACATACAGTTAGAATAGTACAAATATAGTCAGAATAAAGAGACAGAGGGTAACTAAGGAAAAGGACTCACCAACTCTGAAGCCTGCAAAATAGGTGCCACAAGAACTCCACAAGTCAGCAACCTCCAGAAAGTAATCTTACTTTAGTGGTGGTCAGCCCTTAAATGGGATCTGGGAGAGGTGGAGTCAAGCTCCACCACTTCCAGAAGCACAGCTGGATTACCTTCACCTGTGCTTCCCCAGCTGATGCATCGCTTGCCTCAGATGGTTAATCAGAGGTTCAAGCTGTGATCAACTGTTTCCCCTACATGGATCCTTCCATCTTCCCTTGCACTGAGAGTGCTTAGAGACCTCTCTCACCTACCTGTTTCCCAAACAGGTATCACTGTCCTGGGAGGAGCAAAGCCCACACCAGCTATCGACCTACTCTGCAGTGCTGGGGGGGAGCATGCTTAGAAACATCTCTTCCCTTCCCACCTCCATGCGTTCTTCATTTGAAAAAAACAAAGCAAACGAACCATGCTGCATTATGTTTCATAGACACTTTTGGATGGAGAAAAAATTTCTTTCCAGCAGAGTTTCCATTATATATTAGCTGAAAGTAGGGGGAGAAATAGTATTTATAAGATGCCTAAGGCCACACTCACTATAAAACAGAAATAAGCCAGTACAGTCAGGGCATAATTTAGTTGCCCACTGCACAACATTTCAAAAAACAGACCCCCTCATTATGGCTCTTGAGACTATCTCCTCCCCAGTAACATTTGAAGCACATTTATGAGAGCCATAGAGCAACAATGCTGTTTTAATCGAATCATTAAATGGGTGTGCTGCTTTGTGCCCATATCCTGGTATTTATTCCACATCCGGACAATATTCTGGATTTGTACAGACCATTCTCCTCCAACGTGTCAAGTGACTTCGTAGATGCTGGGCCAGTGTAAATCTGTGTATCACCACCGTGACTTTGGCAGATCTGCATCAGTTTGCATCAGCCAGGATCTGACTCACCAACTGATCCAAAACCCTCATGTGATGTGAGAACTACTTTTCACTTTTAAAGAGAAAAAGGAGTTCAGAACTAGATGTCAAAGGTTTTCTTAACCTTTCCCACTTAAACATACAGAAAAGGAAAAGAGACAGAAATTCCCTCCTTCTCACAGCATAACATCTGATGAGAGATGCAGCTTGCTCAAAGAAAATCCTACATTACGAGGCCTGGCAGTTGAACTAGCTTTCACTGTATGAAGAAAATCCACCTGAGACAGTCCCAGTGGAGTCTTCAACCTAGGAATCATTCAGCATCCAGCTGAACAGGCATTTGATTCTTGGAAGATTAGTTTCCCTATCCTAGGCTGTTCTTGCAAAATACCAGATGACATGCAGTTATCCTAAAATTCCCTAACTGCATCAAAACACCTTAAAGTCCCTTTCATTGGGTTGGTTCAGCACTTGAAGCCATCAACCTCTTCTTTCAAGATAGGAGATCTCTGATACTTTTCTCCTGGACTAATCAGGCAGAAACCTTCCTCTCACTATGCGACTGCAACTCCTCCTGCTCTTTCACCTTAATGCTTCAACACTGGAGGTTTCTGGTTACATCAGAAGCGTGTTTCTTAACACCAAAAACAAGCTTCTGGTTTCCTCAGATGTCTAGGAAAGCCTACAAACACAACTTTACACTATCCCAAAAGACCACAAACCTAAACCACATAAAAACAATGAGCACCTTGCCTGAAGTACAGCAACCTTTCAATGTTCACATCCATTTTGAGGTGCTGGCACAGCTTATGAACATCTGTGACTGGAATAGCAGCAGCATACGGAGATGGAAAAGAGCTGTTCCACCCAAACTGGTCACACTCTCCATCAGTCATCCCAGTGCCCATTGCTTTGCCCTGATTATTTTAAAATGTAGACAAATTTTAAAAAGAGATGCTGACATTCCTCCCCAGCTGATCTAGTCACTGATGAGGGAGGTCTCTTTTCACTGGCACAGACTTTCTATTGAGCAGCAAACGCAGTCTTTCCGCTGTCCACGTGTCGGAAACAAAGCCATTTCTGTCCTGATGGTTTCCATATGAAACACCAGCTCCCATCTTTCTTCTCTGTCCCTTCCTTTCTTGTTTTATTACTCATGCAGCAGCTGTAGTAGCTTGCAGATGAGTGGAACGTTTCCTTCAGAGCAGCGTAAATTTTCCAGACTGACATGGAAGGCCAAAAGAAAGAAAAGACAAAAACAACCTCCAAACAAGCATCATGAAGTACTTTTCACAGCAGACAGCAAGCACAGCAGAGCTGTGACCCTTTAAGCCACAAGTAAAAGATCAAAGCCTCTGAGCCACTGTATTCTAGATGTGAAGCACTTCAGAACCAGCAGTGGACCAGGGGTGCCCAGACAGGATGAGCACAGAACCCTCACCCAAAAGATGACACAGCACCTTGCACCTGGCTGTGAGGATACCCATATGAGTAGAGCTCAGTGGGGAAAAGAGTGACCATCAGCTGTGAGGAGGTGATGGGGACAAGTGGCTGCACCCTGGTCACACAGCTCGTGCATCTGTATGCCTCACCAGATTTGTACCTGTTCTGGTTATGGACCAGAAGCGGTCAGACACTGCTTATGGCATCACATGGTGCTGTGGCTGCAGTGCTCAAACAATGCAGAGTCACAGGCTGCAATGAACCCAGTTATCTTTTATTAAGCAAATCAATACTAGCTGGGAAAAATGAATCAAGTTTTAGGGTCACAGGACAACACAAAAGAAGGTGCCAAACCAAGTCTCCCACATTAGAAATAGGGACAGGCCCTGAGGAAAGCCTCTATAAAGTAGCCCAAGTTGAAAAATTTGCTAACAATCTGTCTGCAGCTGAAAAAAAAAAAAAATAAAAATAAAAATAAAAATAAAAATAAAAAAATCTAAAGCATTTTATTAGAATACATGAGTTTTGGAACCACCACACCACCATCCAAAGTTTCACATACCCAAGAGCTGATGTGCAGGGCCAGACCTGAATCAAGCAGAAAAGTCTCTAACATCACACCTAAGGCTGTGATGAAAGTATAAAAAACAAGCAGACAGGGGCAGCTCTCTCTCCCCTTCTCCACCTATCAAACATTCTCACTGTAGCCTTTGCTTGCTGGAACCTTTGTTTTCCATTTAGCACCCTTGAACAGCAGAAGGCAATTAAAGGCAGTCCCCTACCTCACCCCCACCAGTACAAAGCAGGATGCTGATTCCCCTCCCAGACTGGAGGCAAGACAAGTCAGCAAGGGGTACAAATGGCAAATGTTTGCAACCCAAGAACTCTCCTTCTTGGAAATGAAGCATACCCGCTGAAGAGTCAGGATTAAAACCAAATGCCTAACAGCATAGTAGCCTATTAGTAGTGAAAGCATTTTTAAAATCTAATTTACTTGTCACGCTGCATGCATTTTCCTCACTGCACAATCCAAACAAACAGTCGCTTTCACTTTGATTTCCAGTCACTTTACTCAGTTGCATAGGAAAAACGTTGCAGTGCAAGAGCTCCAAAGACAGCAGGTAGGCAAGATGATCCCATCCAAAAAGCACAAACCTTGCTTGTGGTATGTTTTTTTTTGGCTTTGTTGTTTGTTTTTTAATTATATAGATGGAGATAATTTCACTGATTGCAGTTTATGTCAAAGCACGTTGATTTACAGGCTCCATCACGGTCAAATGTCAACCTTATTCCAGTGTGCATTTAAAATCGACCTTGGGAGGCTGTAAATTTAAGGGCAGTATTTGCAAATCAGGACACGAATTGGACTCTCTCAGAAAAGCCTCTCACAAGCCAGTGTCCTTCTCCTTTGCATGCCCCCCCATCAATCACATTGTCTCCCGGACTCACTTCTATTCTCAGCTACCTCCCTACCCCTTGCTGAGAAGGGGCTGTTGGCACCCTCGTGTGATTTAAGCCCTAGATTTGCACGCAGGTCCACAACACTGGCAAATAACCAACAGGATTAGGATGTGTCAGACATGGTCTAAAAGCCTTGTGTTCAAAACCATTATGACACTTAAATGAGAATGTCTGTGGGACCTTCACCAAGCATTAATACGCTATCTGTGTGTGACTCAGACTCTTTAGTGTACATTGCAAAGTATACCACATGCATCTTAATACTTCTCTAAACAACACCACATGTAATGAATACACAGTTTCACTGAGCGGAAACACTCTGGATTGGAAAGGATCCATCATGCGAGAACAAAGAGAGAGCAGGTACCTATTTCAAATAACTAAGAGCACCAGAGCAGCTTATCAATACAATGAAAAATATTAAAACATTAAAAGTAAACAAAAGACAACAGGACAATTCTTCAGTGGCTTAGAAGCAAGAGAAGTAGAAGGAATATCACAGGTGTTTTTTTAAAGCCTGTGTCTTTACAGACCATCTCAGTGCTTTGCGAACCAAGCATATGACTTTTGAAGCTTTGAAGTGGTGATGCTGGGAATGAAGCACAGCCAAGAGACACTCAAACATGTGTAGTGCCCATCAAGACTGAAGTCAACAGAAAAAAACCAGGATGGTCTCAAATATAACAGCATCAAGCTGGGGAATACACTTAAAGCAGATCCGAACTCTGTCTTTCTGTCCCCTATCTAGTACAACAAGAGAGGAACAGAGAGGAAAGTAAGAGGGATTTAGCATCACTCTTGAAAACCTTTCTTAATTCTCCAGAATTCAGCTTTACCATCTTAAATAAGACTTCTATCAGTTACGATTCTTGTGAATAATTTTTAAAAAGCTTTGAGTGTTGTGATCAAAAGTATTTCCACCCTTTTGCAGGATGTGACAGATTTGGTATGAGGTGTACTATTACACGACTGCCCAACATACTGAACACCAACACTGCTCCACCAGTCAGCAATATCCCTTTTTTCTAAGGACAAACACAATCAAAGTAGGCCATGTGTAGCTACAGAGTCATACAGAAACAGCTTCCTTCTTACATTCCTGTACCACGTGTTATAGTGCAGAATGGAGAACCAATGCACTGGAGCTTTCTCAGCGTAAAAATATGGCAGTATCCAGAAAAAAACCCCACTAAGCTCACTAAACTCAGAAACTTCAGTGTGTAATTACTGCATTATACTGAAGAGCTTCTGTTACTTCCACATGGAAATACCGCATTGCAGACTGGCTATATATCTTGATATTTATGTAGCCTACTCAAATCTATGTACTGCCTATTACAACATAAAGACAATGGTGGGTTGAGAGGTGTGGGGGTGAATAAATCCCAAACAAATAAGAAGAAATATATTGAAGTTCAGTATCCTCATGACTCTGTATTGCTTACAGGTATATACTCCATTTCAAAATCATTTGTCATAAGTCACACACACAATCAACTATTAAACACTTGTAGCACGGATTGCAGGGCTCTACACTTTCACAGTGCTTTAATGATTTATAACAGCAGATTCTGTAATTAAGGGGAATCAGAAAACAATATGGACAGCAGTTTCCCATTTGTCTTTCCTTTTCTCCATCTCCTTCTACAGGATGACAGGAGCTTGCTTTCAGCATACGGAGCAAGCAGAGAGCATAGACTGGTGCTCGAGTCTGAAATACACTGCCTTACACATGTGGCTGTTCTTGGAAGTCAACCATTTCTACAAGTTATATTCAAGATGCATGATGTACAATAATCACTTAAGAAATGTGTTGCACAGTGGCTAGACCCAAGATGAAATAGCAATATTAAAAGAGATGTTTTAGTTTATGTGGTGGCCAACTATGCCATTAATCTAGAATAATGGAGATGATGGGGAGGCAGGACTATTTTCCAGTGTCATTTATGCCTTTCCAGTAGCATGGAAACTTTTCCTACAGGCCCCCAAATGATCTTGTCTGACAAGTAGAAGTCAGCATTAAGGTATAAGAGTTGCACTAGATTAGTCACTTCGGGATTCTCTGCTCTCACACAGCACTGGGGTCTCCAGGCCCTCTGCCAGGATGGGTCATTTCAGCCTCCCCACCCCACAAAGACCATACCTCAGCATCATTCGTGTCAGCCATTTCAGAACAAGATAAAACAGGATTAAAAATACACAAAGAAAGCTATATCACAGAGTCAAGGGCAAAACAAAGGTTTCCTTGATTCTATGCTTTCAGGAAATGTACATCCCCCTTTGAAGGATCAGGGCTTGCTGTAGTTGAGAGCTACTGGGTCAGCCAAGGTAAGAGGAAACCTTATCAGTTCAACTATACAATGCTGTTCTCACCAAAAAGATCTGTTCTTCCCAATGATACATGTGGAAAAGGCTGGCTGGCTTGCAGTATAATCCAGAATATGACACTCAAACCCTGCAGATTTTAAACTTCTGAATCAACCACATACACGGTGGCCCCGTGCAGCTACCCACTTGTTGTGCTCTGGAAATCACATGCTAGAGAGTACACCATGGCCTGCACAGAAAATGAAGAGAGCCCCAGAACGCATTCCCAGAAGACCTCTTGTCCACAGAGAGATGATGAGCCCAGAGTCCTCGAAAGGGACAGGGCAGTAGGCGCAGCTTGAAGTTTGAAATTCCACACTTAGAAGAGACATACCCAACTACTGTAGGTGCCCTCCACACACTGATTTTTAATAACTCCTCAAACACTGCTGGGAGGGCACAGCATGAAGAACAAGCTGAAGCCCCAGGTCCAGCCCCTGCCAGTCCTCACTTTACAACCCAGCCCAATGGCAGCAGGACCACATGCAGCTACATGGGATAGACTCCTTTCAGCCTTCTCCCTCAAAACCAGCCTTCTGCCCACTTCCTTCTGTACAGAGCCACAGGGGTCTCCCCATCCTCATGCTGCTCTCCCTGCAGCTTAGTTTCAGTCTTGAGGATGCCACATCAGACACCTACTCCTGGTGAGCAACGGCGTGTGACCAAAGCTCATGCTGCAGGGCAGCAGCCGCACAAGTGCTGAAATCTACCTCCAGATGGATTCTGAAATGCGGAGTCAGCTCACAGGGACGAGAGCAGCCCAGACGGTTCACATTACTTCAAGGATAGAGCACCAGGCACAAACAGACAGATACTGAGATACCAGCCAGCTGGTGTACAGCAAATGCCTGATTTTTCAAAGCACAACCCACCTCTTTCTTTTATCTCTCCTAGTGCTGTGGCTGTGCAATGCTGCTTGAAGAGACTAAACAAAGTTCTCTCTCTCCTGATGAAGCTGCGTGACTTATTACATCCCAACCTCCACTCCAAAACACTCCTAACCTCACAAGCTCTTTAGCTGAAGGAGGACAGCCAAAGCCAACACAGTAAAACCAAGCATTTTCTTGCCTAAACCCCAAGCATCCCCCTTCTCACCACCACCTGTTTTAAAATAATGTAAAACACATCATGGATTCCATTCCAGCTTCACTCCAGATATTTCTATGTTAATTATGTAAAATGCGTCTGGGATGGAGTGATGGCTTTTTGTATTTTTTCCTCCTGAAAAGGAAAAGTGCAGAAAAGATGACAAAATTCCCTTGTGTTGTACATATTTTGGGCTGCTCTCATCCAGCTCCAATGCTGTCAAAAGTGTAAATGCCAAATTTGCTCACGTTTCTCTTGTAGTGGGAAAGGGAAAAGGGAGAGATCAGCTGACCACATGCCAGCATTTAGCAACCTGCCTGTTGCTGCCTGTCAGTGCCCTCTCTGAGTGATGGTGTTTCACAATCGGAAATATGAGCAACTGCCCAGCTGTGAAATCCTCAGCTACAAAAGCGTGATCCCAAGCCAGGAGAACAGGGAGTCAGGCCTGTGGCAACACTCTCATGACAGAGCGCTCTCAGATTTTCAGTGGGGCACACACATCTTTTATAGTATCAGAAGAGACTCTACTTCTAGCAACAGCAATTGATGTGGACTAACCCCTCTCCACAGAGGGCCAACAGCCTGCTAAGCACAGAACAACCTGAGCTCACAGCCTGACCAGGAAGACTGCTCTTGACCCACACAACTACTTCCCCCCATTTAAGAGACTTTGAAGTAATCTCCTGGGGACATGGCTTTGCTGCTGCCAGAAGCACTGCTCTGCAGCTGCCATGGAGCTCAGGTCTTGCATTAGAGCTCTTCATGGGAGTGGAGGCAAGACCCATTCAAGCACCTTTGCTCAGAAATAAAGCTGCTGCCCTCATCCTCAGTGCTTTGTACAGGGCTTGGTCACTGCCCTGACAGCTTTTAGGGATGCCTTTAGGTGCACACCCACACATGTGTAATGTGTCCTAAAGCTGCTAAATCCCTAAGACCTGGCTCCATTCACAAGTGACTGAAATTGGGGTCTCTATGTCAGTGGGTCTGCCAAGCCCATGTGGCAGCATGCTCAGTACAGAGACGGCAGCTGCTCCCACCAGCTTTGCTCCCCCATCGTTTGCAAGGAGAGTCCAGGCAGCAACAGGGAAGAAAAACAAATTGTAAATACAGGATGTATTATGAAACACTGGGCACTGCTTGGAAGATCTGAGGGGAAACAAGGGAAAACGTAGTAATTTTTTCTCAGCTTTGCTTTCCAAATATGCTGAGAGTCAGTGGGGTTTAAGCAGGAAAGCGTTACATTTAAATTCTGCAACACTACAAGTAGGCTAGGGTAGCTACTTTGTTCCGTATCAAACAAACCACTGCTCTGCCACACATAAAAGAAGGCAGCAGGAGACAGAGTATCACACACAGTACTGCCTAAAGCATGCTGGCTATGTCAACAGATTATCTCTTTCTGGTCTTCCCAGGCTGTTACTAATATGTAGCCAATCCAACAACAACAATGCTATGAAATTATTATTATTTTTTTTAATGAAATTATATCAACCTCTTCAGTTTAATTAGCGTGTTAAAATTATGAAAGGAAAGCAGATGTGACCACTATGGACGTCGAGCTGAATATTAATAACCAAAAGCATCCCCACCCCCTTGGAGGAAAAAGCAAAGTTGGATCGGTCATTTTGCACATTAAATCCTGGATGTGTTCACACACAGCTGTTGGTAAACCTCTTGTAGGTGTGTGCGCACACAAAGCTGAAGCCAAAACAATTTTACTAGGGCAAACCTTTAAAGATCCAGCCACAGCACAGCTAGATGACAAAGCTACAGCCTGACCAGCCACATTTCTCCCTGCACACATGCTTGTAAAGAAAATTAAATAAGCGTTCCACACTGTCACTTGCTGCAGGACTAACACACGCTGCCCTTACACTAGCCATGACTAATGCGAGTGCTTGTGAGACAAAACCCAGTGGCCCATTATTTCTGAGCTGATGGTGCCATGGTCTGTGCGTGGCATTAGCACCACATGTCATTCCAGCCACACTCCACTATTCTTACTCACGAGCACATTTTTTCTGTTAAAGAGACACCAGTTTAGAGGATTCCATCTGGCGTGTCACTTCTGCCAGAAAATCACCTCCATACACAGGGCTACAGGCAGGAATGCTGCCTTCCTTTTCCTCCCCTACCCTGGCAGATAACTGTTTCTAGGTCTATTCATTTGGGCTCATCGTTAATTTTATACGGCTCCTTTCTGTCACCGGTCATCACTTCAATAGATTCGTAATACTTGATTTCCACCTTTAGAAGTACCCTGATTCTTCCTGCCTGTAAGCAGAAGGCACTGGTTTATGGGAACCAGCCAGAGGCGGCATTGTCTCAAGGCACAGCAAGAAGCGTGCACTTCTCCTCGTGTTCCAAAAATAAAAGGAGAAAAAGAATAAAAATGAGTTGCCCCCTGCTTATAGAATTCAGCCTCGAAGCTTTTGCCTCCATGCACCTGCCCGCCCCCGCTTCTGCTTTCAGCTAGGATTTTTATTGACATGTACTAATTACCTGAAAATAAGAATGATCTACTCCGTTTCCACCAGCTGCCAGCTGTCAGCACTGGCTGGAAGTGATCAGCCTCACTTAAAAGAACAAAAACAACGAGAAAAAAAAAAAATATAAATATATATATATATAAAACTAAGCTCAAAACGAAAGGAAATAAAAGCAGGAGCGGTGACAAAGGCAGACCTGGTGGCTGTCACCGGGCCTCAGGTGCTCGGACAGCTGCGGGCAGGCAGGGCTGCACGGGCTGCTCAGCTGGCCGTGGCAAAAAGAGAGAAACAAACAGCTCTACACACGCAGAAAAAAAGAAAAAAAAAGGACAAAAAAAAAAAAAAGTGAAAAACAAAAGGAAAACAACCAACCCTGAATCAGAGAACAAAAACTGAAATAAAGGCAGAAGCGCAGCCCCGAGGCACCGACTGCCTGCACTTAAGAGATTTACAGGAGTAACGTAAAGCATTCACCTGCTGCCAGTTCTCCTCCAAGGATGGCAAAGCTGAGAAGTAGCCGGTGTCGTGGACAAGCTGCAGTTCCTGGAATATACTATAACTAGCCAAGACATCCATGCTGCTGCCGGCCGGCCCCTGCTCTGCTTTGTGTGTGTTTGTTTGCTCTGGAGGGGGGTGTTTGGGATCATAAAAAAAAGAGGAGGAAAAGCAACCAATGATAGATCCAGCGTCCCTTTTGCTTTGTTTTGTTTCAGTCACACTTCAAAAAAAAAAAAAGAGAGAAAAAAAGAAAAAAAATAAAAGAGGAGAGGGAAGGAGAGGCGGGCGGTCAGCGCGGAGGGACGCGGGGCCGGGCCGAGGCGGCCGCGCTCCGAGCACCCCGCGCCCGCCGCACCGGGGCACGTCCCCGTCCCCTTCCCCACCACCGCGGCCATGCGCGCTCGCACCGCCCTCCCCGCCCCCTCCCCGCTTTATTTTCGGGCCCCCCCGCCCGGTTCCCTGTCACCCTCCCTCGGCAAACCCGGCCCGACCCCCCCCCGCCCGCCGCCGCCTGACGGCCGCCCCGCCCACCCCCGCGCGTAGCCCACTCAGGCAGCGCGTGACCATGTAGGGTAAACGGCGGGGCGGGGAGGGCGGGGCCGCCTCGCTCCGGGTGTCGCAGCAGCCCAATGGAAGCGCGAGGAGGGCCTCGGGGGCGGGGTTTAACCGCAGGCTGCTCGTGGATTGGCCGGCGGCGAGGCTCCCGCCTTCTCCCCGCCGCTCGTGGGGCGGCGCGCGGCGAGCTATTTTTAGGGTGCTATATAACGGGGCGGCGGTGCGAGCGGCGGCGGCAGTGCGAGGGGCGGCGCGGGGCTCCCCACGCGTCTCGGGCTCGCGGCTTTTGCCGCGTTCAGCAGAAATCCGCCGCTCTTGAGCGGCCGCGGGGCGGGAGGCCGCCGTGCCACTCCCCGCCGTGCCACTCCCCGGCGCTGGGCGTGCGGCGTGAGGGGGAGGTCGGGGCGGCTGGACGGGGAGGGGACCGAGGTGTCTGAGCACACCGCTGGCTTCGCGAGCGGCCGCCGTAGTGCGGGGCCCCTGACGGCACGTCTCGTCCTGCGTGTCCTGCTGCGTGTCCTGCCCGACTGGTGGGAGAACGCGAGGCAGCAAAACTCATCAGTGTTAATTAGTTCGTGGTATGTCGTCTTTCTTGGTGGCGAAGACAAACTGCCTTTTCCAAGATTGAGGCCATGTTAACCATGACAGAAGCCCCGCTTGAAAAAAATGCTTTTGAGAATAAAGCTGTTTGCTCAGACAATGGCTGCGCTAAGGCACGTGTTTTCCAAGCTGCTGATGGGCAGCGCTGCCATCGTTTCTAAAGCACAGTGAGCACTACACCCTCCCTTTGAGAGCCAAAATGAGGACGAGTGGAAAGTGAGGCTACTCCGCAGTAACTGGGAGAGGCTGGACAGGGTGTTCTTTCAAATAAATGGTCTCTCCTATACAGAAACATGTGTGTGGGTGCAGGCTCTGAGCCCTGGCTTCGTGCTCTATTCTGCTACAGAGCTCAGCACACGCTGGGGCCGGCTGAGAAGGATGCCCATTTCTCACCCTGCTCCTCAGGAGCTGTTGGTTATTTCGAGCCGGGCTATCTCCAGCTCTTTCATCCTTGCAGAAGAGCAGGATGTGAATAATAAATTGCTCTTTCTCATAAATACACCCACAAAGGTGGCAACGCACGTGTTGGCTGGAAGAGGAGAGGGAAGGTTAGCGCAGTGAGCAGTGCTGAAGGTCCTCCAGGCAGTCGTTACCAATTCCAAGCATGCCTCAAGCTGGCACGGCGATGCCTTTCTGGAACACCTTGAAGAGCAGAGAACTCATCTAAGGTGGTCAGATGTAGTAAGGAGCAGTACCTGGGTATTGTAGCACAGCTCCTGCACTGAGATGCTATGCAAGAAATAGCTGTTTCAGAAGAAGCTTTCAAAAAGCATCACTCCTTAAGAATTTGTCAGAACAAGGCCATAAGCATATGTAGAGGCTGTCTCTGACCTAGGCAAGGAAACAGGACAAAAGCAGTGAAGATTTATGGCGCGAGCTACTTAAACATACGCTTTATGTTCAAATCCTGTAATTCCTGTGGCTGAAAAACATTTTGGCGCTATAATTCTGTCCTTGCTAAGCATAACTACCCTTTGATTAAGTAGGCTGTTTAGTGCTATGATTGCCAAGCCATCCCTCTAACACTGGTGCAAGGACAGTGGCCTGTGTGAGCTGTGGATTGCTCGTGCTTAGGCTTATTGGAAAGCTCTGCACCTGCAAGCTTTCTGTCTGCTGTGTGCAGACAGCCCAGGAGTCCCCTCTGCTGTGACAGTCACATATGCTTGCCACCAAAGAGCTCTGCTTTGAATAATCACTTAAAATCTTCCTGTCTGTCAGTTCTGAACTCCCTGCTGAAGGCAGGCCCCTGTAGGAACAGCCTCTTTTCCACCTTTAGAGTGAAGGTTGTTCTCGGTGGAACCAACTCTTTGCACCAGCAAAGATCCCTGCCTGTGCCTGGCTGCATTGTAACTGGTGGCAGGATCGGTGAGCAGCTGCCAGTCTGCTGCCCTTGCTGGCTTCAGAAGGAATTGTCTGATTTTGGCTGTGAGCCGGGAGGTGAAGAGCTGGGCTATGGATCTGGCTGCATGCCCAGGTGGTTTCCAGGCAGACATTGCATTTTTATTGTCTTGGATATTCTGTTTTGGAGGTCAGTCGAGAAAGCAGAATGGGGTTATCATTTGGCAGAAGTCTGAAGAAGAAAAGTCTGGACAAAAAAATGAATGTGGTTATACACTGGGTGTAACACTCAGTCCAGCATCTGGGGTAGAGTATACCTGTGCTATCCCAATGGTAATGGAAAGCAATTTTTGCCATACTCCTTTGTTTTCCAGGATGCACTGACCTTATTCCTGGCAGATAACCACTCTCCCTGCTCTGGCTCAACCATGCCACCCATTAGAGAGCAGTGCAATCTCACATGGAGGCGGAGCACCACCATCACACAGCTGGGCTTAAAGGCAGTGAGGTCTGCACAAACATGAAGTGTGCAAGTAGTTCAGTGTTTCACATTTCCTAATTTTTTCTAAACCTTCTCTAAACTGTGTAACCATACTGCCAGGAAGGATGCTGAAGATGCCATCTCTTCCCTTCAGCAGCTCATCCTGGGGAAGTACAGTGAGGACACGAGGAAGAACCTTTTTTTTCCCCTAATAGTGTGGGGAGCAACATATGTAGGTTACATCCCACATCACAGACACACCATTTTGTTGTCACTTCTCCAGCATGTTTATTCTTTGCTGCTCCTCTCCAGACAGGCTCACTGGGGAGCAGGAGTCAGGCTGAACTCACAAGTGTCTGTGTGTGTGTGTTTCCGCCTTGCATTTTTTACTCTTTCACACGATCCACAGTCTTCAAACAGCTCCTCTCAATGCAGATGTTCTTGGTGCATGAAGAGCTTTCCCTTTTTGCAGTGTCCGTGAGGGGAAAGCATAAGGGGATGCTTATTGTTGCCCCTTAGGGCAACACAAAAACTGAGGACAGAGAGACATCAGAGAAATGCAAATTGAGGTGCTATGATCCTGTTCTGCATTGCCAAGAAGGTAGATCTCAATAGCAATATTTAAGCTAGAGCTGAAGCTGAATACATTTCATCTTCTGGCAGATGCAGCCCAAAAGCAGCATCCCAAGGACAACTGGGGCAGAAGTGATTTCCCTTCCTGTCTCTATCCATGGGAGCTGGCATAGCTGTGGCATCTGCTAGAGCTGGGAGGGAGTGCTGTATCATATAGCCATCACATTTGCTTTGCATGTGGCGCTGCTTGATGTGGAGCACCGTAGCTGCATCTCTGCACCAGGCCTGCATGGCTGCAGTGATTCCTGGCTTGTGAGGTGCTCCCTGAATCTCCAATGATAGAAAAGGTGACCAGAATGAAGCACTGCAGGTTCCTGCATCTTTTCTCCTTCCTAAAAACAGGCACCGTTTGACTCCTTTCCCTTCTAAATCAGTGCCCTGTGGACAATGCAATGGCTTTAATTGAAGGGCAGATAATGAGCACCCTCCAGGGTTAGAGATGAATGGGTTTAACCCATAATCACAACTTAGGGCATCCAACAGTCTTGGTGGACTTTGCAAGCTGATTGATGGCCAGATGCAGATGTTTAGTGGGAAAGAAAGACATGCCATCCTGAAGCAGAACCATTATATAAGTAGTTCAGTTCTCTGGGCTGAGCTGAAAAACAAAGCCTGATGCTTCAAGGGAAGGTTTGAAATAACAGTTGAACAGACCTGATCTGGTTCTGACCTTGAAGCTTTCTGTCTTTCAAGTCCTGAACCTGTTACCACTCGTCTGTCCTTCTTTCCAGAAAGGCGTTGTGGCTGTGTAACCCTCCTTCTCGCTCCTCTTGCCCTCCAGACCCTAGATATGATTCTATAAATCATCTAAGAGCAAACTGGCAGTAGAGGTGTGAAATTGTCCTCAAATTTCTAGCGGTACCTGTGCTTCCAGACTCTGGGGATGAGAAAGGTCAGCACACACAGAAGCAAAACACAGACCTCTGCCTTCTGCCCAAAGTGATCTGTGTGTTTCTGAGCCTCTTTGCAAGGGCAGTTATCATTGCTATTCCGTCAGTGTTCAGCATCTGACATAAACAGTCTCTGATCATATTAGTAGGCTCTTAGGTACTTCTACAGTACAAATAATAAATAATAATGAGCTGCAAGGAAGACCTCTGAGTCTTGGATGTCTGCTCAGGCTGCATTCTTATGGCTCCCACCTGATGGGAAGTGTCCCTTTTATGGACACTTTGTGGAAGCTTCTGAGCTACTGTTGCAGACAGTGCTGCAATGCCGCTGGTGAGAGTGGCCTGGGGACAAAGGTGTCTTTTTGCTAGGAATGAAGGAGAAGGTTGTCCTCAGCCCAGAGCAGCATGCCTGAAAGCATGGTATTATGCACTCCTGTGTAGTGGTGGTTTGGTGAACTTGGTGGTATTGCTGAAAACAGCAGGACTCCTCCTCTGGGTTGGTTGGGAAGAGGTGCCAGCCCTGGGCAGAGGCTGAGGCTCCTTGACCCACTGCTTCACCCTGCAGTGTGACAGTAAGATACAGTACCATGGGAGATACCGAACAGCTGTTACTAGACACGAGAAAGATATTTCTGAGAGGAATCTCTGGGTTGGGGGCCTTTAAATGACTGAGTTGGATTACACTCGGGAAATCTGTAGAAAACCTTACCATAAAATGGAAGGATTACTGGAACTGTTCAGTAGCTTGTAACCAGGGTTTGTATTATTATACACACTGCACTAAACGAAGTGTTGATTTGCCTTTCCTTTGGCCAGCAAGAGCCCTTTTTAGAAGAGCTGTCATTGCAGCACAGAACACATACAGCAAAGAAAAGCACCACAGGGAATTCCCTTGCCAGTTGGTGCCATGCAGAGGAGAGAACTATTCAAAAAGCAAGGGATACAGAGCATTGCTGCATTTGTCTTTCTAGTCTCATCACAGATTAAGGAAATCCAGTTCATTCAAAGCAAAACCTGTCATCAGCAGGAAGCTGCAAGATTCTTACTATGCTGTTTTCACATCCTCTTGGAGTTTCTCTCTAAGATCTGTTCCTTACAAAAAGCTACTGAAGATGTGGCTCTCACAATTCTGTGTGGATGTGTAAATTAACAAGGAAATGGATCAATGCAAGGAATGAAAATCAAGGCTTTGAGCTCACTTTTCAGTGTGGGTCATGCTGGATGGAGGCAGGTGTTGCAGCTGCTCAGGTGTGTGAAGAACAGAACACCTGACTTGACACTAGCACACAATTCACAAAAGTGACCAAGCCACATGTAAACAGTGAGAATCAAAGTCAAACTCAATTCCAGGCCAAACTCTGCTCTAGCTTATCAATTGGACTCTGATGGCTTTACTAGTGTGACAAAAAGACATCACACAAGTATTGCAGCCTTAACCCTTCTAAAGATCATGTATCTGATGATTGCTGTCAAACGAAAGGAGATAAATGGTTCTTCATTGGGGCAGCCCTTTCCCATCCCGATACCAACTGCACTTCCAGGATTTCTCCATCTCTCAGCTTTTGAACAAAGCCCTGAAGACAATGAGAACCACTCACAGCCAGGTTCTTTTGGGAGCTCAGCCCACATCTGCCCAGCCACTATAGATTGCTGAAAGGAATGTGGGAGAACCCTGTCCTTGGCCTGGCTCCCACCATGCTTTTTCTTCCTTTGATTTCACTTGAAGGTCAGTGGGGATCTGCTGAGCATCTTGCACCATTCCAGCCAGTGTTGTGCAGGGGGCCAGGTAGATATTTGGCTGCTGGTAGAAAGGCAAGTAGTATCAAGAGAGATCCCTAAATCTTGGGATGTTGGTTGCACATAGGTGCCAATGGGTTAAATACAACAGAGATGAAGCTTTGTCCAACATCACAAAGTGAGTCAGAATCCAGAAAAACAATCAAAACAGCAAAAGCCTGGATTCTCTCACATTGCAGATTAATGCCAAAAGACTGACCTGTGGTTGCTGTACCTGCTCTCCCTTGGAGCCTTCCGCAATGGGAGAATACTCCCGGCTCCCCACATCAATTTGTGAGTAAAGAGCTCTGCTGAGCTATCATTTCCTCCAGGGCAGTGCTCAGCAGGGTAGCCAGCACTTTGTCATCCCTGCCTTTTCTACCCATAGCAATTGCTGCCACCAGTGAGTAATCGGTTATTTCTATTAAAGCCATGGGGAATGTTATGAAATTATTTTATAAGGGGTGGGGGAAATCATTTGGTAAGATGGAGGTCACCAACATAGCCTCTCTCCTCTGTAATGGCAGGTAAATACCTGCAGAAGGCAAGCTGGGGCTTTTTTCTTTCTGACGAAAGGAACAAAGAGGGAATACAAGTAATAAGTGGCAGCTGAGAAGATCTGAGTCTTGTTCTGTAGTCCTCTGCCTTGAAAGCTGGTTTGTGGGTGGCAGCAGGTAAAGATGCTGGGTGTAATCATTCCTGCCAGAGCTCTGTAAAAGTGAAAGGCAGGTGCTGTTGTGTATGTTGGATTCATGCTGATTTCTGAAGCCAGGAGTTAAGAAACCATGCACAGCCTTGGAAAAGTGAAGGCAGAGGGAGATATGCATCTCTCCATAAACTCTCTCAGATTCCGGGAAGCAGGATAGTACCAGCTGTTTCTGTCTCTGACATCACTTCTTCTCCATAGCAACACAAAAGGACATCACTGGGTTTTTGACAGTAGAGTCACAAGAGCTTGCATGGCTGGGATGAGTGACGTACAGTGTTACCTTGAGAAAGCCTCAGCTGTGAGCCTGCCTCCCTTCAGCTGCTCCACCCTGGGTACACCTGGGCTCACTGGGAGCCAACCGGGGAGCATGAAGACCTGGCTGAACATCTGCACCCTTGCAGTTTTCAAGCGTGTTGTCCTACTGCAGTGAGAAATGGTGATTCACCCCTTCCTGGGATGAGCCACTACATCCTGCATATATTTTTAATCATTTTTATGAACCTATTCACTGAATTCTGCACACATTTGAATACGTTGTTCATCAGTGGACGTGATGAATTTTAGCAGAGTATTTCTGCCGAAACTTTCACCCAGCTCTTGCAGCATGACCATGACCTTATAAGTGGGCAGGGCTGCAAGCATTGTGCCAAAACTGGAGATGCATAGTCATTCTCCTTAAGAAGAGCAACTGCTGCAGGAGCTTGGTCTGGTTTGCTTTGAAGTCAATGGCAAGTTTCCCATTGGCTTAAGTAGGAACATATGTTTACAGAAATGAATAATACTGCTCCTCGCTTTTCCAAGTTTTGTATGATCAAGGCATGGCCTGAGTTGACCTGGAGACTCAGCCTGTTCAGCCTCCATCTCTCATCTGCACAGCAGGAATTACAAATTTGATTTGTGTGGAAGAGAGCTCCGTACTGTTGGTAACTTAGATTATGAGCATTAATTGGGTCAGGACTGATGAACTCTAAAGGTTTCCTTGTTTTCCACTGGTAATTTTCACTTCAAATTGTGCTTGGACAGACTGTGTGCCAAGGAGCACAGCGCTTCTGTTTTTCATGCATGTATTTCTCCTACTTTGGATGAGCTGCTTGCGAGGACAATGTTGCTGTGGCCCCGTCTGGGGAGGAAGCTGTCACTGATCACACAACACTTTTCTCCACACACAGCACGTACAGGTCAGGATGATCACCCACTGTCAGCATTGGATGCGGCTTTTAAAGCTCCAGACAAAACACTGTGGCAAGGCTAGCAGTGATGTCTTCAGGGACCTTTCCCCCAAGGACCACCTTGTGTCTGCTGAAGCACAGGGATTCTGAAAGGGCACTACTGTTTTTCTTGGCATTGATTGCAGGATGAATGCTTCTTGAAGCAACTGCCTCTAATAGCTCAGGAGAAGCCTTTATGGTCTGCTGTGGCAGTGATCTACAGATAATGGCTCCCTCCGAGATTTTCACACTTTCCTGTGATCCTCATACTGGATACATAAAAGCTGACCTGCAAAGAAGAATGTTTTATTTTTCTTAAAAAGCTTCATAGAGTTCTATGAAGTGCTACTATTTTTGGTACATTGTTTGTTTCTTGGGGATGACATTATGATGTGGGAATACAAACTACTTACTTTTCACTTTAAAAATAGGAGGACCATCAAGACCCACACTGTAAGATAGAATGATACAAAGATGGTAACAAAGGTGGTGACAGATATTCAAAAGGTTATTTATGAGAAAAAAACTCACCAATATGGATGCCTTCACTGGGAACTGCTGAGGCAATCTCCACCAGGGAACAATCTCCAAGAGATGCTGCCTTAGTGGTGGTCAGCCCTTAAATGAGGTCTAGAGGAGGTGGAGTCAAGCTCCACCCCTTCTGGGAGCACAGCTAAAATACTCTCACCTGTGCTCCCACAGCTGACCTGACACTTGCCTCAGTTGTTTAATCAGAGGTTCAGGCTGTCATTACCAATTTCCCATACACACATGTACAGAGTGGAGAAAATATGTGCATCTTAGGGCAAGGGATCTAATTCCCTACCAGAGGCTCCAAAGAATGATCAGGGGAACCTTCTTTGCCAGTCCCTCAGCAGAAAGGGCTGCAGAGGTTTCCAGCTGGAGCGAGCTTCCTTTGGCACATGCAGCTTTTCTTTTGAAATTGAGGCATTTTGTGAGGATGTGTCAATTTGAGCACTATTTCCAACACTAAAGGCAAAGTGAATCATTTGGGCTTTTCTGTTTTGTTTCATTAATGTCAGAATGTCTTGTTTTGATAGAGACAGAATTGTCATTTCCATGATATCAGAATGTTTTACTGTTCCTGCTCATTTCATTTCATTTTCTACTAACTGTAAATATACTGTTCTTAAGTTATTCATTTATCATTATCTTTAGATGCTATTTGATACTGTATTTGATTTTGATACATGCACTTGTTTTGACATCTAAGCCAAGTGTGTTTTTAGTGAAATGAGAAAAATGGAGATGCCAAGACAAAACAACTCACTGGTGTTGCAATTAATTTTCTTGTTTCTTAATAAAAATAAAAATAAAAGAAGAAGAAGAAAAAATAACCTCCCATTTTTTACATTTTTCTCTTTCTAATGGGGAAGGCATCTGTATTCCAGGGTGTGAGGCTGTAGAAAGCACCTCTGGTGTTTATGAACTTGTAGCTGGAAGCAATGGGAATTTGCTATTGCTTCCCACACGGGAGGGTGCGAGCTCTGCCTTGAGCTTGGGTCACACTGTGCCAAAGGCACAAGGCCATAAGGCACTCTGGAGGGGAGAAACTCTCTAGGCACAAGGACAAGCAACTACCTCTGGGTGTTGGGATCTCTATGACCAGCATTGCTGACTTGTGTGATGTTTCCAGATTATGCTGCAATAATGGCATTTATACATCACACTTTGAAGATGCTCTTTATTGACTTAATGTGAATATTATTGCCATCGTTTATTACGGGGAAGTATCTCATCGTAATTGAAATACAATATGGTGCCATTAATCACTTTGAATACAAACTGCTAACTTTTAACTGTTCATAGTATATTAAACACTCCTCTAACCATAAAACAATTAGACTTGCAGTCAGTTTAGAAATGGCCAACGGATAACATTCATGATGACTGACATGTATGTGGCTATGTTTACCTTTTTGTGTTTGAGCAACATATTTCCTTTGGAGCTTCTGCGAGGGAATCAAGACTTACAGCTTTTTGTTTGCTGATAAAGAAGTGCAAACAGGTGTAAACTGAAGGCATAATCGTTGCCTTACAGCATCTCCAGGGCATAATGGAGACAGGGGGGAGTCTGTAGTGCACAGCATGCTGTGTACAGCTAGTGTTGCTCCTAAGTATCACCTGCATTCTTTCTCCACCATTCCTGGTGAAGGAAAGTGGTAAGAAAGAGACAAATTCACAGAATCTTTAAGGTTGGAAAGGACCAATAAGATCATGTAGTCCAACTGGGAGGTTTGGGGCATACTGAGGTTTTGGGTGGTGACTGCTAAAATAAAGCTCCTTTGCTTCCACAGGATGCTTTTTGAAATTTTCCTCTCTGTCCTGCATTACTTAGAAAGGAAAAGGCTTTTACACTTCAGAAGATAATTTTCAATTAGAAAATTACCTGTCTACCAAACAGGCTGTCATTTAAGCTGCCATGATAGGAAAGCTATGCCAGTATAACCTGCAGTACTTGAGCCAGGCGGGATAAGTCCCCTCCAGACATGCCTGGCTCCCAGCTCGGTACTGGGCTCTTTGCAGTGGGTGCACTGCCCAGCAGCTCCAGCCCTGCTCCTGTTGCCCCAACCCCCTGGGACGGGTGTGGGGACCCTGCAGGGCAGCAGCGTTTGGTTGGACAAGAGGCAGTATTTTAGAAAGCTCCAACGTTTGCTCCTGAGGCAGCTCTGGGAAGCCTGGCTATTCAAATGCTTGCAGGAGCCTCCCTTTTTGCTGCCACATTTTAAAAGCGTACTTCAGTGGCACTCGCAGGAGGTGAGGAGATGTGTGTAAGGTCACATCTCAGGGCACATCTTAAAGATTTCCCAAGAAGAGCGGAGCAAGGTCTTTCTGCTGGGGGGAGGGGCTTTTTTTTTTCTTAGCTGGAGCTTTTATTGTCAATATGTATTTTTAATAAAAGGGAAGTGATAGAAGCGGTGGCGGGTGACAGAGCCCAGCGTTGTTCAGTTGCTGACATTTATAAGACAATGCCAACGTCTCTTCAAAACAGACTCCTGCTTGCCCCTACTGTATTGATGTACACGTTTATTGTACGACTGACAGCAGCGAGATGAAAATGATAATGTATGAAAAAATCCCAGAGGCACAGACCGGCAGTTTTACAATGCAGGCTCTTTGCCTTTGGCATCCTTTGGAGGATAACGGTCTTAGATGAGTCACTGTGAAGCAGCACAGGCTACTCTTTCATGCAGCCTCGATACTCATTTTTCCTGGTTTCTGGTGACACCAGCTGTGTATATCTTAATCATCTCGGCGCGTTTACAATTCTTTCTCAATTATCTATAAACAAACCATGGCAATTACATGGCAGGTGATGGCTGGAGTGAGCTGGTCAACTGTAAGATTATGCAGCATGGTGGGCACGGGAGAACTGAAAAATATATAAATGCAGCTTCCAAAAAGGGAGCTGCAACCTTCCAAAAAGCATAGCAGAGCAGAATAAATTTACTGCACAGGCTCAATACAGACCAGAGAGCAAACGAGCACTGGGCATCCATCCACATTCAGTCCACGTGTCACCATCCCAGCTGGGCAAGGTGCTTATCCAGGGAGCTCAGAGGTGGGTTGGCCAGAGCTCAGTGCCCGCTGCTTTGGGGCCGTCCGCAGCTGGCACAGAGCAACGCCTGGGCTGAGGAGGAAGAGGCTGTCACGTTAAGTTAGAGCCCAGCCCTGCAGATCGGCTCTCCATGAAGTATTTTTGGTTGTGTAGGAACAGTCCCCGTGGCAGCAGGCTGACCTTCACTGTGGAAGGAAAGCTTATTCATGGGGTGCGTTTTGTAGGATACTCCTCACCCCAAGGACACCGACACAGTAATATTATGATGATGTTACGCACGAGCTTCTATTTCCAAATGAAAAATGGAAATAGAGAATGCTCTCCACCTATTGATTCCTCGAATTTGCATACTTGGGTACATATGTTTGATGTCTGCCTTTGTGTGCAGCTGTTTGCCAAACGTGACAGGATTTGTTTTTTAAACCTGGGGGCGAGTTCTGCCCTGTGCATTTAAAATAAGATTCCTCTGAATTATTGAATATGTCAATAAATAAAGCAGAGGAAGCGGGCAGGGAAAAACCCAGAGGTCCTTGGCAAAAGGAGGTTGTGGATGCTGGCCATAGGTTGTTACAGCAGGAAAGAGAAAAAATAAAAGGGGGGGCAACTTTAAAGAAAAAGAAAAAAAAGTAAAGAACAAAGAGCTGAACTGAATATCTCTGTTCTGCTTTTCTCTGAGTTGGATGGTAATTATGAGATGGGCCCTGAACTGCTTTTCTTGTGTACCTGTGAATATTATTCCACCTTGTGGTGGAGGGTGAAGGAGAAGTCGAATACTTGAATAGAAGCCAAAGTGGAGTGGGGAGACGTCTGGGCTGTGTCAGTGCTGCTCAGGGTGTTTGTGGGGTGGGAGCCACCAGCGCCCTGCAGCCAGGCATGGGGCAGTGCTGGGGAGAGAGCTGGGAACCAGCGAGGAGGAGGCATGAATGCACCTTTCCAAGCAGAGAGTTTTATCCTGCAACACAACTGAGCAAAGAGGAGGAAGCTCACCCACAGAAGGATGTGCAAGGCTGCAACCATGTGGACTTTGCATAGTCCATAGCAGCATGCTGTGTTTGTAGTGGCTGTCACCAATCAGTTTAGATGGATGGCTTACCTGAGTGCCGGCCCTCCTGGTCACCCCACGGGTCCATGCAGGAGGAAGGAGCTTCCTTGTGAGAAATCATTTTGCAGGCAGGGTTGCCAGTGTGCGGAGCAAAGCATTTCCTTAAGCTAATAAAGTGAGGTGATTTTGCTGTAACTGCTGTGAGTTGGGGAGAGTGACTGGTACATATCAGGAAACCAAAACAGTGGGATTTTGCCTTAATTATGTACATGGTGAAGGAGGAAGAGAGGAACTGGGTATTGAGAGCTGCATGCACAGGTCTTGTGACTGGTCACATTGACTGATGCAGGAAGGAAAGCTTGCCCCGTTCATTCACAAGGTATGCAGCACAGCCAACCCCCAGCGTGCTCCCTCAGCAGAAGTCCCTCTGATTAGCAGGGCTGGGGGCTGCCAGCACCTCAACCACATGCTGCTGGGGGCCCACAAATAAAACGTGGCATTCTACAGAGCTCGTCTTCACATCCCCAAAATTATAGCATCCCTTGCACTCCTCTCGAGAGATCTTGCGTGAGCAACCATTTAAAGGAATGTTACATTACTTACAAGTTCTGCTGTTATTAAATTAATGTTACATTCATTGGAGTTTTTGTTTTGTTTTCAAGGCAGAGCTGTAATTTGAGCAACATATTCATCAAGTGGGAAATGGTGGCTCCAATTATTTTAACATTCATTTGCCCATTCAGCTTCCTCTACATCTTCTGGTTTCTCAGTGCAGCAGAATGTCGAAGCGCTCACACACATCCCGGCCAGGGATGTTTCTGTGCTGTTCAACAGCAACGTCTCCGCAAGGGAGACAATGGGAAACGTTAAGTCTGGCACAGCTGAGGCTGCTGGAGCTCTGCTATGAGGGCCATTAGGCATTGGTTGCAGCAGCAGTGCATCCCTGGGTATAGATTTCCTTTCTCTGCTGGTGCATACCTCCTGGCTTCAGAGCATGGGAAGTTGGAACTGGCAACTTAAATTCAGGCTGAGTAACAAGAAGAGGCTCTAGCAATTTGGTAGCACAGGAGCCTTCATGAAACAATCTTGTGTGCATGATAGCGATGCTCATCATGGTGAGTGTGAGATAACTGACTTAAATCTGAAAGGATACCTTCAGTCACTGGGTAAGAGACAAAGCATCAGTCCCTCAGCAAGTGCTAAAAATAAGCTAGAATAGCAAAAAAGTGTTTCATTATTTTTTTCAGTGCTTGAAGTGCAGGCTTTCCCAACATGATCATAAAATCTTGTAATTTATTAACACTCCTCTCTTTGAAGCTACACCCCATGCCCCCCAGGCCTCATTTTGGGTCCAATCCTGCCACCCAGCTCTAACAAGCGCTGCCATGCCAGCCCCACACATGTGGTTGTCAGAGCTCCAGTCCTCCTGGGCACTGGACTCTCAAGATGGTGTGGGTTTAAAAAAAAAAAAAAAAAAAATCAATAACTGTGCTCTCTTTTCTCTTTGTCTGTTTTTTTCAGTCTGCGAGACTCTCTTGAGCTATTTCCTGCAACTACGAGCGCTAACTGCATGCTTAGGGACTTCTTTTCTTTCCCAGTGGAGATGGGAGACTTGGATGATTTTTGGCCTGCAGGAGCTGATGTGCGACTGTTCTTGTAGGAACATCCCTGCACCTAAATGGGGCTTCAGCCTCCAAAAGAAGTCCCCTTCTTACCTGGCAGTGCTCCGAAGTGCTGTCATCTCTCTGCTTTTGCCTGTGCACGTCTCATTTTTCAGTCAGATATTTGCAATCAAATGTATACAGTCCAATCATTCAGTATGGCTGGATGGAGCCAGGCACAAGTGGCACCTCTCATTCCACTGAACCTAGAAAAGGAGATGGATAACTTGCATTGAAAGGCAGAACATTTGAAACTGTTATTCAGAATTTGCTGAGTACCTCCTATTTCTAAGCAAGGGACAATACAAAGCAGTGCTGGCCAGCAGCAGGATCTCCATGGGTGCAGCCGCCACGGGTGGCAAGAACAAATGTGGCAGGGAGCTGCTCAAAGGGGAGCACCGTATGCAGGAGGCAGGATGGCGGTGCTCAGAAAGATGATGAAATGTGGCCCTGCAAGACCCTCAGCAGTGGTTTGTTGGATGTGCCTCTGCTCTGTTCATTAATCTGTGATAATTAGACTTTATTTGCAGAGGTTAACAGCAGTGGCACATGGTAATTAACCACTCATTCCCCACTAAAGGAGTCATAAAGCTGCTTGCGTGACACCACTCCGGCTGTGGGCATTTTTTGTGCTGGTGGGTGCTCCCAGGGAGTGATGCACCTCTAAACCACTCCTGTGTTCCTGGCCCAGCCTGAGCTGGTGCTGCAAGAGGGGTCAGGGGAAAACAAACCCAGATCCTCTGCCGTTTGCTCTGTGGTATCTCGCTGGCCAGCTGGGAGCTGTTGTTTCCCTAGGGCAGGGGCAATTCTGCTCAAACACCTGCTGCTGCTGCAGGCAGTAGCATGTCCCCACTTTTGCAGAGCACTGCATGTGGCATTAGAGCTGAGACCAGCCTAGGATTAGAGAAGATGGAGCAGAAGTACAGATTTCGGACAAGATCTCCCCCTCCCCTTTCATTACTTCTCCCTCCCTTTCCCCACATCCCCCTCCAGCAAAACCAAGCTAATTAGCTGAATAGATGAGGATAGGCCAAGCAGGGAGAAGCCCCGTTGCGTGCCCTATATTAGTAACCCATGTGGGAGCAGCTGGATTGAAGAGAGATTGAAAGGGAAAATTGTAGGTGCGGGTTGAAGGAAAAGCATGATAAGCTTTCCCTTGACATGGCAATGATGTCATCCTTCTCCAGTGCCAGCCAGCAGCACTTCATCCATCCCCCGCAGCTTGATGACCAGCAGGGAACCTCTTACACAGGGACTTCAGCCCTATGCACTGGTGCTGCACCCTCCTTCCCAGCAGGGCAGGCACAGCCAGACACCTCACAGCAATTCGGCAGAAACCCAAAGAGGTGTCCAGGCACAGCCCCACTGGAAAGAGTGGCTACAGGAGGAGTCCAATGGGAAGTGGGCAGCCGAGGTGGGGGTAATAGTAGGCACGCTGTTGTATCTGTGTTTCTCTCTCTGAAGCAGCACCATTCTTCCTTACAGTTGTCTGCCTGCAGGCCCCTGATTGTTGTTCCTCTGCCTAGGAGGCACTCCAACAGAGGCAATGTTTGTTTGCAATTACTGCCTTCACCCTGGGATGGGGAGCTTGCTTCAGTTATCAAGCAGGTGAGTGCAGCTGGTGGCTGCAAAACCTGTGGGTGCTGGAACATCCCCTTGGAAACATCCAGGCCTTGTCTGTGAGTCCCATGTCCCAGCTTCCATGTTACTTCCATGGGAAAAATCAGTGGGGAAAATACCTCACAGCTCCAGGGTGGCTTTTACTGATCTTGCATCTCACTGCTTTGTTTCTTCCTTTGCTTTCCCGGCAGTCATCCCTCACAGCTTATCTTACTGTCTGCTCTTCCCTTCCTGGACCATGCTGTGGTTGTAATCCTGTGCATTTGCTGTACCACCTCCTGTTTAATCTCTCAGGCATTAGCTTGTCTTGTGCTCACACCGCCTTACGTGTCTTCATTCCACATATTCTATCCATTGTTTCATCTATTTGGAGTATCAGATGAGTTTATCAACTTCTTTCTCCTAAGTGACAGGACATGAGAGCTTCCACAGCTCTAACATAAACCTTTCCAGTTCACACATAACAAAACATAAACAAAAAATCCTTCTGAATTAGACCAAAACTGAAATAAAAAAAATAGCTGTTACCTCTGAACTGGAAAAATGTTGTGAAAAAGGCGAGGAGGGTCTTCAGCTCCTGGCTCTGGGCACACACACCAGAGCACAGTCATGTTCTTACAGGTCTTTTCTGGGGAGCTTCAGTGACAGTTCATTGAACAGGAGAGATGACATGAAAAACATAGATGGACACATCTGTAGTGATGAGAATGAGCATTTGGTTGGGAGGACAGTTCTTCTCCAGCCTTGCTGACAGGGCTCAGGGCTCCCGTGGTCCAGGATTTCCTCTTACCATCTGTCTCATCAAAAGAGGTGATGCAGATCCCAGCTAACACTGTCAGTCTCCAGAAAGGAGCTGCATGCTATGTTACCTGCATGCCCATAGTTTAGGGGTCTCAGTTTAGATCCTAGCCTGCAGTCACATGGCTCCACCTGCAGACCCTCAAGGGCTTTGTTTGGGTTCTGTTGTCTGTCTGCTCTTCCACCAACACACGCTGCACCAAGGGATGCCTTCAGCTCTTCACCCAGTTGCACCCACTGCATAGTTTACTGGGGGCACTTCTCAAACAACTGAACCATCTTCAGCCACACCATTTCACCTCTGCTTTATAGGGGCGTTATGGCTGACCCTCTTGAAATCATCAGCAGGGCAAGGACTCACTGGTTCCAGCTATGGTGACTCTGCACAGGGCAGGCTCTGTCCAAAGCCTTAAGCTTACCCAGAAAGGCATGAGGCAGCCTGCAGACCTGGGCTGTGCCACGTCTCTTCCACCGGTCCATTTATTTTTTCCAGAAGCAGAACATGAGAGTAATAGGAACTACATTGGGGCAGCAGAAATGTTTAGTGGTGAGAGCGCTAACACAAACTCATCTGCTGAACTACAGGGTTTGTTGGGTTTTTCTTCTGAAAAAGAAGAAAAAAAAAAAATAGAAATGACCTCAAATAAAAAACACTCCTTTGTGAGGCTTGCAGAATGAAAATTACTCTAATGTTTCAATTTTCACTTCATGAAAACAGTTTCCGCATTTTCCAACCAGCTATTGCAAAAGGATTTGCCATTAGTAATAGAAGAAGCTACACATCTGGTCGAGGTTTCACCATCAGACAAAGGGAAGGACGTCAGCGAGGCATTAAATGTAGATAATGGATTATCAACAGGGAAAGCAGCCCTTGGGGGGTGGGTGAGGGGCAGGGAGAGGGGCCGGGCGTCCCGAGGCACAAAGGCAGCCAAGTGAGACGTGGGAGGGCTGTGCCTGGCTCCGGGGCTCATGCTGCTTCTGGGGGTGGCTGCGGCTGGTCCCCTGATGTCTGCCAGACGTGGCCTGCAGGGAAGAAATCAAATATTAACTGGTTCCTGCTCCCAGACCTGCATGAGGAAGATGAGTGAACCAGGAGGGAGACTGGTGGAGCCAAGAGAACAGTAGGAAGCCAAGCACAAGCCAAACAATAAATTATTAGTGAGCATGAGTAGGAAAGCTCTCAAAGGCAGAGTTGACAGAGACACTAGCAAAACCCCCAGGTTAAGAAAGAGCCTTTGCTAAACTTGCATAAAACCTGGTAAACACCTTTGGTGAGTTCGGAGAACAGCCCTGGCTTTGGCACAGGGTGAGTGGTAAGGATCAAGGAGCCAGAAGGAAGTGGCAGAGCTCTTGTGGAGCTGAGCAGCTCAGAGTGAGGATGAAACTCAGCAGCTTTTATGCTGCCCTGCAAGACCCCAGAAGCAGGGTACTCTCTCTAGAGAGCTTACTGCCTGATGGAGATTTGCCCAGCATCTGCAAAATGGGCTGAACAGCTGTGCACAGATGAACAGAAAACCAGGACAAAGAAGCAATGCCTCACCACCCGCGGTGGAAGCAGTTCAAGTTAAGGACTCACCTCCTCTGAAATATGGTCCCTGATCCAGATCCTACTGATGTTAACAAGGAGCCTGGCCCCAGCAGAGCCTGATCAAGTTGTCTTGGGCCTGATGAGAGCTCATCCATCATACCAGAGCGGCAGAAATCAAAGGGTGGCTCAGACCGAGAGATCCAAGTGTGTTCCTGGCTGCCTAAGCATCTGGGAATCTCAAACTTAAACACAGGCATCATCACAAGCGCCTCTGTCCTGCTTCCAGACAGGAGCAGGGGCATCCCACATGGATTTGCTTACATCCTGGAAAAGATGAGCAAAGACATGAAACATCCACATTTGTGCTGCCCTCCCTCTGCCTTCCCAGAACCTCCCTGCCACGAGCTGTGAGATGTGGATGCCTGGTGGATTTAGCAAACCTGCAGAAACTGCACCTCCTGACATGATGGTCACCAACTTGGATATTCCCGGTACCCCTGCAGTTATGAACTATGATGAATAAGCACTGCAAATAAGCTGCAGTTACAGCCTTTCAGATCTGGGAGCTTTTGTATGTGTGTGTGTGTGTGTGTGTGTAAAAGGCACAAGGGTTTTGTTTTGGTTACTGGGCACAAAGAGAATGATGAAGGCTGCTTGTCTGGGTGAGACAGGGGGCTGGATGACACGTGGCAGGGAGATGTGGGTGTTACAAGAGTTACTGCAAGGATCTGGCCTCCTTGGCAATGGATGTTAATGGCATTAGTAACAAACTAAACAGGAACACAGGGCAGTAAACAGAACATGCTGGTCACCTTTCCAGTGACCATTGTAACCAAACTGTTTATGAGTTATTCTGTCTCTGTAGAGACATCTTGAAGTGAAGCAGGGATTCATATTTCTACTGCATGAAATGTAGCTTTGTAAAAATACATACTTCCAGATCTCTTTTTTTTTCTTCAGCATAAGTAAGTGAATACTGGGTACGAGCCCAGATTTTACTTGGTTCCTCCAACCTGGAGGGAAGACCTGGAGCTTCACAGCACAATGTTGTCCAGGAATTTTCATGGGCTGGCTGGGAAAGGGCTCCAGACACCCATTCACCTCTATGGGCTCGCTGTATCAAGGAGATGCACCATAACCTTTGCAAGTAAAAAGCCCTGTTCTTGACATGAAGAAATGATGAGAGGCATCAGGGGTGACAAGCAGGGGGCTGACCTTGTGCTGGCAGCAGCTGGAAGATGCCTAAGCTGTCCTTATGTCCTGTCTCCATGCATCACTATGTGGGAGCTGCCACATGGTCAGCCCAGACTCTCAGGGCCTATTTTGGCATGAGGATTTTGCCCTGGCCAAGCCAATCTTTTCATATCCTTCATGACCCCTTTTTTTCCCCTGCAAAATTTCAAGCCATGCCATTGCAAGCCTGAGGCAAGGGGGACCATGGTGAACACTCCAGGTACGGGACTAAATGTTTGTCTCACAGGATGCCAGCACTGCTACCCAAAGCCTGGTCAAGTGTATGCCGCCCCCACCCCCCCCTTACTTACATCCAAAGAACAAATTAAATACATCCTGGATGCAACAAGATTTATAACTTAATTGGCTGGCTGTAAAAAGTTATTTCCCTTTTCAGCCCCTCTGTAGTCAAACAACCCCTCCTTTCCTCATTTATCTCTTGCTGTGAATATCTGACGGCTGACAGTAACATGAAATGTAAATACCTGAATTCATTCTCCAGGACAGGCATGCCAGCAGTTCCCTGCCCAGGGACAGTGCTGTTCCGCTCTACTCTACACTCCTCTCCCTTGTACAAGGCTGTGGGGCTCACACATGGTCAAGCCAGGAAACACATCCTGATGGTGTTGTCACAAAGGATATTGGTCTGTAGGAGGAAAGGAAGAGTTTCCTTATTTCTTACTCAAGCTAGCTGCCAACTCTGCAAATAAATGGACATTGTGGTCAGTGGTATTGTATGGATCAGATCTGGCTTGCTCTTAAATCAGAGACAGAAGCGAGAATGAAAGACTCGTGGTTCTGCTCCTCACTCTCTGGCTGTTTGTATGCCCAGATTTGCATAGATTTTCTCATGCAGCACAACCTGCCTGCTCAGCAGCCTGCCTGCAAGACGTGTTTCTAGCATCGCTGCATTCTCTCATCCCAGCAGCCATGCACAGCCCAGCAATCCCTGCAGGAGAACGCATGTGCTCCAGCACCCACCGTGTCCTGAGCCCACTGCCACAAGTCTTGAGTGCTGCACTTGGAGATAGGTTTGTGAAGTAAGAAAATAGGAGACAATATAAGAATGGTGGTATAACAGATAGCTAAGGTTATCTATAGGAGAAACTCACCAATCCTGAGGCCTTCAATCCAGATGGAAAACACTGAGGCTGGTCACCCAAACTCCACAAAGGAGCATTCTCCAAAAAGAGATGCTGCTTTTGTGGTGGTCAGCCCTTAAATGAAGCCTAGGAGAGGTAGAGTCAAGTTCCACCCCTACCAGAGCACAGTTGAATCACCTTCACCTGAGCTTCCACAGCTGACCCCACACTTGCCTCAGATGGTTAATCAGAGGTTCAGGCTGTGATGACCAATTTCCTATACACAGGCTGCACAGAGATTTCAGAGCGTCTGGCTGACTCCATCCAGATTAATTATCAGTGCCTAGGAAAAAGATCTCACGTCAAATTGGTGGGAATTCAGCTTTGTTTTCCCTGTGCTTGGCCTCCTGCCAAGGGAGCAGGAGCAAAACCTGCACTGCCTTCTCTTTCTTGCAGAAACCTACAGTCACACTGACACAATTAAAAAATGACTTATTGGATGCAGGGTATTTAAAATACAGTGCTGCTTCCCTTCCATCCATCACTCCGTTATGGGGAAAACAAAGCCCATCGCCAAAACAAGGGGAGTAAGATGCCCTTTGGAGCGGCATGGCAGTGATGGACCCATGCACACAGGGCAACCCCATTGCCAAACTTTGTCAAGGGACATGGGGCACGACAAGGTCCCAGCAAGTCCCTGTGTGGATACATGACAGCCTGCGCCGGAGGCTTCTATGGCATAAATAATTCAAGAACCATGAAGAGGATTTCTCCCTCTGCCACCCTCTCTGGCTTGTAACAAATGCTAATTTAATCAATCGGCAGTAAATCTGGCTGCTTGCTGACTCATGACAGACGGTGCCCCTGCGGACTGGAGCAGCAGCTTTGCTATCTCATTTGGAAACGAACAATGTGGGAGCCAGCTTCGTTGCTTTTCACTTTTTCCCGGTTTTCCGCAAGCTGGTACAAAGCGGAGAAGACTGCAAAATGCATCCAAGGCCATCAGCCATGGGATGCTGAGCCGAACCCAGCCTGGCTCACAAATTGGGCTGCAGATACTGAGGAGGGAAGGTGCATGGGGCATCGCTTGCAGCTCCTTGCTGCTGCAGGTCCCCAGTCCTTTGCAAGTGGGCTTCCACAGCCATGCAGTTCCCTGGTGCAGCAGCAGCAGCTCAGGGCAACCCACAGAAAGCAGCAGGACAGTGCTGTCTGGGAAGGAATATTAATGTTCTGATTACGATTAAAGTGATTTCACTTATTTGCAACGTTTATCAGCCTCCACTAACCTTTTGACCCACAGAAGAGTGGGTCAGGGAGCAAACTAGGAGACCAAGCTGACAACTATACAGTGAAGTGCTTTCCCAAATAAAAATCAGTTTGATACAAAATGGATTTTTTTTTCTCCTTGATGGTGTCCACTTGTGCTTCCGAAAAATCAGTGACAGCGTAAAAACATTAAAACATCTCCTCAAATGTTTGCTGCAGGGAAAGAGGGATGGCCATCCATGATGAGTGCAATGTTTTCATCAGATGAAACCTATTAATACAAGCTATAAAGCTTTTACTTTGCAGGTTAAAAAAAGTCCTTCTGCAGCCTTTTTTTGTTTTTTTGTGGGTTTTTTTTTTTTTTTTGCTCAGAGCAAGATCAGTGTGTTTATCTGCCACAGTCTCTGTCTGCAGACTTACCTACAACCCAGCAGTGGATGGAGCCTTTTTCTCCATAACTTCCCACCATAGAGACTTGGTACTGCAACATGGGGTGAGACCAAGGGAACCAGCAGGGCCCCTGTGGGGCTGGGGCTGCATGTGGTCTGCGCCGGGCATAGGCACGGGCCACAGCTTCTGCATCTCGAATGGCATCCAGCCCAGGAGCAGCAGTTAATTAGCAACAAAAACCAGAAACACAGATGATCTTTGGTTGTCATATGCCTTGATATGGGGCAAGGATCAGGGCTGTGAAGCAGCAGCACCCTCAACTGCTTGCTGCAGAAAGTTCCCATCCAGCACACTGATTTTGTATTGCACAGCTCCCTACACAGTGTGTAAACTTTGCTTGAAAAGCTTTTATTCAGCTGATCAGCAGAGTTGTTTGCTGCAGCACGCTTTAGGGCTCTCATGAATGAAAGAATTATAAATGTACATTAATAAATTACATCCTCTATTTGCCAGAAGCTCCTACCCAGCACAGACCTGGGTACCATCACAGGAAACACCAGCACTGCCAGCATCTCCTGTTGCAGAATGTTGTCTCCATTTCCTCCAACATGATGGTGCACAGGGCAAACACAGCCCACTGAAGCAGTGTGTGTTTTCTATCCCTGCATGCGCCTTTAGTGCTGAGTAGTAATGAGACCATCCACATCTATGCAAAACGCTCCTGGGACGAAACACACGCATGACATAATTTCTGTCTAATTCTTAAAACATGCTTTTAAACCTTCGTGTAGATTTCCCTTCACTGAAGGGGAGCTGCATGGCAATTAAAATGCTACCGTTGTTCTGTTTCAATTAGAAGCCCTCTTAATTGTCAAGTCTTCAAGGTTTTTAAGCTAGCCTCTGGTGAAAGATGGCAGCAGCGTGTGCTGATGGATGGTGTTCACGTGTCGCCTTACACCGCAGAAAACATCACAAGAGTTACCCTGCTGCAACCACATTAGACTATCATGTCTTGTTTCTTCATTTCTTTTGTCACTGGTGTTCATTACTGAAGAGCTCGGCTGCTGTTCAACAAAGCACTTAAGGCCCTGCTTGATTTGTGCTGAAGTCAATTCCCTTTGCAATGCTGCAGCATGTCTACATTAAGGATCCACATGGAAACCAGACCAGATCTTTGTTCGTGTCAGCCTGCTGACCTGGAAGAGAAGACTTACTGCCCAAAGCACTGCAAGAAGAATTTATTAAAAAAAAAAAAAAAAAGTAATAAGGGCATGTTCTCCAAATTGCTGAGCCCCTTTGTGGCCCAAACAGCCACCTAATTCATGCCAGTGCCTGGCACAAGAGGCACAAGCACTTTGCAGCTCTTTCTCATTTCAGTCCCTTTGCTGGTGGCACCCGTCAGCATCAATCCATTACTCAGAGCAGTACCATCATCCATATTTATCGGCTTCAGCCAAAATGTCCCAAACTCTGTGGCATGGTGAATCTGTCCCTGACGGGGTCTTTGTTTGAGCAGGCTGGCTGAGCTCAGGCTCCCAGTGTCCCTTCTTTGCCAGCCCATGCACAGGGCAGCTCCACAGGGATGCTCGCAGCTGAGAATGGAGCTTTGTGGCAGCAGGTGCTCTTGATGGTGCCTTAGAATTTTATTAATCTAAGTGAATAGAATCATAGAATCATTGTGGCTGGAAATGACCACTAAGATCATCTAGTCCAACTGTAAGTTGCTTGCAAAGGAGCATGCATCTCCAAGGGATACCAAGCAGGTGACCTTTCTCAAAGTGCTTGTGCTGGGGAGGACCAGAGCAGTCATAATGGCAGTGCTGGAGACCTCAGTGACAACTGGTTGGAGTGACGTGCTGGTGTCTTGCTTTGCCAGTGCCCTGTCATTCAGCTGCAGGCATTTTGACAAGACAACAGCTCCAGCTGGAGTGTGCTAAAGCAGCAGCATATTGTAAGCACACAAAGCCGTGACCACGCTTTCACATGGCTAGCACACGATGTGTAATGAGAGCTGCCAGGAGGTCCGACTTGAAGGTTTTGTAACAATGCCTTGCAAAATAATCAGTGCTTGCACATCTCCTTTCACTATGAGGCGCTAGCACGTCTTTGCATGTGTTCTGCTGGTAATTGCACAGGGAATGGACACATTTGGTCCTGTTGTCTGCTATGAATAATGCATAGTGAAGGAGGGGGGCAAAAGCGCTGAGCTGCTCACGTTTAGATGGACTTTCTTATCATTGTTATTTAGATGTCATAGCCGTTCTTTGCCCTTGTGGCTGCAAAAGTGTACTGTTAAGGAGGGGGAGAAATCAGCAAAGCAAAAAATGAGCCACAGACTAAAACTAATCTGAGATTATCCATGCAAATTGGCAGCTGAGATTCACTGTGAAAATCTAACCCCGATAGAAATGACTGAGATTATTTCTGCTGAATGTTGGTTTTCTCCTGACTCACTAAGCTGTGCTGGGGGAAAATCCTCCCATCCATTCTTGTTAGTATAAGGAACATTAATAATCTTCAACCCATGGCAGCACACACAGGGATCCGTGTTTAGCTCATGCTGATGGCTGCTGCTGCTCAGCTCGCAAAGCAGAGGCTTTGCCTTCACCACTCGATATTCCTCACATTCGCCTTAAATCAGGTGGTTATTCAGCACAGCCTGCTCTTTTGCTTTCTACTAGCTATTTCCTCTTAGAACTCCCACTCACAAAGCAGTCAAGTCAAAACCCAGGAAATCTAAAGGCTAAGCAGGATGCCTGTGGAAAATACAGACAGTGTGTATTTGCAGGCTGAGATGTGAATATCTCATATCAGGCAGCGTGCCGGATGTGTCTGGATTATGCCTTTGCCACGTTGCACAAAATAGGAACATTTTTTAGGAATATGGATGTGCCAGTGCTGCTTTGAGCATCTGTGGCAGCTGCAATGTAATAGTGACTCCCAGCTACACAGCTCTTTGTGCTGCCAGTCCCAGGGAAAATCCAATGTGCTAGTTAAGAGTATACGATGCACTGGTTTGCAAAGATATCAGAGTGCAAGAGTTGAAACCAGCAGCAAGTTTCCAGCTTTCTCCATTTATTAACACAAAGTGCTTTATTTCCCTGTGGCAGTTTTTCCAGAGTCCCTTTGGAGATGCTATGCCTGGGTGCAGCTGAGTTTCTGTGTTCACTATGAACACACACCAGCTACCATGGCACTTGGAGCAATGCCCCAGGCTGCTCAGCACCAAACACTCGCTTCCACTTCACTTGCAGACTGAGTTCATGATGAACATCATGCACATCTGACCAGGGCAACCACTCGGTGTGGGGTAGTGGTGAGGATCAGGACAGCCACCCCATGCCACCACCATAAGCTCTCAGCATCCCATCCCATGCGGATTGAGGGATGGATGGGAGGGAAATGCTCGTTTGTTGCTTTTCTGGTGTTTTTCAGGTTTTTTTGCATTCAATTGCTTTTAATTGCATTAAAATCCCAGATATTTGGACTCATTCCACTGCTTAACTGAAAAATGAGGGGGCTGGAAAGGCTTATGTGAAAATGTTGTTAACATATTCCTCTTCCCACTCTCTGTGCTTCCTCCAAAGTGCCCTGAAAACTCCAGAAATGCCAATCAGTGCTAATGAGCCCATCAGACCTGCGCAGGGAAGCACAGGATGGGAAGCGGCTGCACCTGGTGGAGCAGTGACCTGGGCCTTTCAGCAGCATGAGATGCCATCACCTCAGTCAATTCCCACATGCCGCCAGGCTGTGACTGGGGGGGTGGGTCCAGGCTTGGGGGATTTCTGCTCTCCCATGGCTCCCTGCAGTTTTCCCTCGCATGGTGCTGCTTTACCTGCTCTGTGCGAGTGCATCTGTTGACACAGCATTATTTTTTAATCCCACAAGACAGCCAGCTTTGAGGAAAACCTTTGAAAGAGCTGCCAGTACTTGTGCCAAAAACATGTGGGAAGAAAATAACATTTCTGCCCCCCTTCTGGTACCTGCATACCCCACTGTGTACCATCAATCACACGCTGGTGCTGCCTGTCTCTGTACAGGACTTTCTCCCAATGAAAATTCCCTCAAAGTCATGAAAGCCATTAGTTAAACTCTTCTGAGTCCTGGGCCAGCCTGGGAAGAAGCCCCTTGACAGGGCTCTGTGCGGGAGCACGCTCTGGGTTGATGCACTTTGCCATGTCCATGGGTGATGGTGAGATTTGACAGCTCCACACTGCAAGTACAGCATAAAGCTGGGGCTGAACGTGGCCAACACATCTCACTGGGAGAAGATCTTCCTCCTGTGTGTTAAATATTGACTGCTGGGTCCACCCGTGAAGTTTGCTTTAAGGTAGGAAGGAAGATGAGGGCTGAAGTGCCAGTTCTCTTATGCTGGGCCCAGTGAAGCACCCCACTGCTCCAGCATGTCCTGTACCCACAGCCACATCCTGCAGTGCCCAGCTTCCCCCAGGCTGTCATCCCCAAATGAGAGGAGTCCCACTGGGGCTCATTGCTACTCCTGGGTCCTTACCAGCAATTAGCTCAGCAAGGCTCATTGCATTTCTGCACAGCACAGGCTGTCATTATTGGATAGGCTGGTAGTAATTCTGGCTGCTTTATTTTCCTGGCATTTTCCAACATAAAATCTTGCTTTTGGTCACCACAGCCTTGCTCAACTTTAACCATTTAGAGAGAAATTCTCCATCCTAAGAATCTGCCCCTAAGGGTTTGTGGTTCTTTGTTTTTATGGAAGGATGTAATTTAGGCTAAGAGTGAAAGGCTGCTTTGCTCATCCAAGCCACACGTTGGTTCCAGTCAAACCTAAGGTTTTCCTATGGCAACATGGCAACAGGATACTTAGCAATTGTTTTTAAGTGTGCGTAGTAGCTCACTGAGAGTCCTAGGAAATCAGAGGGACTCCATTTTAATCCTTAGTGGAATGGGCAGTGGTCACATCATCTTCTGTCTGGGCCTTCAGTGCTTCCCTCTGGAGCCACCAAGCCTTGGGGTTTGCCACCATTAAATACTGAACTATACGGCTGCTTTTCTCCAGCACTGAGAGAAAGCCAGCTCTGCACTTCGGTGTTCATATCTCACACAGATCCCTACACGCTGCTGCTAACACAGCAGAAAATGCTTGCAGCGATACCATCTATTTAAAAGTAACGAGACCGGGGCTGCAGAGCACAGCCCTGCAGTGCCTGGGGCCAGCATCTCTGGGCAGGGAAGGCCCTGTGGGATAGGACTAGTGGAGCTGGGCACTAGTGCACAGGGAGCAATTGGAGCATGCCTGTGAGCATTGCAACAAGAGCTTCCAGGAGCATGGAGCTGCAGAAACCTGGTGGAGGGAGGGAGGGGAAAAGCTGGTCTGGGAGAAGCAATGAGGAATAAAGGGACAGGGTGGAGATACAGGGCTGGCAGGATGATTAGCGCCAGATGGCAGGGATCAATTATTTACCATTTATGTACGATAAAAAAATACGCTTTAACGGTGGGAAGAGCACAAAACAAGCTCAATAGCAATTTAAAAGCATATGGAAATAAAATGCGGCAATTTAAGGGGTTGTAATAAATGTGCATCTTTCGTTGTAATGCCCCTGCAAGAATTACAAATGTTAAGCCTTAGTGAATTACACTTAAAAATAAATGTAACATAAAAAAGAAATTAGGTGCACAAATAACTTCACATTCAGGCATTTATAAAAGAAAATCTATTTGCAGCAGCTAATTAGAAGAAGAGTTCTAACGAGCATCACTTTTCCTTACCTTAGAGTCAAGGCTGAAATGTTAAACATCGATATAGGTATGGTGGGTGCTATTAAAAGCTCAACTTTTGTAACTTCACGGTGATTTCGAAGATGAGATATCTCTTTTCCAGAGAGAAGAGTTGGAGTTTTGGTGCTGTTAAATCTCCATTGTGTCAGGAAGAGCCATCTGTGCCGTTCTGCAGATATCTCAGGTCTTGCACCACCGTGCTTAGTACCAGCACAGTAACCAGGATATGTGGCCCATCCCGCCTGCACTGAGTGCTGTCCTGTCCTACACCCTGGTCCCCAGTCTTTAATGCCTGATCCCCAATGCCTGATCCCCACCCTGCCCTGTGACACCCCTGCTGAGTGGGTAAAAAATGCCATGTGCTTCCAAGCAGGTTCATGGAGCAGGATGCTGGGGCCTCCTTGCTCTGATACAGGCAGAGAAGTTCTCTGACATTCTGATTCAGAAATGGCAGAAATTGTCTTACTGAAATAAGGAGCATCCGTGCCACCCAAACAATGTATTTTGGGAGAAGCTTGTCAGAACCAAAACAAGGCAGTCAAAACAGATCACTGATTTCTGGTGAATTAGAAGCCTTCCACCAGTATATGGAGCTGATAACTTCCTCCGGAACATTTGCTTTTCTCTGCTCTGCTCTGCTTTTGAACAAAAGAGCAGTGCAGAAAAACCAACGCAAACCAACAGTGCTGCTTAGTCTGCTCCTCTCTAGCCGAATTGCTGGGAACAGCTTTGACACTCTCCACAGATCACATTCTGCTGACATGGGGAAGACTTGCTCTTTTCCTTTAACTGATTTTCCCTGCTCCTCTGCTCAGGGGTGGCTGCCAGAAGGGCTGGCCTCATGCGCTGCATTTTTGCTGTGGTGTAGGGATGAGGAGATGCTCTGTGTGGGCTGTGGACAGTGATGCTGCTCTGCAGGGATCAGATGTGGGGAGAGTTTCCTTGTTTGGGGTTTCTTGAGTGTTTGTTAGTGCTGGGTGAAGCCCCTGGGGTTGGAGCCCTGCTCCCTGCCTGGAGCTGGCATCACCCCTCCACTTGGCTGGGCTGAGGCCACGGTGGCGTTTCCTGGTGTTGTGGGAAACCACAAAGGTGAACAAGGAACCTGGGAAGGGAGGGTGGTGTGGAGGCTGGAAATCCTGCCACCCCACAGCCTCATCCCATCTGGCACAGCATACCAGCACCTCCTTGCTGCAGGCACAGTGTGACCCACGCTTGCGTTTGCCTTGCAAGCCAGCAGCACTTCCATATTTTTAAATATTTAATCTTTGCAGCCCGGTTTCCATGGCAACCTGCACACAGAAATCTTGACTTTAGGTTAATTGGGAAGGTCCTTCCCAAGGGTGTGCAGCAGTGGGACGTCCCCCTGCTGCTGGGTCAGCTTTGCCCTAGGCAGGTCAGTGAATGTTTCAGTATCGGTTCCTGATATGCAATCACCAAATTCACAGGAAATTCCCTTCCCAATACTCAATTAATTCCTGTTTATTGTCCCAGGATGGCCCTGGGTTCTGGCTGTGGGCAGCAATCTCTCCCAGGAGCTTGGCAGACCCACAGTGCCCAGCACAGAGCTCTGCCTAGTGCCAAGGAAGGTTTGTGGCTCCTCTCTCTGTCAGCAGCAGTGTCGTTCCATCCCCTTCAGCTGCTCTGGGGCTTCTCCCCCACTGCCATTGGAACACACCATGCTTAGGGCTGGATCTAGGGTGCCTGCAGCATTGCACAAGGTGAGACGATGGCAAGGAAACCGTGTCAGCAGTTGTGTGAGAGATGGTAGTGAGCCAAAAGGAAAAATGTATGCAAAAGGTACACTCTTTTGCCAACAAATTAAATCTAAATTACAGTCTGGGATTCTTCAAATAAGTTAAACGCTGTATTACAAATTTAGTTTCAATTAACAAATTAAATAGAAAGGCAAGCTTGATGCCTAGCAGCTGTTGTGAAACAGGAGGCATTTTGCAGTGATGACCTTCTCTCCTGCCACTATACAGTATGGCTGAAAACTGTATAGATGCAGTTATCAGTGTGCCCACACTTGCAGCCCCACTCCCTGCTCCTGCTCTGAGCTCAGCCGGCCCAGCCCCACACTGGCTTGTGCACCATGAGCAGCCAGAGCCCTGTGCCTGCTGTGGTAGGGAACGGTGACAGCTGAGGGAGAAATTAAGAGTGCCACTCAGAAATAGCAAGGAAGCAGTCATTGAAATAGCTTCTGGAGCCAATACAAAAGATATGTTGACAAATTCTACAGGACCCAAAGGAATGTTTAAGAACGCTCTTTTATTCCCCCTGCAGAGCACTGATCTGTCCCTGTCCTAGCAAGCATGAGCCACTGCCGAGGGCTCACTCTTTACTTGGGAATATTGCCTGTAAAACCCCCTTGGGGTGGCTGCCAGTCACTGGCACCAGGGATACCAGGGATGTAGCACAGGGACTGAGAACAGGCTGTGGGAATCCCCCAGGGTCAGTGCCAAGGGGAGCAGGGCCACCACGTCCCCTCCGACAGCGCTTCAGCAAACAATCCGTGGCCGAACGCCCTTTTTTATTGCTTTACAGCACAGTTTTTCCTCGAATTTTATGGCATTTCATTAAAGCCGCCAGAAGGTGATACTGCCCTCTTTCCAGAAGTGAAATAAATTCAAGTTTTATCGCTTCTGGAAATGCTGGAACAGCTGTCAGGACAGTTGATGGATTTTCTCAATTACAGGACTTGTGGAGCATTTTATACTTACATCCGCGCCAAAGTTTAATATACTGTACGAGATGTTTGTGTCCCCCCATCTCTTATCTCTTTGCATCTCCCTCCCTAATAATGGTCAGCTTGTTATTTTTTTCTCTTAATTCCTTTTCTACTATAGCCTTTTTTCCCTCCTCGATAACTATCTGGCTCTTTTCCTTTTTATTCCCCAGTAATACTGAGACTTAAGTTTCCCGTGGGAGCAGCCAGCGCAGATGCCAGGATGCTGCTGCTGGGTACTTTGCAGGGAGCAGCACAAGGCTGCCAACCACAGCAAACCCAGCAGCACCCAGGTTGTGCGCATCAGTCCCCAGATACTGCAGCACCTTCCTTACATCTTCATCTCTCTGCGGAAAATGGATCAGTGGTCACTGTGAAATAAATAGGTAACTGGAGCCATCTGCTTGCTCCTTGTCCCCAGTAAGAAAGGCAACACTGACTTCCTCTCCCTTTCACACTCTAATAAAGCACATGACCATGCCAAATTGCACCTTCCTTTCTTTCTGGCTTTAAGGCAAAGCACATGGCAGCTCAGACCCGGCTCCATGGAGACGGGGTGAGCATGGGAGCTCCTCACCCCATCACTGCCAGCAGAGGGGTCCAGGCCCACAACTCACATCCTCAGCAAGGTTCAGAAAGCTGAGGTGTGATCCCGGATTTATTCAAATTAGAACAATTAAGGCAATTAAATGCACAGAAGTGCTTGGGAAGGAGGGAAGGAGGGAACTACTACCAAGTAGAATTGCTATTACAGTCGATCAAATTGACACAAAAAGATTAAAAACCTGATTTACATTAAAAAAAAAAAAAAAGTCAGGCATTCACTAAAATAGATAACACACCCTGCTGAGAAAATCACTCCATGCATAAAAGAGAAGCAAAGGTGATTATATTTAACAAAACTAATCCTCTCTACTGCTTTAATCACCTCAAACCATTTCACCTGCTTATTTGGGAACTGTTAACTTGAAGAAAAAATTATTGTGAGAACGTCCTCGTTTCCAGTGCCGCGCTCCAATAGTCTTGTTTTCCTACACATCCACCCCTACAGCCTGTAAGAGCAGCCACTGCTCTGCAAGATAAATGTTTGCTTAAGAATACTGTGTGCCTAATGCTTTTATTCACGACTTGAGTTCCAGATGCAGCAAGGGCAGACGGTGCCAGGCAGCCAGGAGTGGCCTGCTGGGCCCATTCTGCCACCACCATTCTTTCCCCAGTTTTGGGGGAGCAGAGCACAGGCACTTTTCTTCCCATGCATCTTGGCACACAAAGTCAGCATGGCGCTTGTGGCCACAGTGGAGGGGAAGGAAAGATGTGGGCATGGCAGCAGTCTGCAGGCTGCAGCAACATTCAGAAACTACATCCACAACATGTTGACCCTGCACCTCACGTGCCTGGCTATCGCAGCATTAACCTATTTGCTGTTGAGCTGCAACAGCTTCTTTTTGCTAAACTGTATTGCATTAAGCCTGATTGTTTCCTCGCCCAAGCAACAGCTAGCAAGATTGTATAGATGGCTCATTTTTACACGTCTCAACTTTGACCCAAAGCCCACTAAGCGCCGTGGGAGCACCTAGGCATGGAGATGCTTGTGCCAGCCCCACAGTCAGGAGCCAAGCTGCTGCTGCAGTGAGTGGGCTCTCACACCACAGCACTGGCACTGAAATGGGCAGCACCATGCTAAGGCAGTAAATTCTTGCAGGTCTCCATAATTCACCCAAACGCTTCACTCATTTCTCTTACAAATGCAGTTTTGCCATGATCTCCAAATTCAGGACCGGCATGAATGATACGTGCTATCTCAGGCTGTCAGCGAGGGCAGGAGAAAAAAAAAATCACTCTTCCTGTGATTGGTATACAAAATGGTTTGGGCAAGAAGTATGCTCAGTCTCCTTCCAGAGACTAATGACTTCCGAAACTCAACATATTCAGAAGGGGGAAGAAATGGAGTGAGGGCACACAGAGGGAGCAGGAGAACAGCAAACGTTCTCCTCCTCGCCGTAAATCACAGAAATCGAATTAGATCATCTCAAATTGAGGGACAAAAAGCCAGTTATAGATCCATTTCGCAACGCCAGCCGACATGGCTTCCATTTGTGACTCACAGAGTGGTATTACTTATCCTGAGTGCTTCCCTGACAACATAAGCACTTAATGTGAAGACGTGTAAAATTACAGCAAAATGAATGAAATTCAGGAAATTATGTAAAGTTGGCTTTTTTTAATTCTTTTTCTTTTTTGAGGCCTCCTCTCAATTTCTGCCTCCTAAATTAGGACCTGGGCAACGAATGCATCAACTGACAGTGGCTTCCCAGAGGAAAGAACTTTTCTGCCTCTAATGCATCTGAGCAAGTTCAGGCTAACACAGGCACACACTGAGCAGAGAATAGACCTTTATGTTGATGAGGCAAATCCTGAGGCACTTAAAGGCAACCTACACCGAAGTGCCTCATGTATCTCCATCTTCAAAGTGCAACATACTTATGGAAATTGCAGATGCTGTGGTGCTATTTGTCTGGAAGGAGGCATTACAGCTGACATATGAACCTGATTTCTCAAGCAGATGAGGTCTGTGACAGGTTTAAGGAAGCATCTATAAATTAAGATTCATAATAAAGTTCCTGCTGCCTTCCTTGTCTGCTGACTTGTTGGCTCAAGAGCTGTGCTTGGTGGAGCACCATACAACCCCCTGCCTAGTGGGCAGGCAGAGCCCAGCACCCAAAACTGACAGCAGTGACCTCTCCCCAGCCTCAGCAGTGTCCCCACAGCCAGCAGCCCTACAAGCAATTGCTCATGCCAGATCTGAAAAGGCCCAGCTGGTGCTCAGCAGCAACCTCCTGCCTAGCTGCACTTCCTATAGAGAAGCGAGGTGGTGGAATGAAAATAAATTTCTGCTGCCATCTTCAGCTTTGCCCTGACTATGCATTAACCATGGAGCAGCCATGCTGGTGTAGCCCCCACCCCAAAGCCTCCTTGGCTTAAGCAGGAAGAGCACCCAGTGCTGTGCCAGGAACCTATGCCAAATGGGCTCGGCCCTGAAATCAGCACTAACAAATGAGTGTTAAGGGTCTTGAGGTGCTTTAATGATGCCTAGCCAGCATCCACAGTGACAAGACAAATTGGAAAGCATGAAAATCTGATGATCTTTTCCTCAAAGCAGATTTTGTTGTTGTTGTTATGGTGGTGCATATAGATGGATTTTTTTTATTTATTTTTTTTTTTTTTTTTAGAAAGGATGAAAATAGTCAAAGCCAGAAAGGTCTGTATCAGCCAGCACAATCTGGCATGGGCTACTGCATCTTTTTCCCTGACGTGGTCAGAAAACGCACTGTTTATGTGACTCTGCAGACCACAGAAGGGAAAACATAGCAAGAAATTACTCTTTTCTTTATGAGCACAGAACTAGACAGAGAAACTCACAATGGGAAAGCAAATAAAGAGAACAGAGGTAACCTGGTCTGACCAAGAAGTGGTGCTGCCAGCACCCACGTGTGGCTGAAGCACACACTGGCAGTGCTTTCTCCTGGCATCCTACTGTCCACAAAGGCAGTGAGGAAGGAACAAAAAGAAGAGGAGACTGCTGCTGTCATTAGGGTTTCACCTTATCTGATCTCACACTGAGAGGAACAGTCCCTAAGAAGTACCCTGGGGGCATCCCGGCTGCACTCCCAGCATGAGCTGCCTCACAGCAGATGGCTGCCGGTGGTTTCCTTTCCATCAGCACAGTTTGCTTTGCAGCAATAAGAAAACGCTCCAGATCTGGACATGAAAGAGGCATCAGGCAAAAGTATTTCCATTTGTTTCTTTGCAGATAACAAATGGCAGCTACCACTTCAAGTCCTTCTCTGCTGAAGACCTCTGTCTGACACCACCAGTCATTTATGAACTGCTATTAGCTGTACACCATCATATCTCTTTCCTCTCCTAGCTGCTGCCATGGAACTTTTCGCTTAGGCTGCACATAAGTTCTTGTTGGGAAGATTTACAAGGAAAAATAAAGCCTTCGAAAAAACCCATTCTGCCAGGAGCTGTCCTGTGTCCCAGGCTTGGCACTCACACTCTGCATGGCTCCATCTCTTTGGAGTGCTTCTGCCCTCCCACAGCCCCAGCAGGTCTGCGGGGAAGCTGCAGCCCTTTCACCCAGGACTGTTCCTCCTGGACAAAGCACAGCCCTGTGCTGTGCTCAAAGAAACTGTGGTTCCCAGGAGTTCATGCTGCTCTGATCTTCCACAGCTCTTGCTCCTTGCTGAGATGTTCGTCTCAGACAAGCCATGAAAATTTGGCACTGAAATAAGACTGGGCTGTGGTGTTTTCTCACTATATAGTTCATGACCCCTCCTGTTCCCAACAAATCACACTAACCCCAAGGATGTTAAGCCTTCCTGAAGCTGGCAGCAGCTCTCAGATGTTATCCCACCTTCCCGTTTGACATGCTGTTATTGATGCTGTAGCCATAGTGGGAGTGGTGCTGAAAGCAGCCCTCCAGAAGGAGGAGGATGAAATCTGGTACTCGAGAGCAGAAGGCTGCTGTAACTCAGGGGTTTCAGTGGGAAACCTGGCTGTTGTTTTGCAAGCCACAATTCTCCTGCTCTATGGCCATTTTCCAGAAATCAAGATCCATCCAGATGTGTTTCACCCAGAACTCCAGACTGCAGGGGGAAGGCTGAATGGATGTTGTGGGATTTTCTCCTCTGCTCAAGAATCCATGAATGAAAAAAAACTATTGCATCAGATCCTTACAATGTTTTATTTCCTTCTGCTGCCATAAGAACTAGTCACATTGGGCAGCTTGGGACTGGTGTGGTGGGCAGGGGGCTGGAGATTGCCCAGGTGCCAGAGCTAAATACGAGTGAGAAATATTCTCCACTAACAAACCTCTCTATCAGCCTCCTTGCTGCTGCTCTCCTTAATCACATCTTACAGAGTGGAGCAGGCAGGGTGGTGCCTTTCTCAGGATAACACCTGTCAGCCAGGGCAAGGTCTTTCTAATGTGAAACCATTCAAATTAAACCACAAATCTCATCTAGGGGTAATGCTCTGCTGTCCTCACAAACCTATTCACATTTCATTTTGCCATTTTGACACCATTAGTCTTCCAAAAGTGCTAGTCCACACACAGAGATAATACTGTCAATTTTAGCATGCTTGGAAAGACACTGAGAAGCCTAAACTCAGTCAAATGTTTGATTTTGGCTTTTCCCTATTGTATAATATCCTCCTGTACATGGCTCTGCATGGCAGCTCATTTATATCAAATTTTACCAGTTAGGGGAGAGAGGAAGAGATGTAATCAATCTTTATCTTGACAAAGAGATCCAAAGTCAATACACTGATATTTTCTACTAGCTGAGCATCAGCCCCTCTGGTTTTGTTCCTGGTTTGCAGCAGAACCACCTGATATCACAGAATCATAGAATGGCTTCTGTTGGAAGAGAACTATCAAATTCCAACCCCCTGCCACAGGCAGGGTCACCAACCTCCAGATCTGGTACTAGACCAGGCTGTCAAGGGCACCATCCAAACTGGTCTTGAACACCTCCAAGGGTGGAGCATCCACAGCCTCTGTGGCAGCCTGTTCCAGCACCTCACCACTCTCTCTGTAAAGAACTTCCTCCTGACATCAAACCCATTCATAGGTTGCTTGTGCAGATTTTCATGCAGACAGCAGCAGGCCCTGGGCCATTTCCCAAGATCTAATAGCAGCTCACTGGGAGCAGATGCAAGATGTGCACTGCAGCATCAGTAGCCCCCCAACCCCTGGAGATCAACCCCAGAGTGAGATGCACAAGGAAAGAAATGAGCATTTGTCCACAATGAGGATTTTCTAAATCAGCAGATCCCTTCCATATGTGCAGTCTTCAAGTGCAGAGCAGAAAAAAAATCGATTTGTTTTCCTCAATCCAAATCCCTTCTGTCTAATGGGTCTGTTGTAAACGCCAATTTCACTGTCATTTACACTGTGCCCATTCAAGCTATTTTATCAATAGTTAAATAAGAATACTTTAAAGTAATGTGATTTTTTTATTTGAATTCCAATTTATGTTCAGATGGTTTGACACAAATCTAGTAAGGAAGGCACACTATTTTCATTGAACAAATTAAATTATATGTTATATAGCCACACAGGTAAATATGTTATGTAATTGGATAAATAAATACCTGTGATTAGATACAGTACCTCATTCTCACCTATGCATAATAGCAAGGCCAGCGGAGGTATTGTATAAATCACCACGTTTTAATAGTTAGCAGTCCATGAGAATCGACCTGAGAGACAATAAGAAAAAACAAATCCAAAAAAAGGCTAAAGCTCATTATTTACATCCAGGCTTCCTGCAAGCCTATTTGAATTGCAATTCAAACCAGCTTACAGCCATCTTCGCTTTGACTGGTGCATGTGGTAAGAGGTCAAAGCGGTTAGTTGTGCAAACATGATGGTGTGGGATGAAAGGTGGTGATAAGTGGTGGAGATGGAGATGAATGATGGGCACGGATGATGGGCAGAGGTGGTAGGGAGAGAAAATGGGGATGCATGATGGACAATAGGGATGTGCCAATCTAATGGTTGAAACTGACTACCTGCAATGAGTTTGGAAGAGCATGTTGTTCTCTGTTCACGTTGCCTGACAATGCCTTTCTCCTGACTGTGGAAGGGAAAAATTCAGTTTCTTTTGAGCTGGTAAACACAGCTCAACTGGGACCCAATTTGCTGTTTGGATATCACAACCTGAGAGAAAGATTGGAGCCCTGGCATGTGTTAAAGGAATCCTGGACCCCTTGCACAGCTAAATTAACAACAGATAGCATACACTTGTGTACAGTGACAATAAAGAAATGAAAATAACCCAAAAGGTTATTTACAGGAAAAACTCACCCATATGGAAGCCTTCAGTCTGCTGGGAACTGCTAAGGCAATCTCCATCAAGGAGCAATCTCCAAAAGATGCTGCCTTAGTGGTGGTCAGCCCTTAAATGAGGTCTAGAGGAGGTGGAGTCAAGCTCCAACCCTTCTGGGAGCACAGCTGGATTACTCTCACCTGTGCTCCCACAGCTGACCTGACACTTGGCTGATTAATCAGAGGTTCAGGCAGTGATTACCAGTTTCCCATACTACTTGCAATGGAAAACTAAGGAGGTCAACATTAAACTTTCCTCTGCTCTTCTGCCTTCTTTTTTACCTATTCTGTTCCAAACAGCCTACGCTCCAATCAGTTCATATTCTCCAAGTGTTTCTACCAGTATTTTACCAAAACCTCCCCCTTCTTCCCGCAACTCCAGCAACTCAACCTTATAGTAAATGGACATGCTGAAAACTGGAGCAGCTCAGCATACACAGACATTAGCTAAAGTGAGATGATGAGATCTTGATCTTGAAATCAAACACCACACACATGAATTCCCAGCTTCCTGCTGCCACCAAAATTATTCATCAGATGAATGTCTGCATAGAGCATACCTGCACCTTCACTGCTGCACCCAGTCAAAATCCCATCTTTGCTGTATCACTGAGTGGCACTGAGACAAGGGCGAAGGATGCAGCCTTGCAGAAAGGGAAGTAGCATGTTCCCACCAAGGGACAGGGATTGCCCCTCCTGGGCTGCTGTGTTCACAGGAAAAACGTGACTAATACAGCAGCAGGATTCTGTATTTCTAACACAATGGGGGTTAAGCCAAGTCACCAGTTTCCTTGGGCTAATTGAGCATGCAAACTGCCTGCTTGTAAAGCCTGTATTTGGCCTAGAAGATTTATTGCTTTTAGCAATGATTAATGTCCAAGAGCAGGGAGGGCAGACCTGAGCTGCACTTCATTAACTTTAAGGGGGTGATGCTGGAAAACCATTTCTATTTTTGGTTACTTTGTTCCAAGGTACCTATGAATTGAGACCTACTTTTGTAATAAAGTGCTCAGGGAACCCAGTGAATCTTCTTCTCCCTGGCAGGTACTAAACCTGTAGGGTTTTGTTCTCATCCTGATGAGTAAGCAGTTTTAGCTGGTTCTGAGAGCCTATAAAATGATTGAAGACCGCTCTGCATGGGAGTTTGTAGCTAAGCCTCCATCTATTTTAGATGCAGAGACCAAAATGGAGGACTTGACATTGTGTTTCAGAAGAACATCTTTCATTTTCTGCCGTACCAGTCACTGCTGGGTCAGTCTGCTATGAACAGCAATGACCGTCACAGAGACAAGGAGGTACTCCTGCCTTCCTCTGCATCTGTTTCAACACTAGTGCAATGCAATGCTTCTTATACTGAAACGTGCTGGACACTTTGCTAACCATCTAATGTAACATCTGCCTCCCCCCACATTCATTACTTGCAAACAATCTGCTTCTGTCTCTTTATTTCCTTAGGAGAATATTCATTAGTGAACATGGTTGTGAAGCCCTGGAGCACAGCCTACCTTCTTTTCTCCCCAGAAATACTTGTGCTGTACATTAAGTCATACACATACAAAACACCCTCTCTCTGCTCCTGCACTGCCAGACCACAATGGTCCTATGGAAACTGGCAGTGAGTATGTGATGTTGAAAGATGATTTTGCTATAAATCAGTCCCTGAGGTGGCTTCAGAAACTATCTTTGTGTTGCATTCTGCTCAGTGGTGTGTCAACTGAAATGCTTAAAATGTACATTTCTCTGTATTTCCGCAATAAATATTGCCTTGTGTGTGACCAGCGTCAGCACTTCTGACTACTCCAGATTGCCATTTGTGGTCTGTGGCTCTGCCACACCTCGCAGCCAGGTGCCAGCCTTTCTGGATCTCTGTGTCACCCCTCAGCCTCCACAGACCCTGGGCCAGGGGCAATCAACCTGCAAAGCCATGCACAAGGAACCACTGCCCAGGATAATCCGCCTGGCAGCTGCAGAGCTAATGAATTTGCCCCTGAGGCTTAACTGTAAGAAAAGTAATTAATCTTGCTGGGTTTCACTCATCATCAAGCAAACTTTCACTGATGAAGAAAACTGCTGAGCTCTCCAGTTTGCTCCGCAAGTCAACCTCTCCCATTTGGACTTTGTGGGTAATTGGTACATCATTACCATCCTATTTTATCCAAATTCCCCAAGAGACCACAGTGAAAGGAATGCATAGATGCTAGTGAGGGAAAGGGTTCTTGTGGCTCAGACTCCCACTCCTGAAGAAGTTCCAGTTTTACTTCATGTCCTGATTTTGGTCAAGATGCTGACTGAGAGGAGAAAAACAAATACCCTGGAAGGGAAAGAAGAATGTACAAAACAGCAGCCAGAAAGTTTCAGAGCAGCTGCACACGAGATGTTCTCCCAGCCTTGCCACTGAATCGGCGTGAGTCAGGGCTGAAGCCAGCTCCAGTCCACATATGGTCTTAGCCTCAGCCATGGGCAAGAGATGAAAATACCACAGAAACATAACATTGGCACAATCTCAAATGACTCCAGGCATGTGACCTACCCGAGGCATCTGTTTTAGTTTGAGATAAACTGAACTCCAGCTATCTGTGCTATGAGGAGCCTACGCTGGCTGGCAAAGGAGCAGCCACCGCTGCAAGATGCCCTTTGCAGCTGAACTGATGGACACTGAGAAGCACTGCTGAAAGCCCCAAGTGAGTGCAGGGCTGGGAAAGGCCAGCGGGATTGCCAGAGGATCATCCAGACCTTAAATGGGCAGCAGAATCAGAGCTGTGCAAGGAGCTGCCCGCCTGTGTTTATAGCTCAGGGCCCAGCTATAACCCAGACCTATCAGCAGCACTGCTGCTGCTCTGGCTTAGCGTGCAGCTGGAGCTTCTAGTAGGAGTCATTGTATGAGGCCTGGTCTGTGCCTTTTGGTTGCCTTTCCAGGGCTGGAATTTATTGTTGAAGGCTTTCTGCTGTGATCCTTCAAGGTTGCTGCCCCACGGTGAGCAAGGCAGGTCTGGGAAACTGGCATGTGTAGAGAACATCCACCATGCTGGTCACAGGGAGCAAAGAAAGATGATGTAACACCAAGATCAACACAAGGGAAGAGGTTTGGGAAAAGAGATAAAGAAATGCGGGAATCAAAAGGAGACACTCAGACCACCGAGTCTGTTCCGCTCCTCGTAGGCATTTTCCCACATAGGTTCTCACAGCCTTGAAGCTCCGAGGCTGCACAGGAGCTCGGTGTTGCTGAGCAGCAGAGCCGGTGCGCACCGTGCTGTCTGCTGGGGATGTACCTGGCACGGAGCTCCAAATCTTGTTCTGCAGTGCCATCTTGAGGCTTCGTGAGATAAAAGCGCTTTATACGAGACTGCGTTGGGTTTTTATCGGACCGAAGGAGTAGGTAAAGTTGGCTCTCCTTGCTGCGGGACAAGGTGCGCCCCGTAGGCCCGACAAGACGGTGCTGGAGATGCACTCGAGCAGCGCACCCCGCCCCGAGGCAGCAGCGGCTCCTCGAAGAGCCTTTCCTGACTGCGCTTTGCCCGTTCAGTGCTCGAAGGAGCCCGTGTGAGCTCGGTCCCTCCCTGGGGCAGCGCGGCGCTGGCGGTGCCGCGTGCAAATGGCCGCCCGGCCCGGCGCTGCAGCCGACGCTCCGGTTTCCGCCTTCACGGCCCGCCGTCTGCCCCGCTCTGCCCCCCCGGCCTGGCGCTTCGCGGGCGGATCCGCGTCCTGCGGAGGGCCGGGGCTCCGCGCCGCCGTGCCGTGCTTGTGGAGACGTTGGGCGTGGAGGTCCCCGCGGGCCAAGGAGGCTCCCGGGCCCCGAGATCGGTGGGGCACCACGGGGGTAACCCTGGGGCGCGCAGCCTTGCAGGGCGGCGGCCGACGCGCGCTCCGGGGCCGCACTCGGCGAACCCGGGGTCCCGGCACCCCCGCCGCGCTCCGCGGGTCGGCCGCCGCCCGCGGGGCCCCCCTTCGGCTCGGGGAGGCTCGGCCGTTTCCGTGAGCGCCCGGGGGTTTCCGCGCCAGCCCGCCACCCGCCCCGCGGGCCGCCTCGGGCGGAAGCGCCGTTCGCGCCTTCCCGCGGCCGCTCGGCTCTTTCCGCCACCCCTCCGGGGCGCTTCGTTCGTTTCCGCGGCCGCTCGGCTCTTTCCGAGGAGGCCGGCGGCGCGCTCGGCCGTTCCCGCCGCCCGCCGCGCGCTCGGCGGTTTCCGTGAGCGCTCGGCGGTTTCCGTGCGGGCCGCGGCGCGCTCGGCGCTTGCTCCCTGGCTGGCGCTCCTCAGTCGGCCGCTGCCTGCCTGTCGCCGGGCTGGGAGCGCCTGTGTGTGTGTGAGTGACGCGGCGGAGGTGTAGTTTGACGCGGTGTGTTACGTGGGGGAGAGAATAAAACTGCGGCGAGATCCCAGGCGCGAACGAAAGCAGTGACGGAGCAGCCCGCAACCGGTAAGAGGAGGACGGCGCCCAGCGAACAGGGGCGGGGGGGAGGGAAGGAAATGGAGCCCGGCGGGGACCGGGGCAGCCGGCGGGCGGCGGGACGCGGGCGCCCGGCCTCGCACCGCCCGCGGGAGGGGCGCCCGCCTTAAAGATGGAGCCGAGCCCCGCACCGTCCCCGCCGCCGCCGCGCCGCGAACAAAGGATAATGGCGGATAGGAGCCGGCCCCGGCGGCGGCCGCTCGGCCGGGCCACTCCGGCGGCAGCCAGCGGCGGCGCTCGGCGCGGCGGGGAGGGCCCGGCCCCGCGGCGGGAGGACGAGGACGGGGGGCGCGGGGCGGCCGCTCGCCGCTCACCCGCGCCGCGGGACGCCCCTCCGCCGCCGCCGCCGGGCGCTGGCGGCGCTGCCCCGCTCTCCTCCCCCGGCCGGGCCGGGGCCCCGCGCCCGTAAGCCTCCGGCCGAGAGCCGCCGCCGCGTCCCGCGGGGCGCCGGCGCGGCCCGAGCCCGGCCCGCCTGCAGGAGGCCCCGCGCCGGCACCCGACACCTCCGAGCGGAGCCGGGGCGCTCCGGCGGTATTTTTAACCCGCAGCGAACCCGAGCCCGGCCGCGGCGGTCGGTCTCCGCTCGGGAGCCGCTGGTGCCAGCGCCCCGCGGCTCCGGGTGCCGCACGACCGGCGGGATCCGACCTCTGTCCGTACCTTAATCGCAAATGTCAACGACGGCGCCTTCCCACGCCACGCCGGCTCGCCCGCCGCCGGTGCCGCAGCTGCGGGCCGTTCCCGCCTTGTTCCCTAGGATAGAGGACTCAATTCCCGCTTCCAAACCTGGATAACCGCATCTCTGTGCACAGCAATAAGTCAAAGTGACGTGGCAATCGGATCTTATTAAAAGTGTTTTTCAACCGAGGATTATTACACCTCGCAAGTATACACAAGGAGATACATATATTTTATTTTTGCAGACCATCTGTCTTCTAATTCCAGATTTTTATTTTTTAATTCTCCCTTTTAAGTATTGCAATGCTTCTGGAGGAACACTGTTATGAAAAACAGCTCTTCCTGGGGTTAGAAACAATTTTCCTGTTTCTTAAATAAAGGACTAGAAACTGACCTGGGATTGTTAAGCAACTGCAGATCCACCGTGAGCACCAAGCACTCTCTTTAGAAATTCAGCACCTGTACTCGGTCCCTTCCCCATCACCTGCAAATATATTTGGTTTTGTTTTTTAAAGCAAAATTTAAGTCACCAAAACAATTTTTTTGGTCAAGACAGATATTAGTGATTCACAGAAGCACGTGGATAGCCTGTCCTGCCTTCTGTGCAAATCAGTGTGTTCTGTCATTTCCAGCACTGTCAACATAAATGCCAAGGGTGTTCCACATCTCTTCCCACTCTATAATAGAGGGTTCCTAAAGCCATAACTGAACAATGCGCATCCGTGGGTGTCGGCGGGCAGTGGAGCAATTGGTGGTGATTAAATGATTTGTAGTGGCTGGTGTATTTCATTAATTCTTGGTTTGCTGGAATATGCGCTTCATTTTAAATACAAAAATGTGACAGTAAATCCTTGCATAGTACTTTCTGTAGCTACAGCAACACAGCTCTTTGTCCCCAAAATATGCTGTTCCATGACAGCAGTGGACTCTCTGATCCACATTTTCAAACCCATACACTGCACCCACATGAGCTCTATATCCTCGCAGGTCAGGTTGGGAAGAGTAGCAGACAGGAGGTTGTGTTTGCTGCATATCACTCTGAGATGACTCAGGGTCAGATATTTAAGTGCAGAAAAGAAGAATATAATAATGTTTAAAAATTCACTGATAGAGTATAAATGTTAAAACTAATTCTCCCAGCATTATATCTGGATCTCCCACGAGCTGTCTGCATCTGATCCTCCCCCATGGCTTTGGTGATGAGGTGCCTGCTGCCCTGGGTGCAAGGGATGATCTGACAGGGGAGAGTGATCTGTTGATACAGAAAATTTAGAAGTGTCTAATTTAGGCTGCCAAGTCATCAGTAGGCCTGTTCCGTGGGAGCGTGAGCTGCTGCAGCTATTGCTGGTCCTGAGACCAAATATACAATATTCTGGAAAGTAGAGGTTGGGCTGTGCTCAAAGGTGAGCATTTCTTGCCCGTGTGCAGGCTTTGATAGCAGTTGAGGCCCTGATGGGGAATTTCTATTGACACCCTTGTGCAGCAAATAGGATATTCGCACTTCACCTCTATTTTTGGATCTCTTAGCAAGTGGAGATGGGTTACTCATGCCATGCTTCTCAAGGCTTTGCTGCAGTGAGAAGGCCTTGCCAGCTTTCTGCTTGTCATTTAAAGTCAGTTTCCTGAAAAAGACAGTGTAAGGTGAGAATAATACAAAGATGGTAATAATACAAGAAGGATAGTGATAGATATCCAAAAGGTTATCTAAAGGAAAAACTCACCAATGTGGATGCCTTCAGTCTAGCTGGAAAATGCTGAGGCTGGCTGTCTGATCACCACAGAAGAGCAATCTAAGAGATGCTGCCTTAGTGCTGGTCAGCCCTTAAATGAGGTCTAGAGGAAGTGGAGTCAAGCTCCCTACCAGGAGCACAGCTAAAATACTCTCACCTGTGCTCCCACAGCTGACCCAACACTTGCCTCAGCTGATTAATCAGATGTTCGGGCTGTGAGTACCAGTTTCCCATACAGAAAGTATTCCTCCAAAAATGGTGTGGCCTCATCTGCAGTCTGTGCTGTCACTCTTCGTGGTGATGATGAAAACCCAACTACCTCATGGTTAGTGATTTTCTTTGCACTTGTTCCAGCACTAAGGCACTGACACCTAGTTTATTCTTCAAAACTTGTCGGTTGCTTGGTAGCACCGTGGTTAGAAAGGTGAGAAGAAGCACAACACTTTCTGGTTTTGCGTGCTTCTAGAACTGCCATGTGAGCTGTGCAGATGAAATGCTCCTGGCTCTGCTTGCTCTCTGGGGTTTGCCAGGTAGAGCAGCATTTGCAAACAGGCAGGGATTTGCTCATGTCATGCTGCTGCCATCGCTATCTGGCACCGCTGAGTCCAGAGAATCCACATTTTGAGTAAAGCTTTTTGAGGAGCTCTGTTACTCTGTGCACTTTATAAACTTACATACATGCTGTTTTAAAGAAGTACAGATGCCTGTTAGCCTCAGTGATTCTAAGCAAAATGCATAGCTCAAGGATTTCTTTCACACCGTGAGACATCCCCTAAGATTATATGCTTACATGAGAATGTTTTGTTTCTTTGTTACAAGTCTGAGACCGCTGGGTGAACAATGTAACAAGAGTTCCAAAGATGTGAGAGTCCTTCCAGTTGCTCTTCTGTTCCCGTCACTCACACCAGGCAGCACCAACTACTCTAGGTAAAGCTGCAGAAGACCTTTACGGTGTGCTGTTTTAAAGCTGCCTTCGTGCAGGAGCATGAAACAGAAATGTCTGCCCTTGAGGTTTTCACACTTTTTGGAGAAGAGAATTGAAGTGATGTGTACAAATGCCTTTGGTCCTGTGAGTGCTGTCCCAGTGGCAGCCTGGTTGGTTAGGAAAGCTGTCAGTAAAACCTTTTTCTCCCACACTTGGAACAACTGTAAGTCTGGGTTGTGTTTTCCTCTTCTGTCAGGCTGGGTTGTATTTCCCCATGCCAGCGCCCTGCCCTAGGTTGCTGCAGGGCTGTATGGTGGCCGTGCCAGCACATCAGGGAATGGATGGGACTGGGAGAAGCAGGAGAGGGGCAGCTTGAGCAGCAGTTCTGCCAGATGGGAAAATGCAGCCTGCATAAAATTCTTAGATTAATGCTGTGTTTATAGCCAAGTTGGGTTGCATGGATCTTGTTCTTTTTGCTGCGGCACTCAATCACTTCACTAAGTTTTTATATGTGTTAGATAGTAGGAATAAATGAATGTGAGCCGCAGCTGCTCCCAAACTTTAATATTATGTACACATGCTGTTTTTTACACTTCTTATTTACTTTGCTTAAGCACCTTCCACACGTTTAGCAACTATTGCGTTCACTTCCTCAGCACTGTTCTTTATTGTTCATCTGCTCTAACTCTTAACCTCCTGTCCCTGTTCTCTGCAGTGCCTTGCTGCAATCTTTTTAACCATCTCTCCAGTTACAGTACAACCTCCTGTTGTGTTTTAGCTCGAGTATTGCATGTATTTTTCTGCTAGATACTGCCCTAATCCTTCTCATTCTTTACCACTATTCAAATAGCAGTCTTTCCCTTGAACCTTTCTGAGGGATGAACATGGAATCTCTTTTCATCCAACTGATCTTTTATACCCCTTAGAATGATAGATGGGAAGCAATATTCTCTTGCTTTTCCCTGATGGCTCTTTCTCTGGCTCTGTATAGTTGGCCCCGTCTCAAACTCTGCTGGTGCCTGTCCACTCCTCCAAGAGACTTGGAATATACGCAGGGTTTGTAAATTAAGGCCTTCATATGTTGTGGAGAGCGTTAGACAAAAGTAGGGCTTCTGCTCCTCATGAATCTCATCCAAATTATTCTCTTTCGTACTGATACAAACATTCTGGGCAATACTGAGGACGGGAAGGTGTGGAAAAGGGCAGTGTGCAGAAACACTGCAGTGTGCTACCAGCAGGAGCCTGCTGCCCTCATTTTGTCTGAGCTGACACTACTGTTATGTGGCTCTCAACAGACAGACATCTTATTCCTTCCCTTTCTTCTGCTCCTGGTTGCATGGTGTTTGCCCATCCCTGGCGCAGGCTGCTGTACTGTTGGTTGTACAATTTAGTGAGCCTGTTCAAATCACCAACATGGGAGAAAACTGTTGTCAGGTCAGTTTTCTTCTGCGTGACTGAGCTGAGTCGGTTGGTGACTGCAATCCTTCTGTACCAGCACTGGTGCAAATTCACAGTGAGACTGTAGGAAGGAGGAAGACAATTGTTATCCCTTCAGCAGCAAAACTGGACCACGGCCTGTCCCAGGGAGCTGCAGCACGTCCTTGTTTGTGAGCCACAGGAGCGGTGAGGCTGTCTTTGTGTCTAGGGGAGTTGTAACAGCAAGCGTTTCAGCTGAATTAAATAAAAAGAAAACTCAGAGTTTCCTTCTGTTTGAAAGCCCAGTGACACCTGTGTGGTTGAACTAGCTCTTCCTCATCAAAGGTGGGTTCTTAAGAGGTTGGATCAGTGTGACAGTTGACTACCTCTGATTGTGAGGGGCCCAGTCAGATGGGGAAAATTATATTTGTAGCTTTTAATCAAGCTTCATGGGAAAGACAAAGCTCCAGGAGGGTCCAAGGCCAGACATATCAGCATTGGGTCCTGCCAGCCACCCCAAGGCACCTGGGTCAGAGCAAATGCTGGGCTGCCTTTAGTTTCACTGTTACTACACGTAACTGTTGCATCCTCTCCTCTGGGTTTTAAAGTAACAATTGTGGTTGAAACTTCTAGCAGGAAAATTGTAGCAAAAGGGTTCTGTGGATTGTACAACTTAGTGCGCAGTATCCTGGGGTGGACGGAGGGGGAAGCATGGTACCTGCTGCAGGCTGCTGCTTTCTCGGAGGTGAAGCTCTCTGAAGAACATGGCGTTCTACCCACTCCTCAGCAAGCCCACCCTGAAAAACAAGAAAAAAAAAAATCTGCTCTTAGCCTCCCACTCATAAGGAGAGTTATTAATAAAACAGTGATATTCATGTTGCAGAATGTGTGTTTTTTCAGCAGCTTTGTTATTTCCTGTTGTCTTACAACACCTGTCCATGATCTGATCTACTTTGTTCTCATGGGCAGGCCAGGCTTCAGCAGGGTAAACTATTTCACCTTCTCTGTTCTTGCTCCCATGGCAGCAGCACCAGTACAACTGCTGGTGAGGTTGGGAAATTATCAGAGAACAAGTCCAGATTAAAGATAAGTTGTATTTTCTGTTTATATATATAGTCCGAAGTAGTCCACAGTCCCATTTACTGCACAGCTTCACAGGCAGCCATAAGGGTAGAAATAAACAGGAACAAGAAGGAAAGCTGAGCAGGAGCAGTGCTGCCAGCTATTACTGGTTGCAGAATGCAAAACAGAGGTTTTCTTTTGTATGCTCATGCACTTTCGTGTACTAAAGTGAGGCATGGATTCTGTTTCTTTCTCTGGCCCTTTCTGGTTCATCACTGGCTTCTGCTGCTTATTCAGGTCCATCATTCTCAAGTCACAATTACCAGCAGGTCACATCTCTATTCCATCTAGAAAGTTGTGTTGCCCACTGGTAACACAGGTCTTAAACACACAAATATTTGAGAACCAAGGTAAGCTATTCTTGTTTATGGAGATGATACTTATGCAGAGCAGATCTGCCTGGCAGGCATATGAAAGACCTTTCTCATTTTGGTTGACTTATACTGTCCATGCAAATGCAAAAAAAGCATGAAAAATAAGACAGAACCCACACAGTTGATAAACTTATTATAGAATTTGGTCATGGTTTTGTTTCAGTTGGTGCTTAGGGAGTGTGGGTCATAGATTTAATTTTGGCACACTAAGCAAGGTAAGATATCTTCTGTTGCTTCAAGAGCAGTGCTAACTGACCAAACAACAGCAATTTCAATGTTACTCAGCCAGAGCAATTTCAGGATTTAAAGTATTTCCGAGCTGAGCTGTGGCATAAACCCCAAGCCTTTCACTTTTAATGTTGCAGTGCATTCCGTGAATTGGAAGCATTCAGAACTTGGACAAGGGCAAGGTCTGTAGGGAAGTGCTGTTTTTCCTGTGCATTCCTGGGCATATTCTACTGTAACACTCCGACTATAAAAAATTCAGGTTTTCACTTCAGCAGCATCAGGGCAAAAGTTAGTCTATACTGTCCCTTAAGAGAGAAACAACACTATTACAACAAAATCTGTGTTGCTTCTGCAGATACAGGTTATTTTGAAGTTGTTTCAGACATTTGGCCTTATATCAGGCAACTATGAGCTCTGTATAAATCATTCAATCTTGCTTGCAGGTGACCAGTTCTACTTATATTCTACTAATAAAACAGTGAAAACGTTGGTCTGAAACATCAGTTTTGTTGTGTTTTCTTTCTGAACTCATTAAAATGGTGGTGGTTTCTAAACAGGACTTCCTAGTGTTAACCAAGTGACAGAACTCGGTGTTGCACAGTGGGTTAAACTCTACAGTTACCACATATGTTACAAGAATCAAACAGAACAAACAATGTATTCTTTGATTTTTAATTGCTCACCCCTACAGAATTTGGATCGTAGATATTGAAAGTAGCAGTTTAAACATACTATTTAGCCACTGACATTCAGAAGAGGGTTAGAAACATTTGGAATGGAGCACTCCCTTCTCACCAACAAACAGAACCTCAGCACAGACACAAACTGTTACATAAAATTCTTTTGTCAAATTTAATTATATATTGATAATACGTAAAACTCTCCATGCTTACCCTCAGTTTCTTAACTGATCTGACAGTTCTCCGAGACAGCAGAATGATGAGAAAAAGGAAGTGGGCTTCCACTGCAGAATTTCAACATCTGTCCCTTTTCGGTTTGCAGTATTGTGTTGAGGTGACTTCAGCAAAGGTGACAGGATTTAAACCTCAGGCTTTTTGCCACATTTCTACATGGGGAAAAAAAAATAATAATAATAAAAAAATAAAATGGATGATGAATTTCAGGTGGTGTCTAATTTAATGGTTGAGGTGACTAAATAAAGAACTGTAAACATAGGTAGCTGCCCTCTGTTGTTATAGGAGGGGAAACATTTACTTTATCCATGAGAAAGTACCCTGAATATCTGGGACTTACCAGCAGATTAAGTTTTGTAATATGAAGTTACATTCATATTACATTAGATGTCATCTTTAATCAGAGTAATCTCTAAGAAGCTTGAGTCTAGTCTTATGGTACACTACCCTGATGAACGTGAAGTGCCTATTAATATTTTCACACTAAAAAATTAACCCAGTTAATGAGTAACTGGAAATGAGTAACTTTGAAAGTAACTTTTGAGTAGCAGTAAACACATCTCTTTAGGTATATGTCCTTATCACATTCCTACATATGCTTTTGTGACGTCATACCTGGTATATAATGTAAATTACTACACTGAAAGAAGCACCTGTAGTGAGACAATACCATTCTCCACTACAGCAGCAGGGTTACTTATTTGTTGCATTCCTGGTTTTTGGGCCTGGAGCACTCAGGTTCACCAGACTGCTGTGATGCTGTAATGCACAGGGCTTTTTTAGCATGTTGCTCCTGATCTGCTCTGAGCAGCAGAAGAGCTGGGTGATGTTTATGTAATTTCAAAGGAACCTTAGCCTTGTTCACTACAGCATTTGTTTTGGCCCTGATGACTGGGCTTGTGCAAATCTCTTCTGCATGCTTAGAGCAATGCCTGTAAGGTGGAATAATACAAAAGATGGTAATAATACAAGAAGGATAGCAATAGATACCCAAAAGGCTATCCATAGGAAAAACTCACCAATATGAATGCCTTCAGTCTTGCTGCAAAATGCTGAGGCCACCTACCCAATCACCCCAAAGGACCAGTCTCCAAGAGATGCTGCCTTAGTGGTGGTCAGCCCTTAAATGAGGTCTAGGAGAGGTGAAGTCAAGCTCCAACCCTTCCGGGAGCACAGCTAAAATACTCTCACCTGTGCTCCCACAGCTGACCCAACACTTGTCTCAGCTGAGTAATCAGAGGTTCAGGCTGTAATTACCAGTTTCCCATACAAACACCCTTATGTTCACCCAGGGACCTCATAATCTGAACATTTTCTTGGAGAGTGTTCTGTTGAGCAGCCAGCCATTGCTCAATAATTGTTTGCCAAGAACTCCACCACAGAGACAACCCTGCACTGAGCAACAGTGTGAATAGAGTTCTCTCCTTGCAGAGTTCTGTGCAGCTGCAGGTTTGGGACCACCAGTTCCTCCAGCTGGTGCCTCTGAGCTGGGACAATTAGAGGTTGCCTGACATATAGACAAAGAGTCTTACTACACTCACCCAAATATTTCTAATGTGTCCCATGGCAGTTAGGTTGGTCTTGCTCTGCCAGATTAGCTGGTGGGGCAGTTTAAGGCTATAAGACACAGAAATGCATACAGAGGAAAGCAAATGTGTTTTGTTTGAATTACGGTGGTAGGTCAAGTCCTGACAGATCTACAAAGTAGGAAAAAAACAACACGTGCACTTTCTTAGATGAGACTTAACCTTGCTATCGTGGCATCACTTTCTGTTATGAATACTGCTTTCAGTTGCTGTATACACAGGTCTCTCTACCACCTCCTCCTGTTTTCTTGGGAAAAGGGGAGGTATCTGTCTGCTTGCAACATGAGCTTTCCTTTCTGTCATTCTGGACTGCCTTAGCTCCTCTGCTGGAACACCTTCACATGCTGATGTTGGCAGTGAAGGGACACAGGAAGCATTCTGGCTCCTGTTGACCAGCATGGTGGATTTCATTACTTATTGAGCATCCCTGGCTGAGTGGTACCAGAGCACAGTTTCTGAACTGCTCATTGTGCCAGCCAGGCACAACCTTCCTCCTTATGCAGGAATCATGCAGCTGCTTTCATGTGATGCTGAACCCAAACTAATAAACCCTGTTAAGAAATAGGTAGGGTGTTCCGACTTGGACACAGTGTCATGAGCAGAGCGGAGATGTTAGTTTATTGTACTTACTGTTGTAGTCACGTATTTGGGTTCAGGCTGTGTTAATACAACACATGGATTTTAAATGTTCAAGTCCAGCGAACTTTTACCATGGACTCAGCAGATGCAGCCTGAACCCTCCGTTAGACACCCCTGATTGCTGAAGGGAGTATGTTCTGCGGCATCCAGCCATATCACAGAGACCATTGGAGTAACAGAAAGATTTCATTAGTGTTAGTGTAGAGGTCTGTTCCTTTTTTTCTTAAAAAGCTGCCATTGGGACAGCGTCTGGTCACAGCACTAATTTTAAAGTGCAAAAAATCGTCTGCTGTCATTGTTACATCAGTCATGGTGAGAAGTCTGCCTCAGATCTCATGGGCTCTGTAATCCTCAGTTCTCCACCCACAGTTAAGAAAGAGATTAAACCAGCTATGCATATCGTTAATTTTTGAGACCTGTACCAATTGGTAAGAGCTTGCTTCTTGAGTTCATGATATGGTCAGCAGGAGCATTGGCTTCCAAACACTGTAACAAAAATCATTTGGTGCCCTTGTGTTGTCTTGAAGATGTCTTCATACAAATAATACTGTTCAGATATGTTGTTGTGATAAATTGATTTACCAACAGCCACACATTGCAGAGTGCTCCACAGTGCTTTCGGTAGGCACACGGAGATAGGATCTGTATCAATGGACATTTTTCCATAGTTGCTCCTTTGTGAGAGGAAAACTTTCTGCGGCTTGCAGGAATTACAAGAAATCAGTGCAGGTTGAAAATTAGGTGCTTTTTATACTCTAAAAATAATCTCAGAGAAAAGACGGTAATCTGTGTTAAGCTACAGTCAGTTAGCATGTAAATGCACTGTATAAATAACATTGGCAGCAAATGTATGAGAACTATAAGATGTGTTGAGTTCTTAGACATAAGCAAGTTCTCCCGAAGTCTTTGTGAATAGATAGGATATACAGCCCAGGTCATCCTTAAAAATTGCTTTCCCTACAGTTTCAGTTTGCAGATACCTTTTGGAGGATTTTTTTACTGCGCATATTTGCTAAAGGAGTTCATAAATATTTGTCATGAGTTTGTCTTACCATTAGGATCACAGACAGACGTAAAGCATATGAATTAATCTTTTAATACCCCAGGTGCATTGAGTATGAGGACTGAACATTCATATCAAACATCTTCATGGATTAAGTCTTAAATAATAGTAATAATAGATACCAAATGACATTATAGCCTGTCTGTGATTTGTTTTGGCACTTTCTTAAGTGAGGTCTAACAGTTTTGAGGGGGGTTACAGTCTGACAGGCATGAGATAGCGGTGAGTCATTTGGTTCTTTTCACTGTTCATGTCTTAGAAAGTACTTACTCTCATCTCTTCCCCCAAGCTTCTAGAAGGGCTGCTTGGCAAAAATGGTGCATTCATACAAGATCTACCCCTCCTACCAGATAAGGTTTTCAATTTAAATAGATTTTATTTTCACATTATCAGTTGAATGTAAATATATTGGAGTTGTTTGTTTTTTAAGATGAGCGGGAGAGTTCACCTTTACTTTAGTGCCTGATTTCTAAGAACAGAAATGGGGAAGTTTGTAGTTAGGTTATATTGAGCAAGAAAAGGCAGTATAGATTAAAGATAAATTATGCATAAGTGCAAGTTCTTGCTGGATGCTCTTGTGACTTCATGATATAAGAAATAAATTGCAGTTAATTATTGTAGAGTCTCTTCCTTTTAGCAAGCCTGAAAACAGAAACTCTGGGTTCTAGTACAATGCGTAGAGGCAAAACAAGAAAATCCAGCACTGAAGAATGCATAAGCACCATTCATTCACACATTATACAAGTGCATTTTCATTCACCTCTGCTTGGTAAATGTCAGCTTCATTGTGTTATGCAAACACAATAAAACGGAATTGATGGCTCATTTGGGTGCTCTACACTGTAGCTGTGAGTTCGGTTTTAGATCTTCCACCTTCTTCAAAAATCTCATAGCTTTTTCTCTAGTGAGAGGGAGATTGAGCATGCAAACAAAATACCTTGTTCCAATAGAGTGGTCATTTAGACATCTAAGTCTGTTAAGTATGAGATGTTTTCACTGTCTTTGAAAATGCAGCTACAACTGTGTTAGAAGTTCTACTTGAAAAATCAGGAGCCAAAAAGTTTGTGAAGCATAACCAAGTTCCTCGGTTGCATTTTTCAGTGACCTATATGAAAATGCTGTATTTTCACCTCACTTAACGCTGGCTGCTACATTCAATCAGCAGAGTGTTTTCCCTTTTGTCACAGTGATGTAAACAGAAGTGGGACCACAACTATCATGTTCAGCTGATGGTATGATTAGCAAACTAAGTTACGTTCAGAGTGTGGTGCAGTCTTCTGTCACCCGAAGAAGAGAGCAGGACAGGAACAAGCACTTGAAGGCAGTGGCAGTGACAGCTTAGAATGGCAGTGAAGCTCAGATAAAAACTGCAATTTGTGTGTAGTCATTAGTGACAGAGAGAGATAATTATGGGCCTGTCTTGTCGTGTTGCGCATTTATTAGTGGTTATTTGAAGTCTCATGTGTTAGCAGTAAATAAAATTATTTTTCTCTGAACATTTTCAGTCTGACAGAGATTGAATAGAATTCACAGAGCAGCTGCTCAGCAGCAGCTGAAAAGGCTGCCACACTGTGAAGTAACAGTGGAAATGTTTATAGATTGCAAGTGAATGTCCTCAGTAATTACACTGAAAAGGTGAAAACAAATAGCAGCACGCAGGAGTGATGTTTGATGACTTTTTGGTGCTTTCATGGTGGATCTGTGGCTTAATAAAGCTGCATGTAGTAAATACAGAGTGAGTTGAATTCCTGAAACTGTGGACTATGGAGCCGTGTGTGCTGGTATGCCTGCTATGAAGAAAATGGAATATAGGCCATAGTGAGCTCTGCTTGGGGAACAGACTTGATGTGCTCACTTTGGAGGAGCCTTCCAGAACTCAGGACAGCTGCTGAAATCAGGACTGGCATATATGCAGCAGCATTCATGTTAAAGCACCATACAAAACTGTTACTGTATTTATTCTCTTGTCCAAACATCCTCAGATCCGTTTCATGTTAAAGGTTGCAGAAGATAATAAAATGAATGAGTCTGGTCCTGCATGGTGACACGCCATCTTTGCAGAGCTGGGAAGCTCTGTAGTAGCTGCGAGCCAAGGTCTGGTACCAAGGGGTGGGCAGGGACCAGGGAGAGATGCTGGAGTTTGTATGGGTAACTGGGGTAGGAGATAACAAGAAGTAAGAAAACGGATATACCAGGGAGGCCAAATAACTGGCAATAGGTGAGTACTGTGCATTAAAGAAGATAGGAAATCTGTGAGAAGACTGTTATATCTTCCTGAGTTTAAAGACAGGAAGGGAGGTGGCTGTACTCATGCTCTAAATCTGCTGCATTGGAGCTCAGAGATAACTCTTATCTGCAGGTCACCTCAGTCAGCATCCTGTCTAAGATACTAGTGATCAGAGGGTACCTCACGACAGTACTGGGAGCTGCAGGAATTAAATGCAACATAATCTGCCCCCTCATGAAAGTATTTGATTTTTAAGGATTAGAAATTAATTTGGATCTTGACTCTTTAAGTGTTATCTTTTTTTCAGTTCTGCACTTTTTTCTTTTTCTTCGGATGAAATCATCTACTTAATTACAGATATTCTTGTTATCCTTATGCATATCTAACCCTATTTTAATCCTGATAAATGGCTTATCAGTGTCAGTGGCCTTTTTGTGTAGTACACAGAGTACCAATTTACACTTTTTTTTTTTAGTAAATATTTTAAATTTTTAATTTTCATGCTTTGAAACTTGCTGCCCTTTAGCTTCACTGTTCCATATTCAGACAGTGAATGTTTCTGGCTGACTTCCTGTGTTGCTGAAATGTTTGGAGCTTATCTTTCTGAGGTAAATAACACGGTTTTTGTGCAGCCTTTTAATACAACAGCTACAGGCTTTCATTCCCCAAATGCTTGCCTTCTCTGAACACCTGAATTCCGTAAAGCCCATTTCCATGGTGTGCTGCCAGCCTCTGCACTGCGATCCGGCTGATGGATAGGGCCCACCTACACAAACAGGACTTTTTAAGTCTACCCTGCCCTTTATTACTGTTGTTTTCTAACATTTTAGCTTTTCTTGCCATAGGTACATGTCAAGAAGAAACTTGAGACAAGCTACAAACAGTAGTGCCCAGAGCCCTTTCCCTGGTTTATGTTGTGAACAAGACAGGATTATTTGGATTATTCTTGCAGTGGATGCTGTTCAGAATTTTTTATGCATTCTACAGCTGTTTGTGTTCGTTGTCTTAATGCTTTGCTTACTGTCTTAGTGCTGTGACACTGCAGCTTTGTTTAGTACAGTTAGTTTCTGCTGAACTTCTTTCTCCCTCTACTGATTTGATTAAGATATATTACTGGGTGTCAGCCGCATGTTTTGCTCTTTAGCTGTCCATCTCTGGAATTTCAGTTCATTAGTAAGTACGTTAAATAATGCTAGTTCTTTTGAACTAAAAGAAAGTTATCTATTAAATATCAGTGCTGGGTTAAACCGTATCTAACCAGGTAATCGTGTCAGCTTTGAGTTCAAAATGAACTGCACCAAGAGCTATTTTTCTGAAAGTGGAAGTGTGAGTCTCTTTTTGACAAGCTGGAAAGCAGCCTGGAAGCAGGGAGGAATTGTGAATTGCAGCTGTGAATTCCAAGAACTAATAGGAACTGATAACCTTATAGTCTTATAGCCATCATAGTCTCACACCCAACCGCACAGCTGATAAACTGATGGCTGCATTATGAAAAGACTTGGTAATTTCATTTAGAAAGATACATTTAACAAATATTTTTGAAAGAACATTTCAGAAATGAGTCATGCTTGATATAATGATCTGCACTTTTAATAAGTATTTAAGTCCTAAGTGCCTTGTCTTTTATGCCTTGGCAATCTTTTAATACTGTGCTACTAAAACAAACATGAAACAATGAAACAGTGTATGTGGAGTGTGAAGCCACAGTGCTCACTGTTATAATTCCTTCCTTTTCTCACAATTTATTGTAAAAGGTAGCAGTGAAAAAGCTAGAATACAAATACTCTGACGTGTAAGAGCATGGTAAATTAGCCAAACTTGAGATTACTTAGAACCTGTAAATAACCTAAGATGAAGCTTGTCCAAAAAGCCCCTACAAGTCACCCCTGAAACTTGCTCCAACTGCATGTGTTAAGATGCAAATCTTGCAGGCAGCTTCCTGCATTGCTCGGTGCTTTCTGTATGTTATGAGGAGCTTCCTTTTAGGTGTTTATATGTCAGGTTAAGAATTGGTTTCTAAAATGTTGGTATTTTAGAGGAGAGTGCACCTCAAACAGTTAAAACTTACTGCAATATATACAAAGATGACACAAGTGTAGAAACCAAGCCTGTAAACCAGAAGCCTTTTCCTTAATAATGTATGAGAAGACTGGAAATTCTTCCTACAAAAACATGTGTATCAACAGGAACTTGGCAACATTTACCTTTGTGAACATCGGTAAGGCCCTCATGCTGCTGTGTGCAATCTGCCCATTCTCCTAAGTGGCTCTGGCGGCGCAGGCTTTTGGTGCAGTCACTCTGATACCTACATAGGAATTGAGAGAAAGATGTTGATTTGCATCCCTTAGGCAGAATGGTTGGTACACACACAAAAACGAAAACAATTAAAAAGATGTAATTAATTATACCTTTAAGAACTGTTTGGTAATGCATATTATAAACAGTAATAGTGCAGGAGTTTTTGTTCATGCTTTCTGGAAGATGCAGTGAAAAAGACTGGGTGCCATTGGGAAGAATGGGCTTGCAGTATTTGTGTGGACACAGGCTGTCCTTGGCATTCTTATAAAAACAGTAACATAGGCTACTTAAAAGCAGTGAGTTCACAGCAGATTTCTTTCAGATGGTTTACAGCCATATGTTAGTTAGTTTTCTATCTGTAGGCATTTGTCAGACTGGTGTCTGTTTTATGTGGAATGTAAAACCATGACGAGAGGGAGAGGCAGAACAAAATTGTAAGAATTTAACTTTCATTTTCTAAAAATGCTTTTCTCATTGTTTGTTTTTAAGGAAAATCAAGTTTAATGGCTGCTTCTTTTCTCTTCCTAAGGGTTTATGAACTGATGTTGAACTAATTTTTCAGTATGCACAACCACATTTCATTTTCACACACACACATGCACTGTCTGAACAATCTTTTTCAATAGTAAGTATACAGATTTTGCTTTATATACATTGGCTCACTTTCTTTTCATGCTAGATGCAGCTACTACTTTGAAATGCTGTTTTATCATTTACTAAGAAATGGAAATTTCTTATTATTCTGGGGTTTGAATTGTGATCCTTCTGCTTTAGGCAACATGTCTCCTGAGCATGTTCTCATTGCTGTAATACTGAAGCCTAGTTGGCATTAAAATGTACGTTTCTCTGGGACTGGGTTTAAAATGAAGTATCTCAAAAGTGGTTGTGGTACCTCCACATATTGACTCTTCTAAGTCTTTTTCTCCAAGGGCCAGTAAAGTTCTGGAGGGAGAGGGGGATTTCTCCTTCTTTCCACCTTCCTACTGATCTGAGCATCCTCTGCCTCCAGGCCCTCCCGAAAGCAGAAATGCTCACCTGGTGGTTTTGCTCCTGCTCTGGAGAGCTGTGGTGCCGCTGGGTAAAGAGAGGCCTGAGTAACTGGGCAGCACAGAGCGGTACACGAGATTGGTATTGTGGCTGTGGAGGTAATGGCCATTCCTCTTACTTAGTATTGGGGGTTCTGCATTTTAGTTTTGTATTACTGTATCCCTGTTGGAAGGGTTTCTTTGTATTTTGAAGTTCTCTTAGATTTGAAATATTTACTTATCAGTATTTAAAGAACTGAGAAGTGATTCTCAGAGATCAGTGCAGAATTTCACATTCATTGCACTCTGCCTACATGCTGGGGTTTGGGAGTTATGCAACCTCTTTTTATGGAGTTGTGTTTTCTAGTGATCCAGACTTAACTCAGCTATTGCTTAAAAATACAAGTGTAATGGAAAATGTGTAGGATACAAAGCAAAGGTCACGATGAACTACTGTGTACCTCTTAATTTAAAAGCAATCAATTGCATTAAGGTTCTTCAAGCACTGGCTTCTATCATTATGTGTGCTGATCTGAATCCTGCAGAGTGGAAAAGCATTAGTTGCTGTGGCATAGATCCGTGCACAGTCTGGCTGTGGAAAAAGTGTGTGTGGAGTTGTTGCGTATTTAGCTCAGGTAGAAGACTGAAAGCTAAGTACCCAACACAGAAATTGCTGTTAGTTACCTGCAAACTGTAGTGATGGGGAGAGGGAGGGTTGTAGCAGGAATGCTTTTATGACTCAATTATGGCATATTTTCAACTTGGCACTGAGGCTTCCTGACTAACTGTGGGTCACTGTTTCAAATTACAGTAGATCATCACAGTACAAATGCCCAAGCAGTTATTTTAACATGAGCAGAACACATTTTTTTCTGATCTCAATTTTTAGAGGAAACTGGACCAGTTTTTCAGAAACATTACACGTAGGAAAATGAACCTGAGGCAGAAACATAGCATGCAAAATTTTGCCTGAATGCTAATAGTTTGGCACCATTTTAATATGCAAATGAAACTAGTATGTAGTAATGGGAATTGCTACCAGATCCACTAAGAGTAATGGAATTGCATACCGACACAGACTTACGACAAATGTTGTGATTGTAGGTAACTAAATGACCATGGAATCTGGAGCAGAGAACCAGCAGAGTGGAGATGCAGCCGTTACAGAGGCAGAAACCCAACAGATGACAGTACAGGCACAACCACAGATTGCAACGTTAGCCCAGGTATAAAATAATACGGTATAATAGCTTTACCTATTGGGTAATTTTTTTAAGAGGGATAATGTCTGCTCGTGGGCCTGAGTTAAGGTTCAATTGGTACGACTCTGAAACAGCTGCTTTGTATAGTTCCATTAATGTTTGTCTTCAGATTTTTGTAGCATTAGAAATTTTTGACTTCACATCACTCTAGAATGTTAGTTCTGAAGAACTGTATGTGTGTAAACTTTGTCATTTTAACAGAATATTTAATATTAATTGAATTATTTCTATCATTCTTTACCACAACCATAACACTGAAAGGTTGTTTTTTTTTCCAAAGTATGTAATTGTCTTTTTTGATATTGACCAGATTGTTTCGCTGTTGTATTTTCTGTTAGAAACTTGTCTATAACAATTAACTAAATTCTGAAGGAAACAAACTGAAAATTCAGTTAAATAATACAGAAAATACAACATCATATCAGATGGGATGAACATTGTAAACATTAGGATCAAGTAAATGGAACAACCTGGCATCTGACAGTTTGTCTTATCCTATGGGATTTCACAGAATTGTTCACTACATAAAGAGACAGAAGTAGATCATTTATTATCCCCAAATGATTTTGGAGGGGCAAGAAATTATGCAATTCCAGCTACATCTCTAATTCTGGAATCTAGTGTCATTCTTGGATGCACTGATGGCTGGCAGAAGTAACTCCATTGTGTAAAATGAACACAGAATCTCTCATCTCTCTCCTTTAACAATTTCATTTTAAAAGTACTTGCAGACTACAGAGAGCTAGCATGTTTTTAAGATCATGTAGTGTGGGGAATTCAATGTTTTAGTGGTGCAAGTGTTGAATTCTGTACCATTTCATAGGTGGTTAGTATCTCTAGGATGTCTTTTCACCACTCAGTAAACTCAATACACTTCCATTCAAGTCATAGCACAGGGGTCCAAGCTGTTAAAATGCACAGGGCGCTTTTTGTTCAGTGAGCTGTAGTGTGAATTTTCAGACCACCAGCTGCCCTGCACCAGCTTGCCTCTTTGGGCAGTTTTCTCACTGTCTAACTTAGGCACAGAGTGTAGGTGGTGTGAAAAACACTTCAGTGTCAACTAAGTGAAAGTCGTTTATTTCTCTTGCAAAACCAGTAAGCTGCTTCCCACTTGGTATGTGTTAAGATTTCATATGGAGAAGCAAGCCTGTTCTACATTTACTTGCTGACATACTCACTTCCAGGTAGTTAAACTTGCAATATGGAGTGGACTGAATGTACTACCCTGGCGCATGAATGAGATTATTTTTTTTTTTTAGTAAGAAAAGGCTATGCAGTTATTATTAAAACCCCTGTGAAGCACAAGCCAATATGTAATAGTTTCCCTAATTCCCCTATTGTCATTCACTGTATTATTTGCACCTTAGCTATTTCCCAAACTCTACTGAACAGTCCAGACACAATTCCTTGTCTGATTCTGATTGGCAGTGTTTTGTTAATATGATATTTTTAATGTGTGATGCAGCAGTGCTTGGCATTAGGGAGTGCCCTCAGAGGCTCAGGCAAGTCTAAATAAGTAATTATGTTAATTTAATCTTTTGTTGCTTCTTGTAAGGTCACCTCCTTATGAGCTTAGTCTAAGTTCTGTGTTTTTAGCTAGCTCAGGGTAGTTTTCAGAGTCAAAAGGAAACTCGTTCCAGTTCCACAAGGTATGAGTCAGAGACATCTGCGGAAGTTGCATTCTGCTGTTGGCTTCGTGCAGCTGCAGCATAGCCTCCAGTTGATCGGTGTTGCTGTCACTGCCCAGCACTGTTCAGTCAGATGTGCAGTATTATAAAAGGTCACTTGGTGAAGGAATACGATTTGCCAGAGGGAAGCATGTTCACACTAATCCCAGCCCCAATTTCTCTCCTGCAAGCTAAGTACAGCCATGTAATGCTGCAACCATTTTCATAAAAAAGGAAAGGAAGGTAATGGCAAGCACAGACCGTGGATTAAGGAAGGACAGCTGTGGAGGAGAGATCTTCATGAAATTCCCCTTAATTCTGTTGTTGAGCAAGATTTCTTTGTAAATGACGGATGTTTATGGAGATTGAGAGATGAGCTGTTGTAGCATTTTGAGAACCACATGTCCACGAGGACAGCAGAGGATTTGCAGTCTGCATGCAGCAGTTCCCTGGGATTAGGCAGGACGGCAGTAGAACCCCTTCTCCCACTGCAGCTAAATGGACTGAATTTCTTGAAAAGGCCATTACACACCGTAAGACTCCATTTGTCCAAATGTAGGTATCCAGGCGCAGGCTGGCTAGTGAGAGACCCCTCACTGGCGTTGTCTGCAAGTTCCTTCCAAAGGCTGTGATGGCATTCTGCCTGCCAAGAGCCTAGGTGTGACCGCATGCACCGTGTCACCAGACGAGGGATGAGCACAACTGGGTTCTGAGGTGCCTGCCCAGCCACAGAACAGCCCTAGTGTACAGCCCTCTTCTTGCCCACTGTGGTCCATGTCACAGCAAAGAAGCAAAACTTCTCCACATGGCATGAGCAGCTCTGCTTGGGGAGCGCTGTCCCAGGGGCTGCGTCCTGTGCAGCGCCATTTGGCTGCACATACAGTTCCATGCTCCACACTGCACAGTTGGCACGTCACTGTGGGCATAGCCACTGCCTATAGTTCTGTGCTTTAGAAACGAGGGTGTGTGCAGGAGCTGAGATCTTAAAGTGTTGGGCCGTTTTTTCCTCATCTACACAAAATAGCTCTTAGAGCAGAGTTTGTGTCGACTGGCTAGGCTGGATCAAAATAACTGCCTGCATATCTTTTGCTCCTCAGCAGCCCCCTGTTTTTTTCTATCTGAACAACTGGTTGATTCTCTTTATTTAAATGGACTTTGCCATTTAAAAGCTACTCAATATGGTTTAGTCTCTAATAAGTCTGAAAGATATGACTCTACAAATTCTAACACCTTACATCTGGCAAATAACTGTGCATTTTCCTGAGTGAGAACATAAATAGTTTCACTCTCATACGTTTCTGCCTTTGACTCAGCAGCATTAGTAGGAGTACACCCAAATCCTAGCAGTGTGTAACTGAAGTAACTGAAGATTAGTATGTATTTATTAGGTTACTCAAAATAGAGGGAGTTGTGCTGTTCTGAGTCTTGTCAGTGGTTTTAGAGGTGATATTTTCAGCCTGCAGAAACTCTGTGTTAGATTAATTTGGAAAGTAGGTCAGATGTTGGGTATAGACAATTCAGGGTTTTTTGTATTACTCTGAAACATTTGGGTCATCTAGCTGGTGTCTAGATTGGACGTAATTTGTTGGCCAGAAATTGTTCCTGATAGTGAAATAAGATTGTGCAATAACCTAACTTTTGTTCACTGTCTCTACATTGCAGGTATCTATGCCAGCAGCTCACGCAACGTCTTCTGCACCCACGGTGACCTTAGTTCAACTGCCCAATGGGCAGACAGTTCAAGTGCACGGCGTAATTCAGGCTGCCCAGCCATCAGTTATTCAGTCTCCACAGGTCCAGACAGTTCAGGTACTTGCTGAAGAACTTCTAATACGCGAATTGCAACTTCTGAATGGTCCTGCCAGTTTGTTGGTTTCTAGTGGGCTCATGTCCTTGATTATGTTTTTGCTTAAATGAACTTAGAAGCAAAATCTGTACAGTATTTGCTACTCTGTGACTTTCTTTTTTCTTCTGATTTAACCACTTTTGACTTCAATTCATCACTGAGTTTCATTTCCCTCTAGAACTTGGTTGGGGAGTTTAACAGTTTTATCTTTCAGTATTTCTTAATTTTTTTCCCCTCTATTTTTGCACAGTAAGAGTGTAATGTCATCTGTTAATCATTAGTGAGCCTGATATTCTGGGATGAGTCTTTGCTCCTTCAAGAAACATTCATATTGGTTTACAAAACACATCTGTATGTTTGTGGCCCTTAAAATATACTTATCAGTCTCCTCATAAAAATAATATTTAAATTTACTAGCTGAGTGTTGTTTTTCTTTTGTAAAACAAGAAAGATAACGCAGTGCGAATGAAGAGGGAGAGCTTGGAGACTTAGGAGAAAAGTAATCTGAAACCTTAAAACCCATAACCACTTAATTTGTTTTTCTTTAGAGCGATTTCAAGTCCAATGTTACTGAGCACATGAATTACTTAGGGCAGCCATACAGGGTTAGACTGATAGATACCTAGCTGGGTATTCTTTTAAAAATAATAAGGCATGCATAACTTAAAGACTGTTATGAGAATGGCCTAGTTTTATCTACTCCTTGTCGGCTTTAATTATGAGTTTCTGGCAATCTCTGCCCTCTTCAGCTGATGGAGTCAAAAGTCTAGTCTAGAGTTTTAATCTATTGGAAGCAAGCAGTTTTCAGATAGGTGCAAATGTTACTAGCCCAGGGGTGGAAGATAAGAGACTGACAGTGAAATCACGGATGGAATTCATCTGGCTCACTGCAAAGCACAAATGTTTATGGAATGCTGTGGTACACAAAACATGGTATTTCACTGTCAGCCTTGGACCTGTCCAGACCCTCTATCTGATTAGTGAGATTTAGGCGCCAGCACGCTTTTGGATCCTTTAAGTATCTTCCCTACGGTGCTTTAAAAAAAAAAAAAATCAGGCTGAGAGCTGTGTTTCTTATGTAAGCATTTTGCTGCTTACCATAACAAGCTTTGTGTATTTGTAACATGAGTATAGCCATTTGGTAAATGGCCTCAGGAGTTTATGTATTTGGGAAGTTTTTAATATTTTTGGCACACTTTGAATGTAAAACTATGGAACTACGGTTGTTAGGAATATTTTAACTTTCCCTTATAAATCTTTTAAAGCTTTTTGTTTTTAGCTCCCATTTTCGGAATTGCAGCACTGCGCTATTTTTTAGCATCTTCAGGCATGACATTTTCCTGACGATTTCCCAAAAGAAAAAGCGGTCTTTGTGTAATAAATCCATACAGTGATTTACAAAGAGTTGTTTCTCAATTTCATTATTTTGCTCTTTCTAACCTTTCTGCATCCTTTCTTAATTTGCTTTTAGTTTTTCTCTCCCTAAGTCTGACTGACTTCCTCATTTGTTCCCTCAAAATGGATGGAAACAAGGAAGAAATCATGAAAAACAAAAACTGCTTGGGACTAATTTTTGTATTCTCTTACTGTAGTATTGAAATTCTAAGGGACATTGTCACGGGTAGATATCTGGTTCTGGTCATTCTTTACTGTATCTGTTACTATTAAACAGCCTGCCCTTTCTTTTCATTGCATAGGTAGTAGTAGTGTATAATACATGCGTCATATCAGCAGTTCCTTAAAATAAAGACATTGGAAGTGCCCTGTTAAATTTGATTGCTGTTCTTATTTTCAGATCTCAACTATAGCAGAAAGTGAAGACTCACAGGAATCAGTGGACAGTGTCACAGACTCACAGAAACGGAGAGAAATTCTTTCCAGACGACCCTCCTACAGGTAAGCAGCTTGAAAGCAGGAGCATTTTGCTTGGTGGATGTGTTCTTCACGCTGGATGCCGAACGGTGGGATTCCGTAGTTCTAGAGTTCTTTTCAGATTTGCTGAAATCTCTCTTCCGCAGTGTATTTCTATGGAGTAGAATATAAAGAGATAAGCAGATAGGAGGAGGAGGAAGAAAACTCAACTGGTACACTCATTTAAAACAGAAACAAGCTGAAAATAAGCAGACTGCAAATTTGTGCAACACTGAAGTGTTGTTGTACTAGATATCTTGGAGATACCTTTAATGAATAGTTAACACAAAATACACTGAAACTTTGCAAAAAGGTGGTTTCCATATAATCTGTAATCTGCATAAAAACAACTGTTGTTTTTTAGTATTGTTGAAATGCTAGCAGCCATCAAACTTAACTCCCTTCTCCCTGACACATCAACATGTGGTATTCTGTGGCTGAAAGGGAATTTCCATTTGTGTGAGGTTATGTTAAAAGTTGAAGTTTGAGAGTTCAGAATGTGGGTATAATGGAGTAGCAGATGTACAGTGCATTTTTCTTCATTAATTAAGCCCTTGCACAGCTTTTACTGACTGTACTAAATCTTAATTTTCATTTGTAAAACACGCTGAATAGCTTTAAGGAGCACCTACGGAGTTCAGCAGTTTTTAAGTGACCTGTGGATTCCTACTGCTTCAGAAAATTCTTTATGGGCACAGCCTTAGAAACACAGCCAGACAATAGCCTGAATATATCTAACCCTTTCTTATGTTTTTTTGTTTGTTTTTTAGAACTTACAGATTATTTTCTCCATTCTCCAGGAGCCTTCAAGGCTGTCCTGCTGATGATAGTTAAAATGGCTGCAGAAGATCCTTAGCCATAATAGATTTGGAAAAATGTTATTTGTTCTTAATATTAGCAGTGACGCTAATATTAAGGCTGTCACAGACTTCCTTGCAGTTTGCCTCTGCAGTAAAACACTTTTACTGTGTATGGAAGAATAGCTGAATATGGTGAGACAACACACCTAAATAAACAAACTGCAAAACAGAGAGCAGAGGACTTGTGCATGCTAACTTCTCATTCAGATGGACTCTGTTACATGCACCGACACCACAGACTCCTCTGTTCCTCAAATCAGACCCTGCAAAACTTACTAATTAAAGCTTTTTTACCCAGCTCAGCCTCTGGTCTCACCCATTCTGGTTGAGACACTTCAACAATATCTAGTGAGTTCCCAGCAAGCTTTATCCAAGCTGCTGTAAATGACCCTACACACAAGGTTGGTGCAGATGGGTACAGAACTGAAGAGCTGTATCTCTTCCTCCAAAACTGCACTTTCATCCTAGCATGCATCATTAATTCTCTATGCCAGTTCATATCTCTTATATTTGTAAAGGTGCCACCTTGTCTTCTATTTTAAATGGCAAAGATCAGTATTAACTATCAGATTGTATGTGATGAATTTAAAAAGTGTTGAGCTGCAAGTTCTTCTTTTCTATTTTGAACTCCTTGGGTTTTGTTCTTCCTCATCTGTAAGGTGGAATGATACAAAGATGGTAACAGATATTCAAAAGGTTATTTATCAGGAAAAACTCACCAATATGGATGATTTCACTGGGAAACACTGAAGCAATCTCCACTGGAGAACAGTCTCCAAGAGATGCTGCCTTAGTGGTGGTCAGCCCTTAAATGAGGTCTAGAGGAGGTGAAGTCAAGCTCCACCCCTTCCAGGAGCACAGCTAAATTACTCTCACCTGTGCTCCCACAGCTGACCCAACACTTGCCTCAGCTGATTAATCAGAGATTCAGACTGTGATTACCAATTTCCCATACATCATCCTATCTGCTCTCTCTGTATTTTTAATCTGTTTTGTCCACTAATTTTTCTCATCTAATACCTACAATTCAAATTCTCTAGACAGGAATTTGTTTTTTTCCAAGTGGTACTTGGCAATGTGGAGTGTTTGAGCAATCCTGGGGTTCCTGCACACACACAGAGCTGAAATAGTAACAGCAAAGCGCTGTTTGTCAAGTTGCTTAGCAGAGTGACCAGCATCCCCACATAGCTGAGCACAGATGTTCTGGTTCCCAAAGCCTTGAAAGCCTTATTTAAGCAATAAGTTTTGTGTTGGAGCTTAGATCTACAGCAGTATTCATTTCATCACACTTTGAATTCTAGAGACAGTCCATGGGAAAACATAAACAAAGAAAGTTCCTTTACGCCTAGGTAGCATTTTGCAGTGAGGTAATACAGTGCCAGCACTAAAAAAGACTTGACAGTTCACCCTCTGAGAAACAGTGTTTAAATGTTGCAAATGACAGCAACTGGTAAGTTCAGGCCTACAGTCAGTCAATAGGACCTGTAGGTGAGATGTTTCAGCTATTTGGACTTTGGAGAATTAGCCCATGGAAATAGTTAACAAACTGCTTTTTCTTCACACATGCCAGTCTTACAGCTTTCTAAGGCAGAGTTTTTACCTCCCGGTAAATATAATTGTGCTGCTTAAACACTCAGCATTGTCTCCCAGGCAGCTGTTCCATCAAAAGCTAGCAGCTCTGTACAGGCATTTTTGCAAACTTCCTTAATACTTGTCTCTCTGGTTGAGGACATGCTGGTCTCTGAAAGGGAGCAGTTCCTCTGATGTGAATGAGGAGGTTTTACATACACTGCTTTCTTCAGATATTTTGTGGATGAAGGCAGGAAGCAAGTCAAAATGCCCAGGACACAAACACGTTGTTAAGAAAAAGGAAAGGTTGCAGTTGTTGAGAAACACCTTTGCTGCTCTTTGCTAGCTGCCTTACCCATCTGTGCATAGCACTCTGAACAACTTTCTCCAACAAGAATTTGAAGGCAGTCTGGGTTTTTCATTCTGCAGCCATATTTGCAGTGCTGGCTCACTGTACTTCCCAGTTTTCCCAGTAATTATGTATCAAAAAGATGTTTTCTCACTTGTTATTAAAATCTCTACAACACACTGTCTTTGCCAGAAAAATTTTGAATGACTTGTCCTCAGACGCCCCAGGAGTGCCAAGGATCGAAGAGGAAAAGTCTGAAGAGGAAACAGCAGCACCTGCCATTGCCACTGTTACGGTGCCAACTCCCATTTACCAAACCAGCAGTGGGCAGTACAGTATGTAGTCTGAATTTCTCAGTGGTGCTAGTAAGTGGGGACAAGAAGATGAAGAACTATTATTTGTATAACTGTGTGGGGCTAGGGTAAAGCAGGAGGTAAATCTAAGATTATTTTATTTGACTGTTTAACAACCATGTCTTTTAAACACATTCCTCTTGTTAATATTTGAAATGTTCAATTAACATTCTGGGATTGTTTGCCAGCTTGTGCAGCTGCTCCTTTCAGAGGCAAAATATAAGTTGAACATAATGCTGTTAGAAACTTTCTAACTTCAGGAATCAGATGAGGTAATTCAGTAGTTTCCTTTTATGCTGGCAGACTATTAATCCAGGCTAAATCATCACCTGGTTTATAGAAGAGTTTGTCTGCCATTGCACTTTTTAGAAAATCCGGGAATATAAGGGCTTTGGCAAGCTTATTTAAAATACATAGTAAAATAGTTTCTGTGTTTTCAATGTTTCAGTAAAGCTAGAATTCACATGCTGCCTCATGCAAATATACTCAGTATTAAGTGTTCAAGAGGAAGAAAGAACTCCCAGTTCATATCTTTCTCTGAAAATCTCTTTAAAATGTTGTTTCTCTGTTTACTCCCTAGCCACTTTGACAATACCCTACTAAATATTGAAATTATATTAATTCTGCTTTCCTACCATAAACTGGTCATGCGGACACCTCAGACTGTATATAAGAATACAGTGAAATTCTGTGGAAGTAGGAAGGAGAAGTGATGTCTCAGTATACCTCAGTGCACAGGATAGAGGGAGAGAAAGGAGAAAAAAAAAAAGCAACAAAGACTGCATGAAGGAAAGAAAAATGTGAAACTGGACCTGTGTGAGTGAAAACACTGCTAGGAAGGTGCTAAGGAAGTAATAGAGAAGGGGAGATACAATCAAAAGAGGAAAGTGCCAAAGCAAGAAGAAAGTGAAACACAAGATGGATAGCAGTAGCAGCAGAGGAGACTGAAGGGAGTAAAGCATGGAAGAGGCGAGGAATTTCAGATGAGAAGAAAAAGGCAAGAAAACCAACCAAGAGGAATACTAACTAATAAAAAGTATTTCCCAGGGGAGGATTGTAGCTCCTTTGTGTGATATTGTTTTATTGGAGAAACTAATTTGGGTTGTGGGTTTTGTGTGTCCCCAAGATATGAGTCTCAGGAAAAGTTAAAACCTTACTGTCAAAGTATGGTTACTTTAAACCTACTTTAAAGCCTTGTATCTGATTTGAGGGCTTATAAGTTTCAACAGATTTTACTTGGACTGGTAGTCTTCTCTGTCTAGGTGAAGTACTTTATGTTAATGAGTAAATTAATGTCCTAAATACTGTATCCCTTTTCTTTGTCTGCAGTTGCTATTACACAAGGAGGAGCAATTCAGTTGTCTAACAATGGCACAGATGGAGTACAAGGTCTCCAGACGTTGACTATGACCAATGCAGCTGCAACACAACCTGGCACCACCATTTTACAATATGCACAGACCACAGATGGGCAACAGATACTTGTACCCAGCAACCAAGTTGTCGTACAAGGTGAGATAATGCTTCACAGCCAATCATTCTGTATACCATTTTCTCTACACGGATCTATCTTGCCAACCTAAAGTCCTCAAATGTGTCAGGAGACAGAATCAGCAGCTTTAACACAGATCTGTCTCCAAAAGAATTGAAGGAAATTCTGGACAAAGCTGTCACATTTTCTTGGAGCCTTTCTCTTCAGATTAATACATTTATAAGATATTTACTTCTTAAAATAGTATTACTTGTTTTAACATGATTTTTGTTACACATTCCACAAAAACTGGCGCTGCACTCCACTTCAGAATTCAGCCAGATAGTCATCTGCAACAACAGTAAATTTAAAGCAAAGTTAGGAAAGAAGGCTGTTTAATACGTTCTTTCCATAAGAAAATGCTATTTTTCTGTACTTTTTTTTCTGCCCCAGATACATAGATATGTAGTTCCTCCTCTTGCAGATAGAAATTTGGAGCAGAGCTAGAAATACTGTTTGGCGTCTTTCATTTTCTTACAACCATTAAGACTGCCAAAAAACCCAGAGAAATAAAAGGAAGTTTACCAGGATAAAAAGAAGTACAGCAATATAGTAGGCATCAAGCACAAGCGATGCCTTCTTTAGCAAAATGCCTAAAACATTTTATGTTCTTAAGCTAAGACAGTAACGGCAATAGTGATGCAGATGATGGTCGTCTATCTCACATGGTAACCCAGAATGCATGGTTAGATAGCTAACTGTGCTTTTCACATTTAACAGTGCTTTTGCCAAACTGACAATATGACCCCTATATTTTTCATCTTGCAGCTGCCTCAGGAGATGTGCAGACATACCAGATTCGCACCGCCCCCACCAGCACCATTGCACCTGGAGTAGTCATGGCATCATCTCCAGCACTTCCAACCCAGCCAGCAGAAGAGGCCGCACGGAAGAGAGAAGTGCGTCTAATGAAGAACAGGCATGTACATTTAGATCACTTCTTTCCAAACAATTCTGCATAGAAATAGAGTGTTAAGTACTGAGAATTCTGATATTTCTTAAGTCATTAAAGGTGCAAAGCAAAGAAACACACCTGCTAATGACATGTATTGACTGTGAAACGTTAAGTAAGGGTCTCACCTTAAGTAAGAAGTTGTCACCCAAGAGGGCACCTTAGTAGCTCTCCTCTGAAGCACAACTCTTTCTTAATCCAGTTGTAGTTAATATTTGGTGACACAAGTAGCAGCCCAAAATGACACAAAATTCCACACGTTGTTTATGGCCCACTAAAGTGCTGGAAGCGTATAAGGCTGTATTTGTAGCAGAGAGCAGTGGATACTTGAGCCCTCTCAGGGCTTACAAGTTAGATTTTCTTCTTTGTTTCTTGTTTACGAAGCAGAATATCAACAGTTGCTTTTTGTGTTGACTTACCGAGTAGATCCTGAAACAGATGCTCTTTTTTACTTTGTACTACAGTTATTACTTACCCATTGAGAGGAAAGGCTGGCTTCAAATTTATCTTCTCATTTCCCAGAACACTGGCATTATCACCATTTTATGCAGTATTTGCAATGAAAGGACATGCACTCACCTTTTGAAGCTGCCTGCATTGCACTTAGCAATTCAGATCAAACAGGCATGTACGTTACATGTTTCTGCAGCATACTGCATTGACAAGCCACATTGCAGAAGAACCTTCTGCAAGCACGTCCACCTGCAGCATTTAGCCTTGCACTCACTTTGTAAGTCAGCACCATTACCATTGCTCTGCAGGACACCTTCTGCCTTGGTGTTGCTGCCTTCAGGATGCTCAGCTGCATATTAGCAGCTTTGAGGTATTTTTCGGTGGTATCCTTAATTTTTTACCATCTGAGTTACTTGCAGGCAGCTCAGTCTTTACAGGAGAGTTTGGTTGTCCCAAGACGTGCTTCAGCACATTTACAATGCCATGTTCTCTTCACAGCAGATGAAGGCTAAAGAACAAGTACTGTTGCTAGCAACTGTGTCATTTTTTCATATTTGAGTGGTATGTATTATCACTGCAATGATGCAGACATTACTAAGAAAGCGAAAGCGTTGCTGAAGGGCAAATATATGAATGCTCTAAGTGCAGCATTTTTTGCACTGCTTGAACTTCCTGACTATGACTGTGTGGTTGGACTGCAGTAAAAGGTAAAGTTGAGACTATAAGAAGATTAGTAAATGAACACTGAATCCATGTTTTTACTTTTCATCTATCGCTTATAATAAATACAATTTAATTATTACACTAGCATTCCACTCAGACTAATAGCTCTAAGATAAATCCTGCAAGCAGAAATTCATCCTTGAGTAGGATCCTTTTCTTGTAGCAGCAGGTTTGTATTGATACTGGCAAATTGGGATCTGGATATTGAAATGAACCTTAGATCTTGAGAAATTGTTAGGAAGCCTTTTCTCCTAACCTGTGAGTGTTTCTTAGAGTACCTGCATGTTCTCAAAATGACAGTACCACGTAAGGGTTTGATCCAAACAATTAAGTAGCCAGAGTCTGCAAGCAATTGTTCTGGATTTGAATGTCCTTTTTTGCTTTGCAGAGAGGCAGCACGTGAATGTCGCAGGAAGAAAAAGGAGTATGTGAAATGTCTAGAAAATCGAGTGGCTGTGCTTGAAAACCAAAACAAGACACTGATCGAGGAGTTGAAAGCACTTAAAGACCTTTACTGCCACAAATCAGATTAATTTTGGATTCCCATTTTCACTTGTCCAGGTGGGATGAAAGACTGGTTCTGGCTATACCCAGAAAGACAAAGTAAACTTTTTATTTTCTAAACATTTCTTTTTTTCTATGCGCAAAACTGCCTGAAGCAACTACAGATTATACTTCGTCTGTGCTTTGCATCAAACTGTGAATGTTCAAATACTTGCCTCCACTCTTCCCCCTACAAGATTATTTTCATCATCAAATAATCTCAGCGTGAAGAACAGGCTTCTTTCTCATCGCCCATCCTCTTCAAGGAGTTAAGATGGTCACTTGGGAAGTTACTGCGGAGGGGGGGGGGGTCCTTTTGTAATGATGTCAAGAACTTGTGCTGAGCTCTTTCCATTGCCTTAGAGACAGAACTACCCCAGCCTCTTGGCCCAGAGAGCTTTGGGCCACATACGTGAAGCATGCATGGTGCAATGAAGAAGCAGTGGTTGCCAAAGTGGTTTCTCATGCTTATTTTAAGCTATAAAAAAAATGTGTCCAGTTGGCATGCCAAATGAAAGGCACTTCACAGTCACATTCTGCGTGTGGAGCTAAAATACCTTTTTAAACTATCCCAGGAGGGGTTCTTATACATAATCTACATCACTAGTCCCTCCTGAGCTAGTGAAAACTCCATACCTCAGACGCAAATGGATTGAAATAAGCTTCACTGTTCAGTTGTTGCTTCTTGAAACGTGTGTGTGCAAATGTGTTCAAATGTGTTCAGCGTTCTGAATGAGCAAAAAGAAAACATTGACATCATATGTTACTGGTTGGCAAACAATATTTGAATGGGAAAGGAATCAGTATAAAAAAGGTACAAGTGTGATGTTTAGTAAACAGTCACATAATAAGGCTAACACATGAAAGCACTGCCTGTTTATATGCAGAACAACTAAGCAGTTGAAGCATGGCCAACTCCACGAACATACTCCCTGATGACAGTATAGTTTGTCTCATGTCCTCTTAAGCAATCATGTATTCCTGTTTCCCTACCGCTATCATATGTAACGGAAATTATTGAACTTGATAGAAGCATTGTCCTGGTTTACTAATTATTTTTCAAATTTGGGGGATGTTTTCTATGCATAAATTAAATTGCAGTATGGTAACTGCCAGGACAACCTCAAATATTGAAGAGGACCTCAGACACAAATATTCCAACTGGCTTCTGCTTCTCAGGGGACGATATTAATTATTTGAACTTGCCTGGGCTAAATTGATTCTTAATTTATTGAGAGGAATTCTTCATGCAGAGGGTCGGATTTATCAAGTTGTTTGTTTGTGTAAGTAGAACTACTTACCTGCCTCAGACTTTTGCAAGATCAAACTTCTTGTGTGTACTGAGGAAACACGTTTCTGGATTTACATTGTTAAAAAAACAGATCATGTTAAAAACAATACTGTAAACAGCATTAGGACTTCCATTGTGTGTCAAAAAGAATCACGCTCTGTTTCTTTCCTGGCCCCCTGGAGCCAGGCTCTTAATATATTAACTAGAGTCATTTGATGGAGTAAGTTTACTGTGGGCCTCTGGTCCAACTTCTGTGTTTAGAGACGTATGGATAAGACTCCAGTACATACTAATGTATTGCCTAGCGAAGTCTTAGCTCATATTTTTTCCCATTCACTCTGTTTTTAAGATAAATTTCAAAGACGTATTTCTGAAAGGTTATACAATCAGCATGACGTTGAAAGAACATTTGCAAGGCTCTTGGCAGTTGAGTCTCAAACAACTAAGCAGTATTAAAAGTTGTAGTTTTCTCATTTGAGAGGGCATTCAGTTTCCAAGAGACTTTTAAAGGAGCAGGGTTAAACTTGTAGCATTATTGTTAAATCCAGAGTTATCAATAATTTCAGATGGTTTGTATTTCAAATAAGAGATCATGAGTATCAGAATTATGAAAGAATTCATTTTCAAATTAAGTTTTGAGGGGGTTTATAAATGGTCTATTTTTATCTGCCATAGAAAACTGATTTTCATGTTTTTATTTAATGGAAGATGAATTTATTAGTTTAGCAATGCACATTTAAAGAAGACCCTAAGTTCTCAGCCTCGCTTACCTAAAAATTGTCTGATTCTTAAAGACAGAAAACATTTGTGGTGGTTTACAGTTCTTCAGAACAAACAATAGAAATGGTGAGCAGGAGTAGTTCTCATCAAATATGTAAGCTTATGATGGCTTAATTGAGTTACACGGAATGGTTCCTCCAGCTTTGAGAACTGTGTAAAAGGCCACGAGTGCCTGCGTTAAGGCTGTTTGTTTTGCAGAACCACCTACGTGCAAAAGCTCGAGGTTCTGTACTGAACCCCTGCAAGACTATCTGGGAGCTGGGGGATGCTCCTAGCCATGGCTGCGGGCACTCGTGGGCAGTCCCAGCACAGAGCCTGGCAGCTGCATGGACCAGCAGCCTACAGCTAGACCTGGACCTGCTTCTTCTGTTACATGGCTGAACCAAATCTGTGTGGCAGTGAGAGGAGAACTGCGTTACCCATCTGTCTGTGTGTGGTCTGTGAGTAGTCTATCGTGTCATTACTGTAGACGGCAGAAGCAACAAACGTTTCACTGAGAAAAACAATGTTATTTTAAAGTGCATAGGCATCTCCAAGAATCTTCATTTATGCTGCACTGAGGATTTAAGGACTTGAATTTCTTAAACAGAAATTTTAATGATAATAATGAAAAATGCATTAGGCAGAGTACAGATCTGGCTAAGGTTACCTGTACATGCTTTACTATTAATAGTGACCCAAAAGAGGAAATAATACGATTCAGGCATTTGCTGATACGTTACTTACCAAGAAGTGAGGTTGGGGTAATCGGCTTCTCTAAACTAAGGCCATTTGGAAACAGGACAGCAGTAGTACTGGCAGGGGGAAGGTTAGTTTTCTATCTCACCGTCGTGACTTTTCTTGAACCGATAGCCTGTTTTACCTGAGGAGAGGGTTAGAAAGGGCTAGATCCATTATGTTCATAATAATAAACGAGAATTGATTTGAAATATAATTTTTGTAATGTCATTATTTTGCAAAACTAAAGCACCAGTCAGGCAGTTAAGATATTGCCAGAGGTGCTCTTTTAATTTAGATATTCTTGGAAAATACATATGTATAATATATGTACATATATATATATACACACAGTATATAATCTACAGCTCTGAGAGCTTTTAAGTCAGGAATGCTGAGTATTATAGTATATGGAGGTCAGAAAAGATTTTTACTTCTGTGTGCGTCTGGGTGTGCGTGTGGGTGTGTGTGGGTGTGAAAGCCTCCCCCTGCCCAGTGCTGCTGGGCTGCATTATTCTAGCGCTTATTACTGATTTGTTTTGTGCTGTTTCTCAGTTATCCATTTTTGAGACTTGTATTTCATTTTTCATGGCTTTTGTGAGTTGGTTTGTTTTTATCTTCACTTTTTTTTTTTTTTTTTTGACAGAGATTTTTGAAATGATGTAAACAGTTGTTTTACAACAGCCACCACCCCCCAAAATAACTCACTTTTGTGCTTTTTCTCTTTGGCAGCTATATATCAAAGGCAAAACAATTGGAATGGTTGTTGAGGTGTTGCTTTTTAAAGGAACCACTGGTAAGACTTCTGTTTTCCTCCTAGAGTAGCAGCAGTGCAGTTGTTTGTAAGCAGCAGTTCCACCAGAAGCAGGTAGTTGCTGGCACCATTGCTTGTATCTGAAAGCACAATTGTAGCCTGTCACACTGTCAGGACTGTACAGACTCCTGTAGGCTCTGGCTCTCCTGTAGGTTGTGTTTGTGTTGCAGACCACTATCTGCCCTGGTACTTTACATTGATCAGAAAACCCATGGGGCGTTTGGAATCAGTAAGAGGCTCAGGAAAAAAAGAAAAAAAAAAAAGTTAGATTTAATAAGGAAAACAGCCCTGATAGTTTCTGATCAAAATTTGTACTACAGTCTTCTTTTGTTTTTTAAATCTGGGCTTCCAGCTGTAAGTCATCATCTGAGCAAAAACTGGCCTCTGCCTTTATATTATGTTCGACAGAGAGCCAGTGCTTTTTCTGGGCTAAAGATTGGTCTCTGCATCACAGCAAGTTCATTATCAGTGGTTGCAAATGCATGACAATTCATAGGGGAAGTCATTGGTTTTCTAAGACCCTGTTTTTATTGTCATTTTTTACCCTGAAGGTGGTTAGTGATGTCACATTTGCCAATGATCTAACCAAAAGGTCATGTATTTATTTTTGTTACACAATATCCTTTGTAAATGTTTAATTAAAATGTGCACTTTTTAAATAAAAAATAATAATAATAAAAAAAATCATAGAAAAAAAAAAAGAAAAAAAGAAAAATTGGGTTTGCTTAAGAAGCTCCCAGGCACAACTGCTGCAATCCCACTGCCTGCACACAATTCACTCCTCTCCCCACAGCAGTTCGCTCTTTCACCAGTGTAACTTGCTGATCAGCACCTGGCTTCCAGCAGGTACTGTTTCAGACAGGCAGGAGATGTGAGCAGGTGATACTGAAGATGGCAAAGAATTAAGTGTGTGGTGCCTCAGAGCAGTAGGTACAGAATGGATGCATGTAAGGTGAAATAATACAAAAGACGGTAATAATACAAGAAGGATAGTCATACATATCTAAAAGGTTATCTATAGGAAAAACTCACCAATATGGATCCCTTCAGTCTGGCTGGAAAATGCTAAGGCTGACTATCTGACCACCATGGAGGAGCAATCTCAAAGAGATGCTGCCTTAGTGGTGGTCAGCCCTTAAATGAAGTCCAGGAGAGGTGGAGTCAAGCTCCACCACTTCAGGGAGCACAGCTGGATTACTCTCACCTGTGCTCCCACAGCTGACCCAACACTTGCCTCAGCTGGTTAATCAGAGGTTCAGGCTGTGATTACCAGTTTCCCATACAATGTGGCATTATTTTTACACAGTATAGAACTGGTTTGGTGATCCCAGGTGAGAAAGGGAGATAACTCAGAAAGAAAGCCCAACTCTTTCTCAGCTTCTTTGTTCCCCTTCTCTTAATTTGAGATCTAGCTGTGCATTTTAAAAGCTGCATTCCAAGAAAATAAAACGCTTTATAATTCTTTGACACCTGGAATTAAAGGTATGCTGACAGTGTGTCAGCTTGCTTTAAAAGAAAAAAAGCACAACTAACTTATTTTTGCAGAAACGATGATCATGTAGCTACAATCCTGAAATGTGTCACAGTAAGCAGGTTTTAAAAGCATACAGTACTTTCATGGTTCTCATGTACTGTGCCTGGGAACTCATTTCCCTGAGCTTTTGTATTTGCTGTAAAAGACTGATTTTGCAGAAACCTGAATGTATCGTGAAGCTCGGTCTGGGAGGAGCTGGGCTGATGAGAAATAGGATGCTGAAATCCTATCTGCTGTGGCAGGTTCAGTGTTGTGGATGGACATGGCTTAAATCTGTGCATCTTTTAGGGATAGGGACCAGATCCAGGTGGTAAGGGGGGGTTACATTTTAAGTGTTTTGTCTTGGAATGTACTTTTTACATGTACTTAAGCTCTGTCCTGCAAAGTGACTTGCTCTGGCAATTTTGTGTAGCACAAATTGAAGACACTGACTTGTTCTGGTGCTACAAGTGCAGTCCTTGGCTTGTGCTCCACAGTGGTGAGTCTAGGTCTCACTTTCACCAGCAAGGAGGAGGAACAGCCAGCCGTCCTCAGGAGCTGTGTGCTGACAGGGAAAGGGCCAGGGAGCAGCCGTAGTGATCAACGGCTAGCGCTCCTCTGTAAGCTGAGCCTTTGCTGTACTCATTGCTTGGGAGCAGTCAGTTCACCGAGTCTCAGCTTCAACTCTATTTCTTTCTCTAAATTAGGGAATAGCTGAGTGAGAGCAAGGGGAAGGTAGGCCCTGAGCTGGTCAGTTGTCTGGAAATAGCCATCATTAAGAACTGAGGGTAAATGGATGCTTTCCACAAGCTGTGTTTTATCCAGGTGCCACTCCATTTTTTATTTTTATTTTTTTGTGCGTGTGTGTGTGTGTAATAACATTTATTTATATTAAAACATAAAGTTTAAAAATTCTGAACTGCGAGTGTGTATGAGATTTAATGCTGTGCTGCCGGTATGGACTTCTATGGATGTGATGGGGAACAGGGCAAAAAGAGGTGCTAGTTGGCAGCCAGCCCCTCCACAGGCTTGTCCACAGATCGGTTGTTCGCTTCAAAAATGAGTTTCTGGTTGTCTGGATTTATAATTTAAAATTGTGTTTTGGAACAGTGTTTTCAGGGAAGCTTCCAGAGCAAGAGTTATTGTTCTCCCTTTGTAATGTATGCTGGAAAGAGCAAGTTCACCTCATCTGCATTTCTGGTTCTTTACCCAAACCATGTCAGCACAGAACAGGGTATTTGAGCTCAACTCCCACCTACCTGTGGAAGTTAAAAGACTGAAAGAAAATCCATTGTTGAGGGGAAAATAAATCCTTGTTTACCTTTCCCCAAAGATCTAAAAACATCCCTGTTGTGTTTATTATTTTTTTTACTTTTTTTTTTTGTGCTTTATCTGTGTTTAAAAAAACAAAAAAAAAACAACAAAAAAAAAAGCTGTATTGGGTTATAATGCATTTTATTAACACTATGTACATATTAGCTGCTTTATGTTTCAGAATGGTAGTAATTGCTTTGTATATTAAAGTGATTCTTGTGAATTTGTGAATTATTGTCATAAAGACGTGCTTTTTCTTACTGTAACCTTTGTGGTATAAACTGTCATAACTCCCTTTTTACACAAACATTTATGTGCAGTCACATAAACATGCTTTAAAAAACTCTAAAAAGTCTCTTTTTTGAGCAGGATGTTCCCTTTACAGTGATTGAGAGGCAGAGCTAGATAGGAATATGGGAAAGGGCGCATTTTAAGCAGACAGTGGTGTCCTTGTGACGTGCTGTAAGTATTCCTGAGTTATTTCCCCAAACAGAATGTTCTTAAAATCTTAATTAATGTGGATTAATTAGAGGGCAAAACCTGAAAACAAAGTTTATCTTCCCCTCCTGGTACTTGTTTTTAAACTTCCTTTCTTGTATCTGTTACAGTGGTGCTTAGTTCTGATAACGTGTGAAAGATCTTTCTCCTTTCTCAGTTTAAATATGCTGTCTTTCCCACTTTTAAGCATTCCTTCTAAGCCACATATTGCTGATTTTGAGAACAGAAAGGAAGGCAGCAAACATTGCAAAGATCGTAAGTCGATTACATAGTCTGCAAGGCTGGATCGAACCACCGGGACAAAAGCCAGAACAAATCCATCACTAATGCAGCGCACCAAGGGAAAGAAGAAAGGTCGGTTCATTATGGGTGGGATTTTTGTGTCTTTCACAACTAAGCATTTTCACAATGTTGTTCCTATACAAAATCTACATCTCTGCAATGAGGGGAATCCCAGGCAGGTTAGTTTGTAAGATAAAAATGCAGTTTGTCTTGAACTTCACACTAAAGGAATCGGGTAACACAGGTCCCTTCGCAATCAGTACGTCATCCAGTAAACCTGATTCTTCTGGTGCTGAGGCACCTTGAAGCTCTTTGTCTGTAAGATACAGAGCTGAATTTTGTACTCTGTCTTCATATTAACAAAGCACCAGTTTTGCAATGACATTGCAGTTCATTCCCTTGCAGAATGGCACATTTCAGAGATGGCTGCAGAAAAATCACAGTATGTTCAAGTCTAGCCAGTCACTTCTTTGTGTCTTGGATCCTGGGTGAGTGGCTTTTTTTACTGTCAAGAGTCTGTTTATGCACTGCATCACTACTCTGGGACAACTGCACAACTCCTCCATCCAGTTGAGCTCACGTGATGTTGCAAACCAGGAGTGATGCAGTGGAACCACCCAAAAGAGAATCTCACTGAATTTTACAAGTATAGGATAAACACAGTGGCAGAAAGTGCCTGAGCAGAGTGTTCGCATAATTGCCATGCAGCTGCTGAACCATTAACGTGCATCATCTCATTCTAGATCAGAGGCTTGCCTGGGACCAATCAGACAGGACACCAGAGTTTGGTTTTGCCTCAGGCTTGCAGATGTCATTGTGGAGAGCTGCTCTCAGTGCTTACCCAACAGGGCCATCGCTCCTGCCCTTCTGCCTTACACATCTGGTGTGATTCACTCCTGCGTCTAGAAGTAGCCAAGGCTGATCTTTTCTGCTGCATGCCTGCTCTCAGAAAGGCTGTAAAATTATCCATAGGACAACACACACTGGGAGCTGCTAAACAATTAGAAAGCAATGCAATTAGATTGATCTGTTTTAAAATCTCAAAACTTGCCATCAAAGCAAGACACGGAACAAAGATCCTTTTTTAAACATCATGAAGGTTGTTAAACTTTTATGTTTTAATCTGTGTTGTGTAACCAGGCTTTTTAAGCAGGTTCCTACTACGGCAGCAGTGCAGCTGCAGTCTCTTGCAGGGGCTGAGCACAGCCAGGTATCAGACCTTCCTCAGGGGCCAAGTCACGTGCACAGACAGGCACAAGCTGCAGCACTCTGCTTTCTGCCAGCTCCAGCCCCAGGGAAGCTAAAATACACAGTGACCACAGATGAGCTAAGAGAGAAGGAAGCACTAAGGGGGAGGAAAAGGAAGAGGAGTGGTGAGAACTGAAGTTCCATTCCAAACGTTACAGCCAGAAGCAGAATAGGGAGAGCACGTGATCTTCTTCCAGATGTTGCTCACCCAGTTGGTAGGACAGAAAAGGCAATGTCTGGCACATTACAGCTCATACCGTGTTCTGCTCTTCATTAAAGGTGCTGTCTTCCTTTCCTCAAGAGACTTCAACTCTAGTTTGATACTGCAAATTCCCAGTTAGTACTGTTTTAGTGACACCGTGTGGCTTCTAAGTATACCGTTGTAAGCAAGTGTATTACAAAGCATCCGCCCTCAAGTGGAGTTCAGAGCCAAGCAGAGAACTAAAGCTGAAAACAGACAACAGATTATCCAGTGGCAAAATGCAAGGCCTTTGGGCCTCATTGATGGGAGCTATAATGACATGTTATTTCCAGAATACAATCTGCATGTCACTTCTGGATCACACACCCTCAGCATCTTCTCATTAGGAAGTCTGATGGAAGCAGGTATGGCCTCTATGCTTTCAAGTTTGATACAACCACTAATTTCTAAGTCGGCTTGCTTTGAAATGTTAATCCCCCTTCTACCTTCCCAGCCCTGATTCTTTGTTTCCCTGCTCCTCTTCAGTTCAGTAGTGGTAGCAATAGAACAGATTTATAGCATCTGTCTTTGTTGGGTTTGCCCTTTGAATGGCTTCTTTTACCACAGTGTGAAGAATGTAGGTCTGATGAGTTAAAACATTTTGAACTGAAGTCTTAGTTAACAGTTCTTCTACTTTTCTAAAGTCGAAGAAGCGATAAAAGGGAAAAATCCCACTTAATCTAATTGCTGGTATAAGTTTTCCATGAAAATTATGTGGGAAAAATCAGATTTTCAACAGCAAATCTTTTGATTACATTTTTGATGCGTGAAGATTTCTGCAACATGAATCAACTACAAAAATCATTAGATAAAAGTCTTACCCATTTCTTACTGGGGAATGAAGTGGAAAATCAATATGCAGCTGGTAGGTAGGAACCTTCCCTGCTGGTTCAGACTGAGTGGAAAACGAAGCCAATGAAATAACACAACCTCCATAGTTATATGCTTAGGAGAAAGTGTATTTAGTAGGAACAAGAGGAGGTTTGTAAAGGATCAGCAGTTTACTAACAAAGTATACAGTCAAAAGTCATCTTTGTGACTGTGCCTCTGTGCTTTGTAGATGTGAACATCCTTACTGTAATCATAGTGGACCTCACTTACAGAGAAACGGCCTTTCAGCATCTTCAAGAAGTTGTTATCCCGTTCATAGCGGATACGGCAGGACAGGAGAATCACAGTTTGCTCTGAGCAAAGGTGCTCCAATGTCTGAAGCAGCTCCGCAAAAGTTTCTTCGAGATAAATGATGTCTGCCCCCAGGACGAAGTCAAATGCTCCTGGAGAGAAGTTGCCCAGGTCTTTACCCCAAGTTAGTTCCTTCACCACAGCCCTTGGGTGTAGTTCAGAAGGTAAGTTAGCCCATACATTCGACTCCAGGAATTCCAGCGCTGGCTCCCTGTCCGTGATGGTTACACGAGCACCTAAGTGGTACAGGAATATATGTCTCAGATAAAGGTTTGATGTCCATAAATAGAGCGTCTGGAATACAAAGCTCCAAGGTAAGCAGTTCCATTAAACACTAATCATTGCTCAGATGCTTGATTAAAAACAAACTAACAAAACAAGCAGAAAGCCCAGAATCTATACATGTCCCTTTCTTCATCAATCACTTAATAATACATTCCACATGAAAATTAAATCAGGTTAAACAAGTAGCTTTTCTGGAGCTTTATCTCAGTGCATGAGAGTAGTTACCTTCTGATAGGTGACAACAACGTTAAAAAGATTGTCACCAGTAACCTGCTCTGGTAACTCATTAGAAGAGAAGCAGTTAAAGAATTCAGCCAAAATTTCTGGCTGTGTGATTTCCTATGACCCCCTTTTGTCAGACTGCTTTGTTTTTATTATTTTAGCAGGCACTTTCCACCTCAGCACAGCCCTGAATTACAATGATAATCTGTGACACTTAGCACAGTGCCCAGCCCCTGCCTCTGCCACAGACATATCTGAGGCAAATCGTTCCTCCAGACCTTGGTTTCCCTGTCTGCAAGATAGGCTAATGTGGCTTTGTGTGCTCTCTATCTGCAGCTTTATCTGTGCTGCAGTTCAGGAGAAGTGGAAGAGGACAAGCTGTTGCTCCCTGGGGGAGGAGATCTGCAGAGCTCAGTGTTGCAAAGCAGACTGCCATGGTAACAGCATCAGCCTTAGCAAGGTCTCACCATGAAGTAAACTGTGATGGCACTATCAGTACAGTAAATAACACAGCAGCCTGGGAAGTCTGACAAGAGAGGAAGATGACTAAGGATATATGACAGTTCACATGTGTGGCTTTGGTATTAACTTCTGCACGCAGATGTAAAAACGCCAGTTTTACTACAGCTGTAAATTGCTTAAGGCAAACAAAAAAAACCCTTACCCAACAGCGTGGCCACTATTCCCAGCAATCCAGTTCCAGCTCCCAGCTCAATCACCGACCGATCCCGGAGATCGATGCCTCCCATCTCCAGATAAGCAGACAGGACGACAGCCTGAGCCAGGGAGACAAGGTCAGTTAGATGCACTTCGGTCATACTGAATCGCTGCTGATTTACACAGAGGGAGCGTTATGGGAAGGCTCATCTGCAGCCCTCTGCCACCTGCGTGCAACGCCGAGGAGCGTTCCGCAGGGCGGCTTCCGTCAGAACCACCGCCGGGAGACAGCCGGAGCCGCGTGCGGTCCTGCAGCCGCTCGGGGGCCGCGGCACTCCGGCTGCCAGCGCCCCGCATGCTCGGGCCGGTCCCAAAGCCGAGCCGTTCGGGAGGGCCGCGTCCCCGGATAAGGCCGCCGGCGGTCCTTGCCGCCCGGCCCGCACCTACCGCGTCCCACACCACGGCCGCCACGCCGCGCCGCTCCCAGTCCTGCCGGATGCGGACGGTGCGCCCCGCGAAGCGGTACGTGGCCGCGGGGCTGTGCAGGCCCTGCAGTACCCGGCCTTCCTCGTAGGGCACCAGCGCCATCGCGGCCGCCTTCTGCGGAACAGCGGAAAGGCGGCGGGTCGCAGCGGAGCCCGGCCGCTCCCTCCCTCGCTCCGCCGGCGGCGCTGGTCGGGCCCTCCCGGCCGCTGCTCGTGCGCTGCAGGGCCGGGGCGCAGGAGAGGCGGGCGCGGCCTCCACGTGCGGCGCCGGGCCGGGCCGGGCGGAGGGGTCCGTGCCGCTGAGCGTCACCGGGCAGGAAGCAGAGCTTGGCGCAGCCAGCTAACGCCGAATGCGGCTCCCGGTGCTGAGCCGCTCACCGGCGGTGGTGTGGTGCCCGTGCTCCCATTGCCTTGCTTGTGCACGGGTTTCTCTTCACCTTTGCCTCCGTTGGATCTCTTGTTTGGCAAAACAACACAGCGCACCTCTCCTTTGTCTGTCTCCCAATCCCGTTCCTTGATCCCGCTCCAAAGCCTGCTAAAGGTCACGGGAGGGCCGGGCAGCCATCCTGGCTCCCCAGAAGCACTCAGCAGGGACTCCAGCAGCAGAAAGGCAGTGCTAGCCGTGCTCCTCGTTCCCTGCATAGGGACAGGCATGCATGGGTCACAGGACAGACGGCTGGGGAAGGGGCCTGCGCCCATCTCCGGGTGCTGCACTGCTCAGCGGCTCCCCATGCCGGCCCTCAAACTCAGGGAGTGCAAGCAGCTCCGGGAGACAGCCCTGCTTTCCCACAGAAAGCAGCAAACCTGGCAGGCAGAAGAAAGCAAACGCAGTTACATGCGAAAGCTGTTGATTTCAACAGAGCGGCTGTAGATTCATTAACACCTTTGTGGAAGAGCGTTACAGGCTGCACAAGGGGAGCAGGAAATAAAACTTGTTTTTAGGGTTCTGCTACTGTAAGTGGAATGGAAACCAGAATTTCTTTTGCCCCAGACCGGTTCATACTTGTCTTACAGCAACTCAGACTTCTTCTCCTAAGCACGCCAGAGCAAGTGTGATGATTCAGCTTACTGTGGTCTTACATCTAAAGCACTGGTTCCTTACCACTACTGCTACTTGACAATAATGCAGCAAATAGTCTTTTCTCAAGAACGTGTTTTTCTAGGTCAAATATCCCAGAGTATCTCAGGAGCTCAGCAGGTTCTGTATGAATCCCGCTCCTCTCCCCAGACCTATTTCCCTTTCTTCCCTGCTAATATTACTTTGGCACTGACTTCCACACACATTAGACAGAAGGCCAGGAATTACTTTCCAGATCATAACTTGGTATTAAAAGGCAATTAAAGGCTATTAAAGGGCCCTACATTTAACTTCTTTTCTCTCTACGAATCTGCTTTCCAAGTTACAGTACTCAACTGTTATAATGGCAGAGTAAGACATTTGCTTTTTTCCCCACCTTTCCTGACAGTAAAATGGCAAGGAAAATGCAACAATAAAAAGAATTCTGTGCATAGGACAGTTGTCCAGAACTGAAGTGCTTTTTCTCCTGGCAGGGTGAGAGCCTAGCACAGCAGTGAAGTTGGAAAATATGTAACTTGGTTCCACCTTTAAATGCTGCAGAAGGCAATACGGACATCTGAGCTGCAGATAAACTTACAAAGTAGGAAGCAACTCACTGTGAGGTAAGCAGAGGTGAGTTAAAAAGAAACACTGCTTTGAATGCATTCTCATCTCACTCAACTACTTGTTGAACAGAGGTGCAGTGTGTCCAACTGTAAGTCCTGCTCCCTCTGGTGCCATTAAGTTTTTGTGGGGTAACTTAAAGTATTTCAGAGCAGTAGTCCTTTTAATGCTCAGAAGAATCAAAGAACCAAGTAGATGTGATGGAAATGAGAGCAAATTCTTTTAAGACCATACTGATACACATCCCCTACAGAAATCTCCTCTGCTAAGTGTTATAAATCCAGTTCTAGTGATGGTTCTGCAGACACCGCACATACCAAATGGATCTTGGAGACGTGCACAATGTGGGGAAAATACCTCATCCATCTCACAGTCTCTGGTTGCCACGGCAAAGACAAGTATAAATAGAAACAATCTGATACACTTCTTAAAAACTCTGTATCTGGGAGCATGCGTTGTTGGTAACCCTCTGACAGCAACACCTTGTCCCAAATGGCTGCAGTGACTATCTGCCTAGAGATGTCCTATGCGTTTAATGCTTTCCTGTCTAAATAAATATCAGCTATTTCAGCTCGTGCTTCCACTGCAACATGAAGATGATCTTTGAAGGAATATCTGTTTTTTACTAAAAACTTTTGCTAACCAGCCAAATGCCGGCTAATACCAGGCATGGAGGGGATCCTCCATGGGAAAGAAGGCTTTCTCCCCAGCTACCAGCAGCCATTCAAGTGACTAGCAGAGAAGTGATGAACAGCTTGTACATGCACACATTCACTGGTAGCTTCTGGACTCATCACACAAGAGAGAGAGATGGGGCACTGAATTGCTTTCTGTTAAACAAAATGGGAGTAAGCCAGAGATTAATTCTGCTCATCGCAGCTTGCAGTTACACAATAAAGCCTGATTGGTCTGGACCATCTTTGAAACCATCAGGATGAATTTAAAGTGAAAAACCTATGAAACTAACAGATTATCTGTAGACATTATAACTTGCTGGTTCTGCAAGAAGTGTTAAAGAAGAAAATAACATATGGCATGTGTAAAGTAAGAAAGTAGGACATAACACAAGAATGGTGGTATAATAGATAGCCAAACGTTATCTATAGGGAAAACTCACCAATCCTGAGGCCTTCAATCTAGATGGAAAATGCTGAGGCTGGTCACCCAAACTCCAGAAAGGAGCATTCTCTAAAAGAAATGCTGCCTTAGTGCTGGTCAGCCCTTAATTGAGGTCTAGAGGAAGTGGCGTCAAGCTCCCTACCAGGAGCACAGCTAAAATACTCTCACCTGTGCTCCCACAGTGGTGTGCCAACAGCTGGGCACTGGGCCATGCTGGCCCTCTGATGGGGAGCAGATGGTGCTGTGCTGCAGGGCTGCGGGTCACAGTGCAGGTGCTGCTGCCCTCCCACAGCTCTCATGTGCAGGGTGCCTGGCTGGGGGCTGCAGAGCACCTGGCTCGGGTGTCTATCTGTGGGACACTGCTGTGCTGGGAAATGTGCTGCAAAAACACCCTTTGGTGGAGGCTGAATGTAGATCCAGAGGGTTAATTTTAAGCGCTCGCATTTCTGATGTGTTCCATAGGAGCAGAATTATGTAATTGGAGGGAAAATGTTTGTGCAGGCTGTGCACTGTATTAATTTTCAACTAGTTAACAACAACTAAGGGCAGTTTGAAAACAGCTGTATAGGCAAGCAGACAGCAGCTAGAGCATGCAGGCAGATTCATCAGGTTCCCCTTTTTAACCAAGTAGAAACCAAGAAAGATGGTTTTTGTTGGTTAATTTATTTACTTATTTGAGATGGTATCGGGCAGCTTTTCTCCACTCTTTAGAAACAAATCCCTTCAGACAAAGGAGAAGAAACACCAGGCACGTGTAGGCAATTTCTGGTGCCTCAGATCCCACAAGAGGGGCTCCTCAGGGCCTCCTTCCAGGCTTTTCATGGCCCACATTGGAATTAAGCCTTCATAAGTTTTCCTTAAACAAACCTACAGCTGGGCTTACTCGTGCAGTTTGCCGTTTCTGAATGAAGTCATGCATACCATGTTCACGTTTGCGCTAAAATACTGGAAAGCGTTTTCCTTTTCCTCATAGGAAAACTGCATCCATGACCTGCAGTACAGCTATTTCCAATGCTCGGCTCCTGAGGAAGAAGAGCTGTGCCAGCTCTGCCCGGCAGCACAGAGCACAGCCTCCTTGATTTCAGCACATCTGAGATCCTCTCCTCAGGGATAAAGTCTCCATAATCACCACTGCAGTTCATTCTCTTGAGCCTCCAGTACCTGCGAAAGCCAGTTTTCTGTTTTCTTAGGACAAAATGAAGGCAGGATCCAAAAAAGAACTCCGAGGTCAAAAAGCACGCACTGCCGTATGTTTGTGCTGTTGGCATCACTGCAGTGATCCCGGTGCCCGCACGCTAAGAACCTCTGCACTGCCCGCACTGACAGCCTGGATTGCTGCAGACACACAGGTACAGGTGGGATCAGTGACACCAGCGCTGCAGTCTGTGTGCTGCGAGGCACAGCTCCCAGCCCTGCTGGCACTGCTCACCGCTCGCCAACAGTACAGGAGGTGATCTGAAAACTGAGAACGTTTAGGGCTACTAAACCTCACCCTGTGACCCTGTGTGTTCTGAACAACCTCGCTGGTTTCTTCTTACTCAAGTCCTAGCAGAAGCATTGGATCTGTTTCCCTAAGAACTGTTCTGTTTTGTTTTTTTTTTCCCTTACATGGCCACAGCCTTGTTACTGCTGAGCCTCAGAAGACAATCATGCCTGCAGTCTTTTCATCCTGTCAGCTGGTGCTGGATTTCAAAACAGGATGCCCACTTTTCCCCCCATTATTCACAGCAGTGAGATGCAGAATCCTGAGCTTTTGTTTTCACTTGGTTACGCGGGTCCAACCTGTGATTCATTCTTCCTGCAGCCATGTTTCCAAGAAAAGACAATGCCGTGGCCCCTCTCCAAGACACCCGCAGGCTGCTGAAGAGCGCTCCTGTGCCTGCAGCTGGGACACTAAGAAGGGATAAGGGGACGAGGCCTCAGGCCAGGGCTGCCATTATCTCCCAACAAACAAGCAAAGAGGCACACGGCCTTGGGAAGGCACATGCAGCACAGAGTCAAGGTGCAGATAAGAGCAGAATGTACAGAATTTAAAAGGCTTGGCCCTGTGAAGCACAACAAGCATCTGCAAAGAGCTGGTCTCCATTCCTGGGACTGAGGCTGATTGCCCAGCTGATGGCCTAAGGGGCTGCAGTGTCCTTCCAGATATTTAGGGAGACTCCTGTCTGCTCGATGCCATCGGTGTGGGCTGTAATACCTGCGGATAATTGAGTTTCCCAAGAGTTGTTCAGACAGCAGCTGGTAGTGATGCCTTCTGGCTCTGCTCTCAGGCATACAGCTTCTCATGGCTCTGTGTGGTGGAGCCTGGGCTGCAGAGCTGTGTGGCCGTGCGCTCCAGCACTTGGCTTCTGCAGGAGTCAAACACAAATGTGCATGGATCTGCTGGCAAGGAACCGTGGTGGGGAAGGCCTGGACTGGGCAGTGCAAGGACTTGTCTGCAAACAGTGCCAGCGGGCAGCAACTCACGTGTGTGGGGCAAACAGTCCGAGTGCAGAGCAGAACCACCTTCCCGTGAGCCCATGAGCAGGAACATGGCACCCTGCAGCACCCTGCCAGGCCTGGCGGCCTTCCCATTGTTGTGCTCGCTGCATGCGATGACACAGGTAGCTGGGCTCATGGCTCAGCAGCTGCAGGGTGGGCTCCAGTAAGCGGGCCCTTCGGGCTTCCCATGTGTGCAGCAAGAGGGAATTGGGTGCTATGTGTTCTTAGAATAAACCACAGCACTGTTCCATCCCCTCATCTGGGGAGCACGGGTTGCTGCTGTCACTGTTAGTCGGCGTGCATGGGGACGTGCAGACCAGGCGTGGCGCCACCTCCACCGAGGGCAGCTCTGGGCGGGCGGCGCCATCACCGCAGTACGCGAAGCGCCCAGAAACGGGGCACGCGCTCTTCCGACTCCGCCGCTCTGCACGAGGGCCGTCCGACGGCCGAGAGGCTCAGGGCGTAAAGGAAGGCCGCTCTCCGCGAGCCACGGCTCCCCGCCCGGGCCGGCGCTGGGGGTGCGGAGCAGCGGCTCGAGAGCCGCAGGAGCCGCACTCGGTCCCGCACTCGGTCCCGCACCCGCCCGCTGAGCACCGCCCCATCGCGCCGCCATCGGCACGTGCCGCCGTTCGTCCCGCGCCATCCACCCCGCGGGCGGCCCTGCAGGAGGGGCGCGAGCCAGGGGCGGCGCGGGGGGCGGCGCTGCGCGCGCGCGTGCACCCGGGGAGGGCGGGGGGCGGAGCGAGGAGGCGGAGCGTGGCTGCGGCAGCGGCCGTTGGCGGAGCGGCGTCACGCGGCGGGGCGGCGGCGGGCGATTGGCCGGCGGCGAGGCGGGGCCGCGCCTCTCCCCCTCCCCCGGCCCGGGGGAAGGTGGCCGCTCCGCCAGCGCCGTCGGTCGCCGCGCGCGGGAGGCGGCGGCTGGCGCGCGGCCGTTGGGGCGGGCGCGGGCCGCGCCTCGCCGGAGGTGGGAGGCGACGGTGATGCGGCCGTGAGCGCTGACGCCCGCCTCCCTCCCTCCACCCGGTGCCCTCCGCGCACCTCACCCCCCCCCCCCCCCCCCGCCCCCACCCGGCGGCCGCGTAAGCCGGGGCCCGGCGGGGGAGCGCCGAGCTCCATGGGCAACACCGTCACCTGCTGCGTGTCGCCGGACGCCAGCCCCAAGCTTGGCCGGGCCCGCGGCGGCGGGGCGGCGGCGGGGCCCGAGCGCTGGGCGGACGCGTACCAGGCGGCGGCGAGCGGCGGCGGATCGGGCTCGGCGGAGGCCGACTCGGGGGACTCGGAGCCCGGCGGCGGCGGCGGCCCGCACCTCCAGCACATCAGCGACCGCGAGTTCCCGGATGGTGAGCGGTGGGGTCGGCCGGGCGGTGCGGAGCGGCGCCGTCCCGCCCGCCGCGCCCCTTTGTCCCGGCGGCGCCGCGCTCCGGGCGGAGCGGGCGGCTGCGGGTCGGTGCCGGCGCCGCGGGGTCCCGGAGGGCGGGCGGTGGCTCCGGGCCGGGCGCGGCAGCGGCTTGCCGAGCGGTGCCGAGCGGCGGGGCAGCCGCCCGGGCGGCGCTTCCATCGCAGCCGGGCGGGAGGAAGGAAGGGTGTGTGGGAACGGGCGGCGGGGCGTTGTGGAGGCTGAGGGCCGTGACATCACCCCCGGACGCGGTAATTTATAGCCCGGCGTGCGGGCGCTCGGTGAGGGCCGTTTGCTCACTGCACGCCTTGCGGCTCGGCGCCCTCAGTGAGCCCGTACCGCCGAGCGATTCCTCCCGGCGCGGCCCGCTGCTCCCGGGCGTGCCCGGCACACAACAGGTGGGGCTGCGCCGTCTGCTGCCGGCGGCTGGCGGTGCTGCAGTGGCGCGGGGTCACCGCTCTGCTGTTCGAACTTCACTTAATTCAGCGCTGCGCTTAATATAACCGCACCTACGAGAAACAAGAGGGAGAAAGCAGCTGTCTGACATGCTTAGCATAGGCTGGGCACAATGGCGGTTACTGCCGTCCCTCTGCCGCCCATCGTGAGGGCACAAACAGATTTTTGGTGACTATAAAGAAACTGCATGAGTGAGCCCGAGGAGCAGAGTTACCATTTGTGCCTGGATCCACACAGCTCTGTGCTGCAGCTGTGACTGAAGTGTAGCAGAGCAATCAGCTCCCTCATCCCAGACAGCTGTGCGGCACTGCAGGGGAAATTGTTTGCCCATCAGGAGAAATAAAGTCTCATTCCTGCAGAAAGGTACTGCAGAAACGTCAGAACTCTCCCACACTTGTTAAGCAAGAAGGAACTGAACTAATGATTCTAGTCAAGCAGAAATGCCTAAACTAAATGAATCTGCTCAGGAGTAGGGGTTGTATCTAATTGAACTCTATGATTGATCATCTAGGCAGGCCTAAGTAATTAGGCTTAACTTTGAAATCATCCAGTGTACATAGGAAATAATACAAGAATGGTGGTGTAATCGATAGCCAAAGATTATATATAGGAGAAACTCACCAATTCTGAGGCCTTCAATCTGGCTGGAAAACACTGAGGCTGGTCACCCATACTCCACCAGGAGCAATCTCCAAAGGAGAAGCTGCCATCGTGGTGGTCAGCCCTTAAATGAGGTCTAGAGGAGTCAAGCTCCACCCCTTCCACGAGCACAGCTTCACCTGTGCTCCCACAACTGACCCGGCACTTGCCTCAGCTGGTTAATCAGAGGTTCAGGCTGTGATTACCAGTTTCCCATACATCCAGACATCAGAATTTCCACAAAGTAGGGAAGTACTGATTATGTTTGTTATCTAAATGAAATGGTACAACCCAAGCTCAAAAAGTACTTCTGTGGTGGTGGAAGGTTAGATCTTGAGGCTGGAGCTAAACCCCCAGACTGGCCCAGCTGAGATGGTTCGAGTGTGAGATGGCTTCAAAGATCACCATGCACAATGGAAACTTGCTGCGGCTGGTGAATGCTACTTGTCTGCAGCTTTCTAGCTGATAGAACTATTTAGGGCCACGGAAAGTATCAAAGTTTGACAGCTTTCTGACAATAAACTCTGTGTAGGGGATTCTTTGAGCATTATGAAGTGCTAACTGAACAGAATTGAAGTAGTCAGCCTCATAGTGTGAAACATTACTTGTGGAGAATCTGAAATCGTGTGTTATGGAGCAGATGTAAGTTTGCCAGTGATACTGCTGTCTATATAAGACTCTCCATGAAAATGTTTGATCTGTAAACTCAGTGCTTACAGATACAGGGAACACGTGCTTGTCCCCGTTAGCTCTGGGGCATGAAAGCTGTCAGCTTAACAAACCCTGTGTGTTCCTGCGCTGCTGCACAACATCGCTTTGTTGCTATAGTGGTGGGTAGTTCATGCGTTCAGTTTTAGGCATAAATATTGTATAATTTCTATGAGTAATATGACAGGTTAGCTAAGTTGCGCATTTCTTCAATAAGAGAAGCCTTGGAACCCTTAGCTGGCCTTTTCTTGGGTACTCAGCAGAGAAATGAGAATCTTTGAGGGGGGAAAAGTCAGCATCATCTTGGCTATTTCTGTTTTACCCTGTGCTGTTCTAGGAGTTCCTAAGAGCACAACCACATGTTGGAGGAAGCGTACCTCCAGGTGCCACAGAAACACTTCATTCCTTACATCTCTGTCCTTAAAGTTTGGTGTTCCTAAGTCATAATCCTTTTCCACTTGTGCTAAAATTGAATGTTTTGGTTGTATCAGGAATGCAGAAGCTACCAGCTACACTTTGCATCTCATATATATATATATATGTGTGTGTGTGTGTATGTGTAGCAAGCACAGCATGGTTCTTACAGGTCTGAGCTCTCTTACATGGGAGCTGCTGAGATACTTTGTGATACTACTCCATCCTACTGCTTAGCAGGCACTGTGTTTCACAACTCTCAGCTTTTGGACATTAATTTGATTTTGGGGGCAGAAAAGGACAAATACATTGTGTGCAACACAGTGTATAAATCTGAGAACTTAGGTTCTGGTTCCTGTTACCTGGAATAGAAGTATGAAACAAATTTCTGTAGTGAAGTAGCGCTTAAAGCAGCGCAGTTAATTGTGTGCTAGGGTCAGGAATTAAAACACTGAGTTTCCTGGTTTAGTTTTCAGCAGACGCTAATGGTTTGCCGTATATTTCAAACTGTAAGGCAAGGTTTATTTAACCTAAATTAACCTGAAAAGTAGTGGCTATGGAAAAATTGGAAACAGCATCCGTATCTGAAGTACTCCCCAGGGGTGAGGCACAGGTGATGATGGTCAGCTGGCTCCAGAACTCTTCTGGTCACAGCTGCCTGGGTCATCCATTGCAAATCCAAGTTAAACCAGAAAAATCTTGTACTTGCTTAAAACAGGGATGTTACGTTACAAGGTAAATGTTTATTTAAGGCAAAAAATAGGAAGGGTGAGTGGGAGGGAGACAAAGCATACTGGGAGACTGAAACTGTAATGTTTCATAAGTTGGTTAAAATGGGAAGAGACTGTTAGCTTTGCTGCTGAGAGAGTCTAAAGGATTTATTTAAATGTTATTATCAAGATCCCAAGGTATATGACTGGTCTGTGCACGGCTTTTCTGGTTGAGCAGTAAGCGTACATTTACGGTTTGATGTTCACAGGGGAGGTATTGTAAAGTAAGTGGAACAAACACAACTTGGAGAACTGAAAGCTTCTTCTCAGTAGGTTACTGTCTTCTGTTAATGTTGAATGTCAGAAGTGAGCCTAGAGCTGCTTGTTGGACACTCAGCTGTGCATCTTGATCATGGCTTCTGTGTGCAGCTGGGATTGGCCAGAAGGCTTTCCAGTTTCAGAAGCAGCAGATCTCTTATGTTCATGTTCCATTTGGGTTAGTTTGTGCTGATTACTGCTTCTTCCAAGTGAGTGACAACTTCTTACAGCTGATATTTGCTCACCAGATCCCCATGTTATGCATAGCTCTAGTTTTTTGTATGTTCTTTGAAGAAACCAAAAGAAGGCCTTGCTGGCAGTCTTCTCTCACGTGCTCTTGAAGATAGGATCTCTGTCCACCCCTGCTGTTTCTGAACACACGGGCTTTGTTGGGACTTGCCTGATGCACCAGAGCCAAGTGGGAAATTGCTGACCTGGTGGACTGATAAGACAGTATCACATAGTATCTCCCCCAAAGAACCAGGAGGTGGGGAATGAGGGGGCAAAGCAAATAAGCACCAGCAGAAGAAGCTCCACAGAGGAGGGTTCTCCAAAAAGGAGTAATAGATTCATAGAATTAACCAGGTTGGAAAAGACCTTGAAGATCATCAAGTCCAACCACAGCCTAACCATAGTACCCCAACTCTAACATCCCTCTGCTAAATCATATTTGTGAGCACCACATCCAAACAGCTCTTAATCACATCCAGGGACAGCAACTCAGCCACCTCCCTGGGGAGCAAATTCCTGTACTTAACTACCCTTGTAAAGAAGTGTTTCCTAACATCCAACCTAAACTTGCCTTGGTGCAACTTGAGGCCATTTCCCCCCATCCTGTCACCAGTGAGAAGAGACCTGCACCGCTCTCACTGTAAGCACCTTTCAGATACTGGAAGAGAGCAATAAGGTCTCCCCTCACCCTCCTTTTTCCCAGACTAAACAGCCCCAGCTTACCTTAGCCTCTCCTCATAGGGTTGATTTTCCAAGCCCTTCACGTGCTGACTAGGCCTGATCCCCTGGCTGACCTTGATGGTTCCGAAGATTATCCATTCCATAACCTTCTGTCATGGTTTTGTGACACCTTCCCAGGCACCGAGGTGAGACTGATGGGCCTGTAGCTGCCAGGATCATCTTTCCGACCCTTTTTGAAGATGGGCGTCACATTCTCCAGCCTCCAATCCACCAGGACATCCCCAGTCAGCCAAGACTGCTGAAAAATGATGGAGAGTGGTTAGGCATCTACATCTGCTAACTCCTTCCTCAGCACTCTAGGGTGCAAACCATCCAGCCCCATGGACTTGTAAACATCCAGCTTTTATTCTGACCCATAAGCTTTCAACCCTATCATCATCAATTTCTACACATCCACAGTCTTTTTTAACATAGAGTGCTACACCACCACCTTTCCTACCTAGCCTATCTCTTTTGAAAAGTTGATAGCCCTCAGTCACAGCACTCCAGCTGTGGGAATCATTCCACCACGTTTCCATGATGGCAACTGTATCAAAACTTCCCACCCAACGACCTCCAGCTCCTCTTGTTTATTACCCATGCTGTGTGCATTAGTGTAAAGGCAGCTGAGCTTGGCCTCCTTGCGATAAGCAGCAGCCCTAATACCCTCATGACCGCACTCAGGTGTTTCCACAGCCACCAGCTTCTCACCAGCCCTCATGTTTTCCCTACAAGGGGGTGAGTCATCCTCCTCCTTCACCAAGGGCCAAGACCTTGGGAGCTTGGAAGCATGCTCCTCTCCCACAGGCACAGGGACATTATGTATAGTTTCCATATTGGTGACTCCAGCTACACCCCCACCCCCCTTCATACCTAGTTTAAAGCCGTCTGTATGAACCTACCCAACCCTCATCTTAAGACCCCTTTTGACCGATGGGAGAAGCCACTCCTATCAGTCGCAGGCCAGCCCAATCTTATGCAAACAGAGACAAGGTCAAAAAACCCAAACTCCTGCTGGGCACACCAAGCTCAGAGCCAGGTATTGATCTGTTGGCCCATTATATTGAGTCCCTCATTCTTCCCTAAAACAGGAGGGATAGAGGAGAACAGGACTTGTGCTCCCAAACCCTTTACCTGTTGCTCCAAGGCTCTGAAATCCATTTTTGGAGTCCTTATGGAAGTTCTTCCTAGATCATCACTACCAACCTGGAATAGTAATAGGGGGTAGTAATCAGTGGGCCGAACTAAGGAAGGAAGTTTCTTCCTCACATCCTTAACCCAGGCACCTGGGAGGCAGCAGACCTCCTTATGTAGAGGGTCCGGTCTACATATTGGCCCTTCTGCTCCCTTCAAGACAGAGTCACCAATAACAGTGACCCATCGTTCTTCACCAATGTTCCTAGGGGGAGGAGAGGACAGTGGGTTCACAGCAGCAGGAACGCTGTGTGCATACTGGTTCCCCTCCATCACTTGCTTGCAAGGCAACAGGGGGTGGCATACCCCATGCAGAGCATCACCTGGCTGCCAGGAACTAGGGGCTGGTAGGGTTTGATACCAGCAATCAGTCTCCCTCTCAGAATCCTTTATGCTCTGCAGCCTCTCCACCTCTTCCTTTAGGTCAGCTACAAGGCTGAGCCAATAGTTTACCTGGTAACATCATACACAGTCGCTGCCTCCTTCACCCAGCCCAGCAGGGGCCAGGCTCATGCACTCAGTGCAGCCAGAGACCTGCACACCAGCATCTTGCTATGCAATCTCGGGCTGAGATCCCTCACCTACCTTGGCAGCAGCCTTCCTTACTTGTGTACGTCGGGCTCGGTTTGGGTCTCCACAGACTTCCTTGCTGACACTTTCCTTCTGTGTGAGCACGGGACCGCTGTCTGCGTCTCCCCGTTATTTCTGGCAGCAGCCTTCCGCCGGGGTGCAGCCATGGCTAGGCAGAATACTTACCGGCAATGTAGAAGGAGCCGCGTGGCTCGCAGACCCGGACCGGCCCTTCCGTCTCAGACGTGCACCGGCGCGCCGCCGCCCTCACTGAGGCTTTTTAAAAGCTCGGGAGTGCACTCCCTCCGTTGCCCTGGCAACGCCCACGCGCTGCGTCAGCCGCTCTCACGAGAGCTTCCGGGTTGCTCCGCTCGGGGTTCCCTGGGGGAAGGACCCTCCCGAACCCCCCTTGAGCTGCGCGGCCGGTCGCTGCTGATCAGACCGGGACGGCTCCGAAGCAGCTGACTAATGTGACAAGGGCTTCTTCCGGGTTTGGCTCCCATTTAAAGGGTGGCAGTCAGCCCTTAAATGAGGTCCAAGAGGGGTGGAGCCCATCTCTCCCCATCACAGAGCTGAATTGGCTCCCCTGTGCTCCCAGGGCTGACCAGGACCTTTCCCCAGGTGCTCAGTCAGATGTAGAGCAGCGAAGTCTTTGTGACACCCGGTGTGGTGGGCTGTACAGAGAAGCTGACTAACAGGGAAACTGTGTGAGGTAACAGAAAGCAAGGAAATGCCCTCCCAGATTCACGTCACATATTAGATTAGGGCTTCCAACAACGTTTCTTCCGCATCTAGGAGAAAGGAGGTGTTACTCCATGAGGCACAGGGCAGGAAGAAGGGGCTGGTAAAAGCCAACCTCTGCTTGTTCAGAGGGGCCTGTCAGGAGGGCTGGGCCAGCAGGAATCCTGTGGAATTACACAAAGAGAAGTGCAGAATTATGTGCTAGGAGCTACCACGTTCAGCAGCCTAGTAGAAGGAAGGCTTCTGCAGCTGTAGGTCTGTATGTGTTTTCCCAAAAGGCACTCATATGTACAATTAGTCCGCTGGCATACAGGTCAATGCAGACAGAAAACATAACTTACAGACATAACAGTGTCAGCCACCTCATGCTGTTTCCCTTTGTGGCTGATCATAGTGAAAGCTTGTTAGCTGAAAGCCTGTTACCTTTTCAGATGCATGTACATAGTATAGGACCCTGCGTGTCTCAGACATAACAGTCTGTCTGGTACCTCCCCTGTGCTGGTGCTCAGGCCTGCACAGACAGGACAGACTGCAGTGATTAGGCTCCAGGCCTGGTCAGACAAGCATACTTAGCAGCAACCCATTTACAAGTGTCTGACCCGTTTATTCCCTGTGCTTGTTCCTCCTCAGTCTACTTTGCTCCCTTCTTTTCCCAGCTTTTGGTCTTCCCCTTAAATATAACTTAGATCTTGTACAGTTCCCAAATGCTCTTCTACATCATTCCTCAATGAGCCCTGAAGACATCAGTGTCCCTCAGTGGGTATAAGGCAGTTTGAGCAGTGTTGACCCCTTCCTGTGGGTGTTCTGATACACAAGTAATGGGCTGGATGAAAAACTGTCACATTCCTTACTGGATGCTGGATGCTGTATTTGTGTATTAGAGATTCAAGGCTACGGTGCTCTGCATCCTGGACCGGTGTCAGAACAATGCCATTGGGCTAACATCAGTGATGTAAGCTGAGTACCTGGAGAACATCCAGGCCTAGGTACTGATGTTGTGTGCCAGTGGGAACTTGGAGCAAGAACTCTTGGGCATACATGTTCTCTCACAATTATGTTCCGTCACTGACACCTGAGGGCTGTGACTGTGCTGTGTCTCAGTGCAGCAGCACAGAGCATTCCTGTCACTAAGGCTTCCAGCACCAAGACAGTCTGTGTGTACTTGGCTGCTATTCACCTGGAGCTCTCTTGTCACGTGCATAAAAAGCTCTTGTTTTTTTTTTTTTCATGAAATGTTGATGGTGATTCTTAGATAACTTTGCAGTTGTCACACCCTTTGAAAAACACTGGTGTACTGCCTTGGAACACTGATGTGCAGTTTGTGAGCTTGCTTGCTTTGATGGTCAGCGCGATGTAAATGGCACACATGAAGATGAGAACATAAATTGCTGAGAGTTTACTCCTTCCGGGATCCTCTTGTTAGAGTGATGGTTCCTCTACAGGAGGCATTATGTGCAAAAACAACAGCAAAAACAGCTGCTTGCAGAAGCATGCTAGTGCAGATCAAAATTCATCATGACATTTTCAGTAGTTCACTCCTATCTTAATCTAAGGGACTATCTATCCTCATCTAGTGCCCCCATTACTTTGTTGCAGCAAAAGGATTAAAGCCATCGTGTTGTTTTTATGTAGCTATGTATTAGCTGCACAGAGTTTTATTTGAAATTCCATAATAGTGTTAGATCCGTATTTTGATACTTAGCTGCACCCTAAGTTACTTGCTGAACTCCTTACAGGACCACAAAGATTATTGATCCAACTGGATGCATAAAGCATGGGTGGGGGTGGGGGGGGAGTAAAGCCCACAGCGTCCGTTTCCGTAACTTCAGGTCTCAGTGAGGTTCTGGCTTTCTGCCTGGTACTGAGCCCAGGCTCTGCATCCAGCTGCCTGCCCTGGCTTGGTTCTGATGGACACTGTGCTTCTTCAGAGGGCCGTGGTGGTAGAAGCGAGTCTGCAGGCTTTTTTCTGAGAGGAAAATGCCAGATTCTTGTTTATGTTGGCAAGAGAGCGATTTTGCTTGAGAGAGCTCATCTTGTGTGTTTCTGATCTCAGTTCCATCACTGCGCTTGAGCATTGTGAGGCTGGATGAGAACTTTGCAGTAACCTTAGTCCTGTGCTGATGGCCTCTCCTTCTCTGTCCTTTCTCTTTCAGATTTAGCCTTGGAATCCAATCCGTCTGATCATCCCAGAGCAAGCACAATTTTCCTGAGCAAGTCTCAAACAGATGGTAAGCAAAGGTTTTTTCCAATTAAAAACTGGAGAGGAAAACAGGAAAAAAAATAGCCTGTTTTAATTGCATACCATGAGAACATTTGAATTAACTCAATTCTTTCAAGACACAGAGATGAATAATTTCCACGTTAGCACAGAGATGTGCCTGTAGGCTGTTTATGTAACGCTGAAGAACACGTGTGGTTTTAAAGACTTACATATCAGGAGATTTCTGAGCAAGGTATTTGGCAGAAGGAACTCAAGCTTCATGCAGCAATGTTGGGGTTTTGTGATTCAGTTTTGTTTTTATGACCAAGAACTCTTAAAAACTTCCCTTTTTCAAGTTAAAGTTTAAAAAAAATAGTTTTAAGTTAAAAAAATAAATAAATGAGAGTTTTATGTGGGGAACTGTAAGACTAAGACAGTCCTTTATGGAAAGGGTCTGTCACCTGCCCACACTGGTCACATGTTATTGCACTGCTCTCCTTTACCAGCACTGTTTTGCTTCTCTGATGTTCTTACAGCAGCTGAAAGTTAACCCTTGTCTCTTTTTTAGAAACTTTTAATGCTCATGTACTTGAGAAGAGTAGACTGATAGAATGATGTTATTGAACATAAATCAGGATTGCATTCTAGAAACTTTTCAGTTGATGTCCCTTCTCCATTTTTTCTAGTGCGAGAGAAGAGGAAGAGTAACCACATCAACCATGTGAGTAACACTCAGAGGTAGCACTGCCACGCAGGTAACATGAGTACACAAATTCCAGAAACAGCTGTAGTATTTGTATGTATGTAGTCCTGCGTCCATTCTAAATCCTTGTTAGAAAGATAAAACTGAATTGTCTTTGCCTGTCTTTAAAAAAATTAAGCATAGTATTACAGCGCATAGAGTGGCTGATGGCAAAAGGAAGAATAATAAGGGATTCTGTTGTATCATTCCTGAGCATTCCAAAACAGTATAGGATAAAATAAAGTCAAACTGCCTATGTTAGTATTTGAAACAGGAATAAACTGAAGACTGAGACCTCAGATCTGTTAAGAACAGAGTAGAGGAGAACTGAGAAAAGCAAAGGACTTGCTGCTTTAGCTGCAGCTATTTCTGCTGAAAAGTACTCCTCTGAAAACGTGTTGTGTATTGCCAGAGGTGGCTTATGAGCCTATGTTATACAAAGGGTGTTCTAAGCAACTTGATGGCCATGAGGTAACGTGCACATCTGGAGCAGTCATCTTCAAAGATCTCAGTAGATACTTTAGGTTTAAAGCCAGTATTCACTGTGGTAAACCAAGCTTACAGGATCAATCTTCATGAATTTCTTTCCTGTTCTTCTCCCTTAGGTTTCTCCAGGACAGCTTACAAAAAAATACAGCTCATGCTCAACAATATTTATAGATGACAGTACGGTCAGTCAACCTAATCTTAGAAGCACAATAAAGTGGTAAGAACCATTTGTTATCGACAGGGACTAAGTCACATCTGTCTGGGATTTTGTGGCATTGTCTGTTCCAAAGCTAGCCATAGAGCTGAGCGACAGGAGCACAGCTTTGCTTGGTCAGGTTAGTCGTGGAAGGGGTGTAGGAGTCTGGGTAGTTGCAGACTACTGAAGCAGGGTGGTGGTTGTTGGTTTTCTTTAAAGTTACAGAGCTAATGTGTCTTTCAGATGAGTTATCATACACTTGAGAACCAGAACTAGTGCAGAAATGTGCTGGCATTTGGTTTTCTAAAGTATGTACTGGGAGGAGCTCAGTGATCAAATTGTAGATCTGGGAAAACTTGAAATGGATTTTGTAGGATGTCTCAGGAGTAGTCTGTAGCAGTTTGCTTCTTGCCAGTGGTGTTAGTCTGCCCTCTAGGGGATAAAGGTAGGGTGTAGCTTTGCTTTTAGTTCCAGCCTGCCTATGTTTTCCTGGTGTTTGGGTAGTTGAGAGAATTATTTAGTCTTTTTAGTTCTCCAATGGAAATGACTGTTTTAACTGTTGGATACTGCAGAAACTGTTCTTTTCACATAAACTATACCTGGTGGGAAATGAGAGGTACTCAAGGTGAAAGGAAGAGCAGCTTCAGGCCCAAAAGGCTTTACTGTCTTAACAGTTCAATAGAGATTGGAAATACCTAAGATGATTCACTGCTTACAAATTGATTTCAAGAAGGTATTGAGTATATCACTTGTCCTTTGGTGCCATTACCTTTTATAAGCATTGCACAGCTGGCAATAGATCAGTGCTTTTCCTTGATGATTTCTTTGATGGCAGTATCCCTGTTGTCACTACAAAGACAGGAAATTTGGCCACGTTAGAAGAGTGTCAGCTTTATTGCATGAGTTGACTCAGCACAGACTGAATCCTCCTTGGGTTATGCTGGCATTCTTTATTTTGCTCTGTTTTTAGACTTAGACATATTCTAAACTACATAGCAAGAGATACAAAGTTAAATTATCAGCAGAGTCTCTACAGGGGTTTATGTAACATCAAACAGAACTGTTACCATACTTCAGTTGCGAGTAGTCCGTGTTTGCAATAAATATCACTTAATCACAATGAGGGTGTGTGCTTAAAATTTGATGTAACTCATTCATGGCACAAATATCTGTACCATGTCTACCAACAGCTTGGCTAGCAGATCTGATCTGGGTAGTTTCTCTTGAAAGAACAGAAATATGGGATGGGGTACTCAGGAACATGAGAAGATGTCATAGATTTTGAACAGTTTGCCCTGAACAGCAGCTTTTGCAGTGGAATAGTCTGCACAGAATGTGCCTTAAGACTTCTTTTCTCTTTTTCTTTTTAGCGTAACGTTAGCAATATTCTACCATATAAAGAACAGGTGAGTGAACTCCAGGGTTTGTTTTTTTCTGAAACATAGTGATTTTATTTTTGAGCCAGGGTTGTGGCTGTGGTGTTTCAGTAACAACCAGTTGTAACTTCAAGGAGATGAAAAAATATGGAAACTTGATGGTTTATCTGCCTTCTCTTTGTAGCTCTCTTGAGTCACCACAAACCAGCCGTTAGATTTGGTTTGGCTTTTCCTGAGGACAGAGGGACAAGATTAGTTTTGATGTTGGAAGGAACACTGTCCTGTGTACAAACAGCCACTGCCATTACAGCTAATTACAGCACACTTCAAAATGGAAGCTGCCTCTCTAAAATAATAAATGCCATTAATGAGGTGGTGTCAAGGAGGAAGTGCACTGGGTATAATAGAAATGATGGCTTCTGTATTTGGACTGGTGAGATCATGGGTCCAGTGTTTATCTTGTAAAATATTCAGCTGTAAGATCTCATCATTAAATGCTTTGCAAACAATGCAATATAACTTTATTATTGTTTTAGGAAAAGTTGAACTGTAAAAAATGTTCCTTTGTTCTTCAACGAATAGCACATTTTAGTGGAGCATAGCATTACCAGTGAAGTCTTGGTGTTAAAACAGACGTTTGCTTTGCAGAGATTCAGACAGATCATTGGATATTTTTGATGAAAAATCTCATCCTCTCACAGTAAGTGTTTCTTTCTTGAGCCTCTGTGTATGTGTTACTTTTTATCTTGATGCATAGAAGTGACCAAAGTGGATTAGCAGCAGGTCAGAAGCAAAATTATTTAACATAACAACTTCGTATGGCAGGTACAGTGCAGATGGTGTGCAGTGGATTTCTGGTATCAGCCACACCACTCTTTCTCAACAGTACAACGTATGTTTTTCTATGTATCAGCATTATCTGAAATAAAAATAGATGTATTCAGAGCAAGCACTTGCTAGCTCATGTATATTTCAAATGAAAACTGCTCATCTATTTTCCTCTTTTAACAATATTTTAATTGGTTAAAAGTCTTTCCCACTTGGATGGATCACTGTATCCTTTAGGGAACAGTTAAAAGTTCCTTCTATCATAGTTCAGTATACAGACAGAAATATAGTAAAGACCATGCATCACGCTTATGAGAGGAAAGGTAATAATTACTTCACAGTGTCTACAGCAGTAGTGTTTGGGGCCTAGGACCTATTGTTCCTTTAATAATTAGCTGCACACGTTGTTCTCTAAAGATATTGCTTAACAGTCATTTTAGCATTGCTTTTACACATTAATGTATTTCTAAGCTTGTATTCTCTGCTGTATTTAGAAACAGCATCACGTCAGAGTTGAATCTAGCTGTTCATTACCTTTGTTATCTTCCTGGAATTTCTCAAGAAAAACTCTTGTAAAGCCTTTTCGTTCTCTTTCCCATTAGCCTTACAGATCAAATAGTGTTGGCAACAAATATATCAGCCAAAGCTGTAGTGTTTCTAAGTTTGTTTCTAATATTGACAACATTACAATGCTGTTTGTTTCTTTCAGTGTATAATTTTGTTTTGCTGCTTAGATGGGTTGTGTAAGCTTCTGCTTGGTGAGAAGTAACTGCTGTGTATGGCTGTTCTTCTTGGTTAGTAGTAAGACAGACTTCCAGTAATTAAGAGGACTTTATTTCAGCGGGAAGAAGTTCCAGATGACTACTACAAGCACGACCCTGATCACAAGCACATCTATCGCTTTGTTCGGACGCTTTTCAGCGCTGCACAGCTGACAGCTGAATGTGCAATAGTGACACTGGTAAGAGATGTTCGATCACTGAGCCTGAAGCTTTTGGAAGAAATTTTTCCCCTCAGTGAATGAGCTGGGCTGACTATATTACATTGAAGATATTACACTGTCCATGAAACCATGTTAATAATGAAGATGCCATACAACAAGATCATTAGAAAATATTTCTAAGTAGTCACAAAAGTGGTTCACTTAAAAGGATCTTAGCTTTCCTGTACTTGAATGTGTAATACTTAATTACTTGTCCAATCAGATATTTATTAATTTCATAATATATATAACTCACTGAAGAAGCTCGAAAGAGGCAAAACACAACATACCATAAGCAGTGGGGTGTACTAAGACCACACGAAGTCATGTTTTATGTCTGTGATACAGAGGACACGTTTGAATTTGTGTTAACTGGAACAGTGCAAATAACATGCTCTAAGAAGCTGAGAATCAATAGTGCAGGAATTGCAGGAGATTAGCTTTTCTTCTTATTATGCCCTTCAGTCACAGACACCTTTCTGTCTGCTCCCTTTTTCTCCTTTTCCTTCCCTTCCCTTCCCTTCCCTCCCCTTCCCCTTCCCTTTTCATTTCCCTTCCCCTTTCCTTTCCTTTCCCTTCCCCTTCCCCTTTCTTTCCCTTCCCTTCCCTTCCCTTCCCTTCCCTTCCCTTCCCTTCCCTTCCCTTCCCTTCCCTTCCCTTCCCTTCCTTTCCCTTCCCTTCCTTTCCCCTTCCCTTCACCTTCACCTTCCCTTTCCCTTCCCTTTTGACCCCTTTCCCCTTGTGACATGGAGGTGCATAGAGATTGAGAGCAGTAGTAACAGAAGATCATCTCACCAGAGCTTGCTGTTTGCTTTCCAAAAGCAAAGCAAAATGGGTTTAAAAAATACCAATCTTTATGCACACACATATGTTTGTATGCCTGCACGTACACACACACACAAATAAATACCTGAAGGGAAAGGGAAAAAACACAGCCTATATAATCACTGCATTAGAAGATCTCTTAAATTGTGCTTTGTTGCTTGCATACTAGACTTCAGTCTTCATTGTGTCTTGTCTGCAGAACAATCTGAAAAGAGCAGAGTAGAACTATCACCAAAAGACAATGTGGCAATTAAACAGGCTCAATTTCCACTTCTCCAAAGACATGCAAGCAATTTGACAGCTGGGTGATATTCCCCAGCAGTCTTGACATCTAAAGCATTTTAAAATGGAGCTGATCATTAACGTAACTTGGCCTTTACCACTAGATGGCTCTGTTAATACAGGAAAGCTTTTAGTCCTCTTGAAAGCTGCGAGCAAAAGATGGGAAGAAAGTGTAGGGAGACCCTGGTAAATAGGGGTTGATGCTGCCCACAGACCCATACAACAGCTTCCTGCACCCACCAGGTTATCTGAGGTTTCGCTGGGACGTTTGGCCCGGTTTAGGTAACAGAATAACAAAACCAGGAACCTGTAGCTCTCAAAAGCTGTGATTCGGAAGTGCAAATACAATGGCTGCTTCAAAAACAATGCCTCCTGCTTTATTCTGCTGGCCCGTGACATCAGAGGTGGATGCTGGTGGTACACAGAAAAAACACCACATTCGTTAATGCTCTCTGACCTTTTATGGAGACCAAACAGTGGATGTGAGCACAGGGAGGCAGCGGGTGGTGCATTTCAGCAGGAGCAACAGTGGGTCACCTCTGCTGGTGCAGATTGTTACGAGCACAGCACACAAGCTCCTGTTAGTTACTGGAGAAAACACACAGCTCATGGTGGTGGCTGTGTCTTGCAGACAAGAACTTGCTCTATCAGACAGTGCTGTTGTGCCCTTTGTATCTTTTGTAGTTTCCATTGAAATAAATAGGAGGCATTATTTACAGAACGACCTATGTAGTTATCACCAATAATTTCTTCTAGACACTTAATGAGATAATGTCATATTTGACTGGAGTGTTTGATCAGAAATCAGCTCCTGTATCCCACATGTAAAACTTGTGCTTTTTTTTTTGTTCACAGGTTTATTTGGAAAGGCTTTTAACCTATGCAGAGATTGACATCTGCCCTAGTAACTGGAAGAGGATAGTCCTAGGAGCTATTCTGCTGGCATCTAAAGTGTGGGATGATCAGGCTGTTTGGAATGTGGATTACTGCCAAATATTGAAGGACATTACTGTTGAGGACATGTAAGTTGCAAGTTTTTACAAACCTACCATGATTTCTAAATGGCAGTTGTCATAAAGGTGCCATTTTGATTGCCCATCTCTGGTGCTACAGGATACACACAGTGCATCACTGTGTCAGGCTTCGTTACCTCTTTTTAACCCAGGAAACTATGCTTCAACTGTCCTTGAGAGAAATCTTTATTATCATTTCTGACTACTGAGGTAAGCGACTTCAAAGTTAGTTTTTGTTAGCATCGTTCCCCCAGTGATGAGCCATAGGACTTGCTGCTTAGCATTGGCACAACACTGAAGAGCCCTGTTTTTAAGTCTTATCAAAAATCTTTTTGGAAAATAGAAATTATCATCTCATTCCATACCTTTTTTGCTTAGAATTAGAAAAACTGCAAGGTAAGCTGTAACCTGTGACTTAGATGTCTGCTCCTGCATCCAGCCAGTGTGTAAATATTTGAAGGTGTGAATTCTTAGCTGATGCTCCTGGAAGACAAGTGTTGTTTTTCTGTTGGTATCTGTGGCTGTGTGTCTTGCATCCAGCTCCTGCTACTGGTCCTCCTTGTCAGGTGTGTTCTTAGACTTGCCTATAATGCTGGGAAGAAAATTCCACTTCTTAGTACTGCTTGTTCATGTCGAGCTGTTTCTTGTACGTATTCTTGTAGCAGCACAGGTTCCAGTTTCTGAAAACTTTGGGATCCGCTCCTTTATTCTTTACGAAATCAGCATTAAGCCCTATAGACTCTGCAGTTTCAGAGGATGTTCAGAGGGTGTACATCCTGGTGGCTCCAAGCCAGCACTATGGGCTGGAAGCATGTTTGTGGGGAGTGGATTTGGCCCTAATATTTTCTGTTAAATTCCCTTTCATGAAGCTCTCTCTCCCTCTCTCCGCTTCCTCCTGTATTTCTTTCATAACGATGGTGGTAGAAATGCTAGGTTAGCTTAGTATCATTCATTCTGGTCTTAATAAACTTTCTGAGTTTTATCACACTGTGATTGTGCATCCAGGCCTACATAGTACAAGTCAGTTCTAGTACAGGAGCAAACAGGCAGTAGCAGTTTGCACATAGCACTGGTAGGCTCCTCTGGTGGATATTCTGTCCTTGCCCAATTTTCTTCCTTGGATTCAGCTTAGAAATAATGTTTGAAATACAGTATTTATCTAGGACTCCTTAGTAAAGAGGAACATTCTCTTCTGGTTTTCAGGGAAGGAGGTAGTTTTTGGTTTTTCCAATTATTTTGCTTTACAAACAGCAACAGGCAATGTAATATCTTGTTTTATAGGTACCCCTTGTCTGGGAGTTCTTTGTCTCCAAAAGCAGGGCTATGCCAGCTGTGCTTTCAGGAAAGCATAATTAGTGATTTTATGCAATGTACATCTTCACTCAGCCTGGCTTAGAGTGCTTGTTGCTCTGAGGAACACACTTGAAGCGTTGCTGCAAATAGCTCTGAGATGGCTGAAGTGAGGTCAGCGATGCTGGGAGCACCAGGGTATACATCTTGCTCTTTTTGATCTGTCTTCTTCTAGCCCTCCTTGGGACAAATCAAACTGATAGCACTGAAGCATCTCTAACAAGCAGGATGTTTATTCTCTATTGCTGGTGCTGGGTCTCCTGAAATTGTTGGTACTTACATTTTCAAAGCAGGGAGGGAGAGAAGAGAGAAGATTTTAGGTTGCTGCTTCTCCTCCAGTTTGGATTGTTTTTCTCTGAGATCCCATCTAATTGGAAATGGTTTTCACCTTTGAATTTAGGTATGGGCAGAAACCGCACAGCTCCCTCCTGACAATGTCTGGGGTGCCCAGCCAGGCCTCACACTGCCTCAATAGGGCAGAGTTCACTTATCCCAGATTGGGTAATTTTATCACAAAATTAGAAACCTGGAGAACTGCTTGGAATACTCAGCAAAACTGAATTATAAGCTTGTAACGCTGCCTTCAATTCATGGTTGGCACCGTGCTTAATTGCCAGCTTTCGTAGTTGTAGTTTTGTGGTGGTTTTTTGTTGTTTGTTTTTGGTTTTTATTGAAGAGGGTTTTTTGGTTTGGTTTTATTTACATACTCCTATGGGAGGAAAAAAATCAAAGGAAATTAAACAGATATTTGGAAGTCATCCTTTGTCAAAACTTGCTTGCTTTGATGGGAGTGAATCCATAATCACTGAAAAATTAACTGTGCAGCTGCTAATCTTGCCGTGATTGCTTGTTAAGGGGACACATGCTGTTCATTCTTTCAGACACACGTATTTGTAAATAAAGCACAGGAAACACATGGGAATTATGCTTTCCCAGGTTTTAAACCACTATAAATAGACTTGTTAATCCAATGAAGAATTGTATTTTTATACAATTAATCCAGTGTAGTGAGTACAAAAGGGGCAGTGAAGAGCATTTATTTGCAGGATAAATCAAGCTCTGATCAGCTGATCATCAAAACATTATCTGATTTACATTTCTATAGGCTTATGACCATATGAACAGGAAATTAATTTTGGCACTAGGTTCAATGGTACTCAAGTCCACTATACTAGAAAGAAGCACAAAGCTGCTATTGATACTGACACCCACCATCCAGTACAGGGGACAGCCTGGATGGTTTCTGGGTTTATTTCCCCCTTCTGATAGGTAAAACATCCATCTTAAAAGCTCCCACTGAATCAGTGCCCCGTATTCCCCGGTGTATTTGCAGTTGACTGACTTACAGAGTTGTCAAATTCTGCAGATAAAGGTCTGTTCCCGGTAACACAACCACCGAGTGGTTTGGGTACCACTCCTCTCTTCCAGGTTTATTTGTTCCTTTACATCAGGAAGAACTTCTTAGCTGAGCACGGAGCAGTAGCTGAAATGGCCTTTTTTTTGTGGCACAGCGCTTTCCTCACTTTCCTCCAAATATTTTGCCCAGTGAAAACAGACGCGTGAGTGAAAACCGGACAGTGCCCTTTAACGCAGTACTTTGTTATCCTGCCTAATGCTATTGAGGAGAAAATTCCTTCTCCCACCTAATGCTGCTTATTTATTTATTTATCGGAGATGAATCCATGTTGCTTCAAGAGGCTTTTTTCTGTGAGATAATAGCAGCAGCTCTTCATAGATCCATTTGTTGCCGTGGTGATCTGCCTACTGCTTTTGTTAGTCGGACTCTACTTCAATAAACCCCCTTCCTGTTATCAGCCTGGTGAAAATGTCTGCAAGTTCTTCAGAGCTAATAAACAGCATACATCATTCCTTTCATCTGATCACTATAGCGTGGGGCTGTACGAGAGAGTGAGAATGGCGCATGAATTGTACAGCTGCTCTAATGGAACTCTGAAGAATGAGCCTCCTGGTCAGCCCTGTGAGTGCACGACAGGGCACTACCTTTCTCTCCCAGCTGAAAGTGCCAGGACCCGAAAGCTGCACCTTGTTTCAAGCACCAGTGAATGAACCATCTCTTGAAACGAATAATGCAGGCCTCTCGATGACTAGTTCAAAGTTGCTGGTTTTACAAATAGCCTAGAGGTCTCCAGTTGTTCTGTTGCTTCGGGGTTTATTTTCCAGCTGAAACAGTGTTTTTTCCTTTGTCTTCTGTCCCTCCTAGGAACGAGATGGAAAGACACTTCTTGGAGCTACTGCAGTTTAATATCAATGTTCCTGCCAGTGTTTACGCCAAATACTACTTCGATCTTCGCTCCCTAGCAGATGACAATAACCTGAGCTTTCTGCTGGAGCCTCTTAGTAAAGAAAGAGCACAGAAACTGGAGGTAATGGTCTGAGGTTGGCTGCACAGGGGACTGTTGCATATGTGTGTGTGTGTCTGTATGTAGTAGGAGCATCTGTTGCTAATCATATTAAGTGGCAGCTAGAAAAACTAAAAAGCTTTCAGATTAGTGTATTGCAGGTGGATTTAACCCCTTTCTATCTGCAGCTAACACTTCTAAAACCATGCCTAGGCTAAGTTAGTTCTCCATGGAAGGAATGGAAGTCTAGCAGATCACTGAATAAAGTGCATGTGATATGGGGAACCATAGTTCAGCCCGGCTACTGAAGACTGAAAGGACAGTGTCATATGTAATGGATTGTCTGCCTTTCCCTGCTCGCAGTCCGTATTCCAAGCACTGAGAGACAGTCACACTTGGAACTTTCTAAATACTACCAGCTGAAGGTTTCCCACTGCATCCCATTGCACAGCTGCTTTTAAATCTAGAGGGAGTGCTCTTGCTGCTCTCACGGTTTAATAAACCATTTGTTAGGGGGACAGCTGCAGAAATAATGTTTCTTTTCACAATCTTTAGAACCTCACCTTTCCAAAGAAGTGTTGTTTTAAGACAAACTTTTAGCATAGCTGCTTCTTAGGAATGCTTCAGCATGTCCACAGGAGACAAATACAGATGACAAATACAGGCAAATACAGATGACTGGCCCCTTTTGCTTAATGGAGAAGGCTGCCCTGGTGCAAGTCCCCGCAGCATTCTTTCACATGGAGGCTTCATGGAAGCAGTATCGAACCTTCTTCCTAGTTGCTGGATATATGTAACACGTTTTGAAAATAGCTATATTACCTGGGCTCCCAGGCAAAGCTTACCTGTTGGTAAATGCAGCCTCTCAACTGTCAGTTGGCAACCGTGCGTATGTGTTTTTGTTGACCTTTCAACAAAGGCATTAAACGCAGGCCGGTGTACACTGATGCCCCATTCAGACAGGGGCATTCTGCAGGATTATTGGCTCTTATTGTTCTATTGTCCACCTCCAGTAATTCTACCAAGTGCCAGTTTTTCTATTTCCACTGAGAGGTGGTTGAACGTTGGTAATAAGCCCGATCCCTCCTGGTCTTTTGGAATGATAGGTATGATATGCCTACAAATTCCTTTATTTAAAGTGAAGCAGCGCAGCTCTTCTGCTTTGTTTCACCCTTGTTACTCACACTTTAAGCTAACACTGTCACTAATTGTAAATGTGGTTGTAGGTCAGTTCATATTCCACTGAAAACTGTTTACTGAACTGCTCAGAGCCTATGGCATAAGTGGATGATTTACAGGTTGTAAGCCTGTTTCTTTGCTAACATTTGGGGGCTCGGTGTTTAAAAGCAGAGTAATTTTCAGTAGGGCGTGTGAGTTGCCGTAACACACTCACTAGTGCACGTACATAGGGCACTTTGGTTTTTAATTCTAAAGCGTGATAAATATTTAAACCGTTTGCTAAACTTTTTAATTCTACCTTTCTGTTAGAAGTATTTGAGGAGCGGATAGGCACCGCTATGAAGCAATGAATTAGTATTCCAAGGACTGAAAACTGATTTATAACATATGGGTTACTGGGGCTAAATATGTCAACACAGGTTGCCTTATGATTGATGTGCTAGCATTAAAACAGGATGGAGAGTCTGTCTGGTCTTGCACCAGGAGCTCATACAGCCAGTGTCTTGAAGAATGCCACTCTTGAGCCAAATGCATGCCTCCAGAAGGTCGGCAGAAATAAATGTAAATAATTATTTTAAAATACACTTAGGGGTTTATTCATGCTCAGAGTGCTTTTTCACCTTTTGAACTTCCAGAATGCTGGGCTGTGTTGAATGGGTGCTGCCTTAAAGGGAAGGTGTAGGCTTGTAGCTGATTGTAGCACTCTGAAAGTTTGTCTGCTGATAGGCAGTAAATCATTAATGGCAGTAAATGTTCGGGACTGAAATTCAGTTCAGCCTTTTATTACTGGTATCCTTATTTACTTGCAGTGATCATGCCTGAAAGCTTCAGTCAGAAATGAGCTTTGCAGGGGAGGACACGCACCGTTTTCTGCACAATCATGTGTTATACGGGAAATAATTAGGCTGGCACTAAAAAGGCTGCACCAGAATAAAGGCAGCTTGACTAGCTAAATAAGCAGAGCAGAGCAGAGGTAAGCCAGTAAGTGGCTGAAAAAACAGTTAAATACAAAGTTGTCCACATGTGTGGATATGTAATAGTTGTATTAATGCCCCAGCTATTGCCGTGCCATTGAGCAGAGAGCTGCCCTCCCTTCTTGACCTGACCATGAGTGGTCTTTGGTGGGAAAAGCATCCTGCAGGAGATGGCATACAGAAAGTAAAGGGAAAATAGAGGTCCTTGTACACCTCTGTTTTCTGGGCTCACTTGTACTGAGGACCAAGGGCAGGGTTCTTGAGGGAGTGTAGAAACCATTTTGGCTTGAGCCTTTCCTCTCACAAAAGCCTCTGTGCATTTTAGTAGTGCTGTTAGAAGCCCAAACACCAGCCCTAGCTACTAGGTACAATTTGGAACATAACTTGCATGAACTTGTAAGTCTAAAACGGATCCAAGTTTTCTGTTAGATAACGAGACTCACCTTTTTAATGTCTTGATTCCTAATGGATAAGGTTCTTGGTAGCTCCAGGAGAGACCCCCTTAATATTCTCCTTCCAAAGTGGTAGCTGTTTACCGACTTTGCAGGTAAAAAAGACAGCAGTGTCACAGCTGCACAGTGTCCACGCTGTTGGTATGACGCTTTGTAAATGCTTCCTTGAAATGTTCCAGCTTTTCTAATGTGTACTTTCCTTTTGTTTCCAATCGTGCTACCCAGGCCATCTCCCGGCTGTGTGAAGATAAATACAAAGACTTGTCAAAAGCTGCTATGAGACGATCTTTCAGTGCTGATAATTTAGTTGGTATCCGCCGTTCTAATGCCATCCTCTCCTGAGGAGAGACAAAGGTGCAGCACCGTGAACCAGCGCCCACACGAATTGGAGGAATACCACCACTCCATGCACACAAGTCAGTGGTGATGGTGTCTTCCAGCAAAAGGAGAGGAGGGGTAAAATTAGCCAAGGGAGCCCAGAGCTTGAGGAGCATATTTGGTGCAAGACAAGATCTTTGTCAAATCAGCTCTCTCCTCCTTTTTAATTTATCCAGAGATGCAAAAACAAACTTCTCTCCATCTTTTCCCCACAGATGTTTGCTTACTATGTAGGCCTATAGCTGTGAACTCTTGAGGTTTTTAATAACAAGTAGTTTTAAATTTTAGAGTTTAAACACTAACCACATGACTATAGCTACAATGTTCTTCCCTCCTCTCCCCTGTCAGCCAGAGTCTCGCCGCATTCGTACTTCAGGTCAATGCGGTGTTAAAACAGAACATGGGACTCTTTAAAAGTATCAAGCCACTCTGGAGCTGAAAACAACAGCCTTGACACGTGTTGACGGTTTTTCCCTGGTTTGGCTACTAAAAGCTGCTATTACTGGTGATCTGTTCATAACCAAGAAGCTGCACAGCAGGAAGGAATCCCAGCTCTGCACCAACAACTTCACTCCAGTAGATTGTCAAAGGACTTGGTATGTTTTGAGTGGGGGCAGAGAGGTGGTTCTCTGTATTGTTAGAATATATAGGGTCCATGCTGCATTTCTTGTGAATTATGGTGCTTCTCTCATTTTCTAATACTTGTTATTGCTCTGGAAGAGACGCAATCTGTATAATTTTTCTGAGGCATTGAATGAGAAAGTTGGTCTGGAACTATCATCACCATCCCAAACAGCGTAGCAATCCAGCGGTGAATGGCATGTGTGCAGCACTGCTTCTCGAGTTCTAGTGCAGATCTCTTGTGCTATATACAGTGAAGTTCCTAAACCTGACATTGTGCATCCATTTGGCTCCCCTTGAGTTTTTGTTTCTTGGGAGGGACTTACAATCATGATAAGACAGAGTTTGAGAATCTTGGACTACCTGACCAGGTAGATTGGGGGAAAAAAAAATAATTGAAAATAATCAAAAATATTTCTGTCAAACTTTTTTTTCTTTTTTCCTCCAAAGTGAATTTTACCTTGTGCAACTGCTTTTGAGGCTTGGGCTTTTGTTCCTTCTGAGACTTTGGAATGGACCTTACTTTCAGGTTCTGAAACTGAACTCTAAACAGGATAAGTATTACTAGACTCTTCCTGTTACAAGTCTTTGTAATATCTTCCCTGCTTGGATCCAAATAGATTCTAGGCTGTTTGTCCTAGGAGCAGATCTCCCTCCAAATGGCACAGTTTCTGTGCACTTCATCTAGCCAAGGTCCAGAAACTCACACTGAACGGTGAGTCCACGCGCTTTTGAGAGCGGGGGGTAGGGAGTGGGGGTCTGAGTGTAACAATTGGCCTGGCTGCACTCAGCTGTTAAAATGATGCATACTGTCTTTTGTGGTATGCAAATACGCCAGCCCCTGGCTCTCAAATCCTTGGAACTTGGCACTTCAGGTATTGATCACAACTGAATTTTGGAAATAACGCTAAATCTTCAGGTGGTTTTCCTTTCTCATGTTTGTATTAAAAGAAAAGCTAATAAACTCTATTTTAATTAAAGTTAAAGGTAACTTGTGTGTTCTGTACAGTTGTCTGATTTAATTCCCCCTCTGTTTGCTGCTGTACCGCTTCTTTCATGTTTGAGAAGCTGGGGGGGCTGCGGAATCGATACGCATTAAGGCCTCCCCTGTCATTTTGCTGAGGTTACTTGGGAATGTCTCTGAAGCCCACAGCAGAGGTCACTGGGCAACTGTGAGCTGCTTGCTGTGTGGCATGGGCCGGGGCCCTCAGCTGGATGAGCCGCAGAAGCCTTCTGTAGCTGCCTGGCTATTTCCACTTGTTGCTGGAGTCTGGAATTTGACTCAGCTTGCTACACTATCTAATTGCTGACAGTTCCTAGATGGCTTTTAAGTAGGGCCAATCTGTCTGGTGCTAGCTGGAAGTTTTTAAGTCTGCCCTCCAGCACTAAATAGGAATCTACAAGCGACCAGGTGCCTTTTACTTCCTGTGATGGATCTGGATCCACATCACTGTGGGCTGGCACAAGGTTTCTGCAAACAGCCATTCAGCTCTAAGGTGCTCAGCAGGAACTTGTGGTGTTCACTTACCTTTTTGCCAGAGAAAGAGGCTCATCCATTCAGATGCCATCAGATGGGCATCAACTCAGACAGCTGTACTCTTCTCCAGGACCTGCTGCTCCCAACTTAATTTTGCCTAAACTTGAACTGGTTTTAGTTTTTCTGTAGCTCAGCCCAGAGCACTTTGTCAATAGAATTTTGATCTGTCCATCAGATGCCAAATTAGAGTCTACTACAAGATGATTTCTTAAGAGAGGGGAACATAGCAATTCCCTTTTAACATACTGGGCCATCTGAAAGAGATCCTGGAAAGCATACCTACAAGCATTTCTTAGGTGACCACCGGGAAATAAAACTTTTAAAAGGGTGCAGTGGAAGAAATGAAGATAGATACTATTTCAGAAGGAGTTACATTTGGGGGGTGGGGCCTGCTGGGAGCTGAGCCATGCTTTATTTGTTGGCAGTATTCTTTGTATAAAGGCAAAATGAAAACCAATAGAATCGTAGCTAGAACACTAGCATTAAGGTGAGTGTACCTACCTCTGTGTCCTTGGAGGAGCATCCAGGAACAACAGCCTGCTTTGAGGACGCTTGTTTGCGGAGAGTCCATCTATGATGAGGTGACCTTTGGTTGCATTCAGTCCCAGGGTGGTACTGCTTAACTGGTAGTGAACAGTTTGCCTAGACAATAGCTATACCGTGACCCATCAAGAGTAACGAGAGCAGCATGTGCTAGAGGTCTGTACGGGCAGCGGCTCACCAATGTGTTTCTGGGCTACGTGATGCCCTTGGGAGTCAGAAGGCCTTTCAGTTTGTGTATGGGGAGTATGTGCATTTTGTTTCTAAGGGAACTTTGTGAGAGCTACTTCAGCATGGGTTTGGCACTTAAGAGGACAGGCACTTCAGAGACTGAATAAATGTCAAGAACATTGCTTCTGGATAAGAATATATGCATCACGACTAACCTGGGCAAGCAGAAGAGGCCACAAGAGCAATTGAGGTCAGAGTTTGTGGGGGGGTTGCAGCTGTGTGGGTGCTGTTGGCTGATGGGTCAGAGCCCAGAACAAGGCGGGCTGCTGCCTATGGCCTGAGCTGCTAATTCCCATAGTGCAGCAGGGCTTATGCCTGACTGTTCCCAGTGCTCCCGAGAAAGAGGCAAAATAACTGCTGTCATGCTGTAGCAGTGAATATAGTGCACTGTTCCGCTAACACGCTCACATACAAACATGCAGTTTAATAGCTGGGTAAAGCACATGGCTGAACATGGGCTAGCTTGCTGCCTTAGGCATTTCCAGAAACAAAAAACATCACTTTGCCTCTGCCCCTATGATATAAAACCCCATCTACAGGGCTAGGAGATCCTCGTTTTGTCAGATGTTGCTTTTCCCTACACCAAGTGATGCTGAATTCCTGCACTGCTCTAGTCAACGCCAAGAGAGCCTGCACCTGCCTTGAGGGCAGCCTGAATGGGCCGACCGGGACACAGAGCACAGGTGTGTGACACCACACCAGCAGGGTGGGCTGTGTGTAGCTGTGCAGGAGCAGAGTCCTGCGGGTGGTTCACCAACAAATGACTACAGCAATGGCCCTCCTCTTGCTCAAAATCAATCTCGAGGCAGCAGCGGATAGCAGCCATCTGTTTACTGAGGCACTGAGAATGGAGAGGCTTCTCTGGAAACCTTGGCAGTAGCCCTGCTGCCAAGTGGGCATTACAGATGGAGACAGGCAAAGTGCCTTCAGCACCTGGGTAAGTCCTCGTGCTGAGGTGCAGTATGCCAACACAGCCCCACAGCACCTGCCCTGCACAGGGCAGGCTCGGCTGCTGTCTGCCTTCTGTCTGTACCTAACCACAGAGGGCTCAAGTGAGTCAGTGCATTGCTGGCTCCATCAGTTTTATCATGGGGCACTGGAATGCTGCTTTCAGGTAAGAGATCCTATCTAGTGGGACCTGTGTGTGCCTACACACCTAACTAGATAGCAGAGTCCTGCACCATTAGTCACAGCATAGCCAGCTTAACCCCTTGCTGTCCTCCCTTCGCACTCTTCCCAGCACAGGAGTGTACAGCATATGGCAACAAGGACACTTAAATCAGCACACAACATCCTCCTTGGCCAAGAGCTGCCACCTGCTAAGTACCAAAGGGCAGCTCTTTAGCACTCAATCTCAAGGCAGAGTGAGGAACCGATACTGTACAAACTGCAAAGACACCAATAAAAGTTGATCGTTAACCATCTTCCACCAGGAAGGTGCAACCTTGGCCTGCCTGGAAGTGCTGTCAGCAAAGCCAGGGGTGGTGCCAGCAGTACCTGCTGCCAACACCCTGCAGACCAAACTCCTCTGCTGGGTGGGCTGCTGCCATGGGCCAGTGCACACAGCCTCGCACTGAGGGCAGAGATGTGCAGGGCTTGGTGCTCTCAGCAGCACGTCTGCACAGGGCTGCTGCAGTTGCCTCCCAAGTCCCCACTGATGCCTGCTGATAAGAGGACAGCACAGCCCTCCTGCACACTCCTCCCCTTTCCCCACAGTAAGCATTTGTGGTGACTATTAGGTTAGCATAAGCATACGAGCAAAGAAAACAACACACACACCTTTTTCCTCATAAATAACTAATCTCTATACTTCTCTCTGAATAAAATTTCTTCAGCTTTTCACAGCATATAATACAGTCATACAAAGTTGAAGAGCATCACTAACCAGTGACACCAAAACAACATGTCAGTTACCCAAAGCACGGGGGCACCCGGCTCCACACCTTGCCCTGCCTGCAGCGCAGTGCTGAGGCCGGGGTCAGCCCCAGGCTGCTGGCACCAACCTGCCCTTAGGTCAGAACAGAGTGGCCTCCTGGAAGCTTTTCAATAGGCAAGTCTGAAGCCAAACCTGGATTTCTTTGTCTTTTAAAAGAAGCTCTACAGTCAGTTACACTTAAAAAACAAACGAACAAACAAACAAACAAAACCAACAAAAAAAACCAACAGAATAAACATCACATTTGCCATGGTTTTGTTCATTGTATTGCATGGTGTGTTTAGCTGTATCTACAGAAGGCACTATAGAAAGAGACAAGTCCAAAAAGGCGTGGGTTGGATCAGGTTGGAGCTATTTAATGCCCAGGATTACAACACACATGTGCCCACAACGACGTGCCTGACCTGCCCCACGCTGAGCACACACCTGCCCCAAACCCGTATCAAAGTTCAGCCCAGCTCCTGTACATACAAAACAGCTATATACAGCTATTTACAGTTTGTAACAGAACATGGTGCAATGCTGCCCAAGGTGAAGTACTGCAACACGCCAAAGCGAGCCAACCTCTGTCGCAACAGTGCCCTGCAGCTGTGAGAGGGTCCCATGGAGCACTCTGGCCCTGTACCACACTGCACACATGCCATGTCCTGGCCCCACCTGAATCAGCAGGTGTGCCACCCGAGGGTCCCCTGCTTCCCAGGCTTTGGTTCTAAAAGGGTTGGAAACCTCCTTGACTGAAGTGGTCTGAATGCATCGAGAACAACCCGGAGCCCTGGCAGTCCCACAAGAGCAATGCAGCTGGGTCTTGGTGCTATGCTTGGAGAGGGACAAATGGACTCATGTAATCACCCCTGTAAAGTTACATACGTGATCCCCACTTAATGCAGAGAAACCAGACTAAAGCCCCGAGTTCTTTCACAAGCAGGCAGGATCTGGCTGCAGCTGCCTCTCAGCAGCCCATCCCTGCTGCTGTTCCCTCACCCCACTCGAGAGGGCTGACACAGCCTCCATGTCCTACCAGCCCAGATGTCCCCGGAGTGAAATGCCTCACGCTGCCTCTGTCAGAGCCCTGCTGCTGCCCAACCCTGGGAAGAGGCTGCGGTGCGGGAGAAAGTGTGAGCGCTTTGCTGACCATTCCTGAACCACCTGCTCAGTCCCGAGCCTGGCGCCGTCTGACAGAGGTGCTGCTTCCAAAAAAGCAGAGGGCTGGAGCCGGCTGGTGGCTGACCCTGCTACTTTGCTGCTTTCCAACACACGCAGCTACCGTCTGCCTCACAGACCCCACGCACACACCTCCTGCTGCAGATAAATACACACAGTGCATATCAGGCTACGCCACAACCCCTGCCTCGCCCCATGCAGCCTGCACAGCACTGGGGAGATGCTACAAACTCTCCTGACACAGAGGTGTGGTGCATTGCCCCTTGCCAAAGTGCCAGAGCCAGCAGCGCTAAGTATCAGCCCTGCCAGGGAGCTGGCATGTGCCCACTGGGGGCACAGGGCTCCTGGGCCCCAGGCTTCTTGTCAGAATGCCAGGCTTTGTGTGGGCTGGCAGCAGGACTTTGTTGAGCCCCATCCTCCTGTGCTGCCAGCACCCGTGCAGTTCACCCCCTGCCTCTCAGCCTGTGCCAGGGCCACCAGCTCTCTGCCTGGTGACACACGGGATGCCCCCAACCTGCTATCTGACTCCTCTCATGCTCTCCAGCTCCAGCAAGCAGCTCAGTTCTGGTGCTGAGGATCACTGGGGATAGGGCTGACACCAGCTATGCCTGATGCAGCTCTCCCCCTCGTCCCGGTACCAGCACGACCTGTCCAGAGCCTGTGGGGCTGCTGCCACCTGTCCAGCCCACGCTTCACCTCATGGTGTGTCCCCGCTCATGGTGGTGCTGGGCTGTCAGCACTGACCCTCTGTCCCCACGTTGCTGGTGGCACCTCTCCTGCCCTGACTGGGGCTTCACTCGGACCTGGGCCGCTCCGCTCTGCCATGGGGCTGGGGTCACGGGGTGGCTCTGCCACCGCTCCCTGCGCTGCAGCACTGGGTCTTTGCAACCCTCTCCTCCTTCCATGCCGGGATCACTGCAGCTCCCTCTGGTCACACATGGGACAGCGGGACCTGCTTGTGGTAGGAGGCCATGCTGGGCAGCACCGTCCTGCCCACTAGTGCTGGGCTGGCCTCACCATATGCAGCAGCACCTGCCGGCTTCTTTGGCCGGCAGCAGCGGGCTGTGAAGCGCCGCCAGGACTCGAGAGTTTTGCCAGACCAGATCCAGACGCCAGAGGTGATGCCCACCACGAGGCACATGAAGTACTTGAGCATGAACACGGCGTAGTCAGGCTTGGGGCGGTGGGAGTCCCCTGGGCAGGAGCAGTTCTGAGCCTGCTCCCACGCCTCCCGGTTGTGCTGCTCATAGATGTAGCAGGCAATGACGATGGTGGCAGGCACAGTGTAGAGTACGGTGAAGATACCGATGCGGATCATCAGCTTTTCCAGCTTGTCAGTCTTGGTGCCGCCCTGCTTGATCACACTGCGGATGCGGAACAGCGAGACGAAGCCAGCCAGCAGGAAGAGACTGCCAGTGAAGAGATACACGACCAGCGGCGCCAGCACAAACCCACGCAGATTCTCCAGGCTCTGGTTGCCCACGTAGCAAACCCCAGCCACCGGGTCCCCATCCACAGAGCTGAGCGCTAGCACGGTGATGGACTTGGCACTGGGGATGAGCCAGGCAGCCAGGTGGAAGTACTGTGCATAGCTCGCGATAGCCTCATTGCCCCACTTCATGCCAGCTGCCAGGAACCAGGTGAGGGACAAGATGACCCACCAGATGGAGCTGGCCATGCCAAAGAAGTAGAGAAGCAGAAAAACCACAGTGCAGAGCGCGGGGCCCGTGGTCTCATAGTGGATGTGGTGGTGCTCAGGGTCACAAGCCACACTGGCATGTCCCGCTACCAGCCGCACAATGTAGCCCACGGAGACAAAGAGGTAGCATGCAGAAAGGAAGATGATGGGGCGCTCAGGGTACTTGAAACGTTCCATGTCAATGAGGAAGGTAGCCACAGTGGTGGAGGTGGAGAGGAAACAAAGGATGGACCAGAGGCCAATCCAGAAGGTGGCGAAGGTCTTCTCATCCTGGGTGAAGTAGGGCTGGTAGCAGGGCATGGCGCAGTTGGGCACCCGCCCAGTCCGGATGCGGTTGTACAGCGGGTGGGATTCCTTGGAGATGGGCACCAGCGGTGCCTTGCACTTGCAGGTCCGGCCGCAGTCGGTGCCCGGGGGGTGCTGCCTACCACTCGGTGGCTGGCTTTTGGCCGCGTCCTTGGCCGGGCGCGTGGGCTTCCCGAAGAAGGGCGGCAGGGTGGTGGCCTCCGTGCGGTTGTAGCCCATGCAGAGCTCCTCGGCGTCCCCCAGCACCGGCAGGCTGTCGCAGCTCATCCTCTCCGGCCAGGCGAAGCCATACTGCTGCATGATAGGCGAGCAACCCGCCTTGGCCCGCTCGCAGACGGAGCGGCAGGGGGGCAGCGGCTTGGTGTAGTCGGGCAGGCAGATGGGGGTGTACATGCTGCAGAGGAAGAAGCGCAGGTCCGGGGAGCACTGGATCTCCACCAGCGGCCAGAACTGGTGCACCTCCAGCCCGGCCTCGTCCTGCGTGTCGTGGTTGAACTGGTTAGGCATGTAGGTGAGGTTGTAGCCGATGCCCTTGCACATCGGCACCGTGATCTCCTGGCACACCGGCGCCTTGGAGGCGGCGCGCCCCGCCGCCGGCAGCCCCAGCAGCAGCGGCAGCCCCAGCAGAAGCGGGACCGGCAGCCCCCGGCCGCCCATCGCCGCCACGCGTCCTACCGCCGCCGCATGCCCCGGGCGCCCGTCCCCTCCCTGTCGCCGCCGTGCCGGGAGCGGGGCCGGGAACGAACCCCGCCGGGACCCGCCGTGCCGCCGCCGCCGCCGCCACCTGCGCTCTGGGCCGGGCGGGCGATCCGGCTCCGCGCCGTGCCGCTCCCCGCCCCCGGACCGCCTACGGCCCCGCCCCCGGTGCCGGCCCCGCCCCGCCCCCGGCACGGCATCTTCCCCCCCACCCCATCCCGGCGGGTAGCGCCCCACGAGCACGCGGCGCTGTTCGCGGAGCCGGCCCCGCCGTTCCCGAAGCCCGCGGGCACCGCGCTGCGCTCCTGCCCGTCCGAACCGACTTCTTCGGGGCACAACGATCCCCGCTGTGCTCGGCCCCCCTGCCTTCCTTCAGCCCCACCTCCGGGGCAGCCCAACACCTCGGCAGCAGGCGAGGTGGCAGGAACCGGGGTGCAGCTCAGCTCGGCGCCCCAAACCCTCTGCCAAACAACTTCTTAAAAAAGGCCAAAAGCGCTCCAGTCCCCGCAGCGCTCGGTCCCAGCGCTGCCTGCAGCCGGGCTGCGTGGCAGTGAAGTACAGCCACAGGGCGCTGGCGCACGGCTGCACAACCCTGCAGCAGGAGCCATAACTTTTAATTCTGCCCGACTGCGTTTCTGTGAAGTCGCAGCCCAGCAGAAGGCAAATCGCAGACGGTTTCATTATGGTCCTCAGCTGATTACCCCAATTACAGCTGAGAGCAGAGGGCAGCCTTTTTATTATCATCACTGTACAATTAGAAAACGCTGATGCGGCTGCACAAGACCAGAAATTCTCCTTTTTTCCCTGTGTATTTTGTTTCTATAAGCATTCCCTCCGGCAGTATCAGTTTGGTCTGACACACAGCGGGGACAGGTAGGTGGGGGGGGGGGGGGGTACAGGAAGGGCAGAGCAGGGCAGCACCTCACTCCACACATCCATCAGCCCGCAGCCTGGCATGGGTTCTGCCACTGCTCCAGATGCACCTAATTCTTAGGGCCTGGCTGTAAATAACACTGCGTTTGCTACACTGGGGACGCTTGAAACCCAATTAAGAGCCAGGTAGACATCTGCGCTTCTGTTTCCTTTTTGTTGTTATGAATATGCAGCAGAGCAACCAGAGCAGGATTAAATGTGTAAAAGCAAGCACAGTCCGTAAGCTGCTACTATCCCTACTGCACTGCACAAGCACATCACTGTATGCATACACAGCACCGTTAGCAACAGCCCACACCTGCCTCAAACGCTGAATCTTGGAGACAAACAAAAAAGTGTTCCTCACACCCGAGACCCTTCTGCCATCCTTAATGAATTCTACGCATTATTAGGAAATTGTGTTACCTTCAGTCCCTGTGCAGAGGTGTTCCTCAAGGCTCTCCCATGCCGACAGCTGTGCCTGGGAACTGGGCTGCAGCCCTAAGGAGAGGGGCAGGGGCATGGCCGCTCGCATGTACCTTTCTTCATAGGTGCACTTCCAGCAAGGGGGTGCAGTGGTTCCTGTAGGAGCAGAAAGTCAGAAGGCAGTTAATTGTTTCTGCACTTGGTTCTCCCTGCAGTGTCAGCCTTCACTTTTTACCTGGGCAAACTGCATTTGTGGAGGACATGGTCACTTCTAAGTGAATTGAGGACAAGACTAAGGGAGTTCACTTTGTAAAGACCAATCACTGCTCCTACCTTTGTTGGGGAGCCCAGCAGACATCTGCAAAGAACTCCCAGTGCTCACAGACAGCTGGAGATATCCCACCCAGGGTGGTGCTCACATACGCAGTGACCCTGTACCAGTGGCTTAGCAAGTGGTGTTTCTGCACTCCCACTTGAGCCACAAGGCTGTGGGCTGCTGGTGCTTCAAGCCTCAGAACCCACACTGACCTCCCCTGGCTGCCAGAGCCTGTGGGGGTGTGAAATAAGACTCAAGGTCCCTGCATGCTGGGGACCAGCAGGTAGAGGGGCAACAGGGGCAGCAGGGGCAGCGGGCAGGCAGACTGTGAGCTGCTGCCAGCATGGCAGGACTCTGGCACCGTCCCTCAAAGTGCAGCAGCAGTGGGCAATCATTTTCTCATGAGCAAAATGATTTACAAGCTGTGGGCTGGGGACAGGAATTTGGATTTAAATCACTTCAACGCTTTCACCATGCCTGAAATTCCCTGCAAAACCCAAACTTCCATCACTGCTGTTTGTTTTTACAGATACCTGGACAATTACACATCTCAAAATAGTGTGGGAAACAAAACCATGCCAACTCGCGGTCACGTTCAAAAAGCTCCACGGAGCTACACACATTCTGAGTGAATTAACACGAAATGTGGTTTCTAACAGTGACACAGGTGGCACCAACAGCTGACCTGAGGGGCTACACCTTGCAAAATGCAACCAACATTTCAGACATGGAAAGCTAAAGCAAAATCAGGAGGAGTGGCTGCACTTAACGCTCATCTCACTAGATTCGTTAATTCTTTACCTTGATAATTCCATTACAACTTATCTGTGCATATCATGGCATGTACAATGTACACAACTGGCCTCTATTGGTCCCCACAGGGACTGGGGGTGCAACTGTACTGAGGAGCTTGCAGCCCACATCAGTCAGAGGCTCAGGGCCGTGGCCCCAGGGGGCAGTAGTAGGAAGAAAAGCCCCAGGCACCCTGCAGCCTCACAGCTCTCCAGATCTCACCAGGATTAACACAGCACCAAGTTAAGGAGGCAGGGGACGTTATGCTTGCTTTTCCCAGTGGGCACATTGCAGCCTGAATCTTCTCAGATATGTGGGTTTTGAAACACACTGCGCAGTACTCCACCCCCTCCCCCTCTTTTTTGACACTGGCCTTTGAAAAGAAAACAGTCCCCATAGTGAAGTTGACATGATAAATTAGTATGGCCCTGGCAAGGCCCTCACTCTTCATTGGGCAAATACTTATTTATAGACTTTCAAATTGTGGCTTATGTAACAACATGGTGAGTGACTTTCAAAAAACCTCCACCGTTTCTTGACCTGATAGAGCCTAATGGGTCCTTCAGAGCAATTAGGATTTATTGTGTTAGCGCCTATTGTGTATAGAGACCATTTCAAAAACATGTGTTATTTACCCAGAAGGCAGTAATGACTGTTTAAATACAGACTGTTTCTGAAACGTTCACTGCTCTACATATTGCAAAGGAGTTACTCCTAACATTTTTCAGAGCTAAATACTTTGCTCTGCTGGGATTTCCAAGCCAGGCAATTGTACTGCACATCCATTTGTATACTTACAGCTATAAACGAATCCAGTGCTCAGGAAAGCTGCCAAATGAACAACCCTGAAGCATGAAATCTGAGATTTTTTCTCGACCAAGGGGCCAGCGCTGGCCCCTCTGGCAGTCTAAGCAGCTCAGGCTGTTTCCCAGTGGAAAACTGTGCATTTCCTACAAACTACCAGAGCTCTGCCCAGTCTCCAGCTGAATGTCCAACAACAGTGATCAGAACAGCCGTGAAGCCGTGGTTTGCACCGTGGCACAGCTAACCCTCTACCTGCACTTGAAGTGGAACGATCAGCACATCCCTGCAGCTGGTGTGCAGAACTGCAGGTGCCGCCTCAGGGCACTACCACAGGGCTGAGGGGCTGCTCCCTGGCCAGGCTCCTGGTAGCAAGGCTTCACTGCCTGCTTCCACTCTGGAGTCAGCTTCTGACTGCTACAGGAGTAAAACAAAACAAAACCCCAGCTAATATGTGGGAGCCACTAAATGCCTTTGTTTAATAACAATAATATACTCCAATTATTGCTTGCTTTATCTTCAGATTAGTCCTGTTTTGATCTATGTCATCTTTAAACAGGCCTCTCCTTTTTCTGCCCTCTCCTTTTCTGTGAGATGCCTATGGGGTGAGACCGCTTGGAGCAGTTCAGCTTTGACATAATACTTCCTGCGCCCTGCCTCAGGCCATAACCTTTGGAAACCTATTTTCTATTTGTTTGCTCTACATCCAAATTCAAATAAAATCCGTCACAGTTGCAGTACTTTATTCTGGGGACAAAGGTCCTAATCCAATAGAGATGGACAGGCTACAGCAGCAAGGTGAGGCTGAAAAGGTGGCAAACACATTAGGGCTAGGATGCAAGTCAGGGTGAGAATCCTGCAGAACAAATGCTCAAGCAGCCTCCACTGAAGCTGACTGAAACCAGCCATTACTGCATTAAAAAACCATGCAAAACGTACCAGTTTGTGCCACACAGGGCAAGCTGATCGTACTTCTGAAAAATCCTGCAGCATCAGGAAAAGCAAAGAAGTTTCCTGTCCCGACATGGAAAAGCTTTCAAAGTCCCCTCTTCTGTCCTAGAGCAGGGACACAGAAATGCAGGCGCACCGAGAGCTTGCTGGGAAGCATGCAGGCTTCAGCCAGAAGGCAGCACAGCACGGTCAGCTGCATCCAGCCCCAGTACCTTGTAGAGAAAGAACAGAAATGGGGCCAGTAAACTTTCTGTGTTGAACCAGCCCTTTACAGAGAAGCTGCTATCTGTATGAACAAAGCAGATACCAGTGGTCTTTCCTGGCCTTAAAAGTTTATCAGTGGGCAGAAAATGTTGCTGTTAAGAAGGAATTCAGCCTGGCCTTTCCTGAGAATACAAAGTACCATATAATCAGAAAACATCTCTGCTCTTCCTCATTAGCCTCTCTAAGTACTGCGATCACCATTTTCCAGGTGCACCCATTCTGGACCTTCCTGAGGCAACCGTAAGGGGTCTTTACTTACAGAAACTGCTACATACCTGTACTCTGGAGACTGAGCACCTCCATGATGTGCCATGCTGACCCAGTGATCTATAGTACCCTAGAAGGGTGCCAGGGAACCACGTCCTCCCTCTGACCTTGAGGCATTCTTGCTAAGACCAGGCACTTTGGATTCCCAGTATGTGCTTCTGACATCCTTGAAGTGCTTGACACAGGGTGGAGAAATATCTGGAGCTAAGGAACAGTGAGTCATGTCACTCCCAGTGAATTAACCAAATTATGATGTGATACAGATTTAATTCCCTGCACAATCAACATTTACTGGACACAAGTGAAAAGATACAAGAAACTGATTGAGAAGGCAGTTAGCACTGGTTGGAACTATACACATTTTGATTACTTCCTTTTGCAAGTTATTCATAGGATGATGTAACGTAGAGGTCAAAAGGTATTTGACCTGCATATTAGTTTGATACAAAGAATTAAGAAATGCAAGAAATCCACAGATCCCGGTCTTAAAAAGCAATAGCTTTACCAGGGACTATTGTTACAGAACTGGAGCACATCAAGAGATTTGAAGGGATAAAGAACATGGCATCTGTTCTCTAAATCCTATACTGCACTGTGATGTGCATTACCGTCAAACACATGGTGATGCTACCTTGCTAGGGATATGTCCTGGTGATACAGAAATGTGCTCTAAATATATTCAATCTTTCCACAAGTGCTGGCAAAGGCTTTCCAAAAGTCTCTGATGACCAAGTTCTATGGTACTCTTACAGGCTTTTTTCTTTTTTACTGAACTGATGCAAACTGATTTTCTGTAAGCAGCAAGCTGACAAAAAGAGTAGCACATCTACAAAGATGAGACACCTTCCTTACGCCATTAGAAACGGTGGAGTAGCTTGATTCAGCTTTTGCTCAGAGAAGTCTGCCTGTCTGCAGCAGAATTCACTCTTTTGTATTTCCCCTAGGTAGGTGAAATTAATTGTTGCACTATGTGGGGCAGGTAGCTGTGGAGCTCTTTTCCTCTTCAGGCCCCAGCACTTACACTGCCATAAGGCAGGCAGGACCCCTCTGGATACACTTGGAAAGTTATTGTGCAAGTTATTTGTTTGCATTCCCCTAGAGCAGGTTAGGCTGATCACCTCCAGTGCTGCCCTGCAAGGATTTGAGACTGGGTGTCTCTTCAGTCAGTGCAGATTGACTGTCCAGGAGACAAAATCCCCCTCTGGAAGAAGTGCAGTCTGGGAGGAACAGGGTTGCCTCCTTACCTGGGCCTGTGGCTGCATCCCTCCAGGACTAAACATCCCCTCTTAGGAAAGGAAGGGACAGATCAAGGTGAGAAGAGTTTAATCCTTTCAGCTGAGACTCTAGCGGGGATGTTGCTAATTAGGAGTGAGGATGTGTTGTGGCTGGTGTGAGACAGACACGTTCTGTATTGCGAGACAGTGTCTTCAATCAGCCCTATCTGTGAGACATGCACACTGAAAGCTTCCCGATCATGTTTGCATTGCAGGAGCCATCCCAGCCATGTCAGCCAAATCCTTGATGCCTGCTGTGCTACCTTCAGCTCTGTGTGAAAGCTGTGATGGGATTCTGGGTGGACCAAAAGTCTTGGAATCCCCTTTGCAGTATTCTGATAGAATCAAACTGATTTTGTAGAGATGTACAGAGTAGCTGTGGCTTCCAGCTCACATGGGGAAAAAAAAAAAAAAAAAAAAAAAAAAAAAAAAAAAACAGTACTGGAGCAGCAACTGCATTTCCCAGGCTTGCTTGGGTATCTTAGAGTCTCAGTGTGAAGAGAGACTGTGGTCCAGAATTGTATGCATGCATGCATATCAGCTTTATGCACTGCAGCTTGGGAACATTCCCAGCAGACTCTAAATTTGGTTGGTTAGTGTCTTGGTCAATGTAAAAAGAGATGAATCCGAAAGAGAACAGTTATGTTTCTCTATATCCAAGGAAAACCAAGATACGTACCCACTATATCTGAGAACAGCCTACACGGTGTCCAGCAGTTTAGTTCCATGGATTTTCCTTAGATCCTCTGAAAACATAAGAAAAATATCACTCCTAAACCTGTGTCTCTGTGTACTTTTCATTTAAGCTAGGATGCCCCAAATTCCTTAATACTTAAGCATGTTTATGTAAGATCAAACATACCTTATGAACCTATTAGCTTGGCATACTCCTGAGACACAGCTTGTTGTTTGGCTCATCAGCTCTTGACTAAACCTAACATTCAGGGTGTGAGCTGAGAACGGTAACAGCAACAAGCAGCAAGAGCAACAATCTTACAGAAGCAGAGATTAAATGTATTCAACTATGCACCAATGCCGTCACCCAAGAGAAGCCCAAGCCATGCGAGGTGTAGACCTTAGGATGTCTGAGACCTGACAAAGAAATGAGAGGAAAGGGGTGGATGCAGGTGTCATTCGCATTATGCAGGTTTCTGTGAGGAAGCAAGAGCAAGGCTTTGTACTCTCTGAGCAGATTCCATGTAGCTACTGAGCTTACAGGGATGCTTTGCCCAAATATTTCATTAAAAATGTAAGGATGAAAGAGGGGACTAATGAACACAGATAAGAAGAGCAGTGGTGATCTCTGAGGTTCTGCTGGAGGAAGAGGGTCAGGCTGTGGACAAATGCAGCCCAACTGCAAGGTGCACCATGCACGGCTGCAAAAAGGAACAGGGCTACTTTAAAGGTCCTTGAACAGGCATAACGCTTATTGCAAAACCATACCCTTGCATCCTGCAAAACACCTCCTGCATTCGGCTGAGCTTTGGAGAATGCCGTCCAAGTTACAAGCCACAAAGAGCTGCTGGATGGGGCCTCCGCAGAGCGCGGTTGGCAGGGGAGGACCGCTAGTTCCCATCCCCGCGCTGCTCGCGGCCCGGCCGGATCCGGGGGGAAGGGGAAACGGTGGCAGCCAGCAATTCGCTAGCGAGCCACGGCGCTCTTGCAGTTTGCCCACTAATTACTATTAAGCCCTGCTCCTTTTTGTGTTCCAAGGGGCGTCTTCAATGTGGCACTGCTTCTTGGGCCTTTCATGCGGCTGGACTAACCTCTGAATAGCAGGCTACCCCCGCCTCCCCCCCCCCTTCTCTTGCTACCTCTCTCTCCCTTTTTCTTTCCCCCTTTTGCTTTTCTGATAGTATTTTCTGTCCACGTTGTGTAAGGCCCTAAATGAATCTTGACTGCCCCTACGGCCGACTGGAGACACACAAAAGCGGCCCATTCCAGTGGCCACGGCGCCATTGTGTTCCCTAACAATGCACTAATTGGCGGTGACAATCGTGCGGCTGGGGAGGAAGAGGGGGCCGGGGGGACATGGGTCTTTTCCAATCAGTGAGCTGGGTCAATAGAAAGAAGAGAAGCAGTGTTAGGAGCAAGACACGCTCTGTTCCCGGCTCTCCCGCACGCACGCCTCTACCAGTCCCCAGATCCCCCGAAATTCCTTCAGAGAACAGCGAAGCTAGTAACTGTAATGCGTACAGCTCTTGTTCAGAACTAAACGGCTCCCCAAGTCTCCGAGGCTTTCTCACCATCCGGAGGCCGAAGGAGTTCACGTGCTGCGGACAACGCTGAGATGTTCATGGGAAAGAATCACACACAAAGCCAGGGGTGCTGCCGCTGCAGCACTCCGTGCTGGGCACATGGGCAAGAGAGAGTTCACTCCTGAACAAATGGAGCTTCAAAGCCCTCAGTGATGCACGAGTCTGGGGGGATGCAAGGTCAGGGCGTTCCACAGCTCCCTGCCAGGCACTGGGGAGGACCCGAGGACAGGAGTCTGTGGTACTGCTGGGAAGAGGGGAGTGCACATGGACCACATCCTACAGCACCGGTGGAGCTGAGAACTAAGGACTGAATAGAGTACCAGGTGGCATGGGACTGAGGCTACTCATTGCCACTGCGGCACCTGCCAGGACTCAGAGGAGGGACCAACTCCTCCCACTCCTAAACAAAGATTTGGCTGGAGCACACTGGTGTACGGAGCCAGCTCCACAGTTCAGAGGCTGGTATATCTGATGTGAGAGATGGATTTCAGCCCCAGTCTTTAGCTGTAAAGGTACAGTCTGAGTCAGGAAATGGAATGGACAATGCTGTTGACATAGGATATGAGAAGAATGGCCACAGAGAGCAAGGCTCATATAGTTGTCTAGGCAGAAAATTAGCTCAGCCAGTTTATAGACATAGGGTCAGATGCTGAAGGGCTCAACACCTGCCAACTCATGTTTTGCAAACAGTCTGTACCAGCCCTCCCAGAAAACAGAGGAGCACTCTGGTTCCCAGCAGAGAAAGCACGGCAAGACGGGCTAGCAGCATTGCTAGGGTTTACAGAGGCCTCCAAAAACTCCCTTCTCAACATAACTGTTTTTATTCTTATGCCTAGCTGGTTTTGGAGAAGCATTATCCAGAGCAGAGTCAGGAAACAGAGCCTCCCAACCCTCAGCAGACAGCTATGAGACTGCTATGGGGGGAACACTTCCGCTAAATGATTTTGTGGAAAAGAATGGCCTTCATTTGGAAGGTAGAAGCAAAATGCATTGCCATGCAGTAGGATCTAACCACATCAGAGAACCACATCTAGTGGAAGAGCAATACCTCTCTGCAACATTGCTTTCCAGCAGCAAGGCTAACAGTCCCATGACTGACCATGGCTTGGAGAATAAATGTTACCATAACTACAAAAGGGTAGTGATGAGTAGGGGCTATAGAGCAAAGCTGCAGATCCATGAACAGGCAAAGCACTGTGCCTGGATCCAAACTCCTCAGCACTCTCACTGACTGGGGCTGGCATTTCAGTTTCCTCTCATGTAAACACTGAGTTCACCTGTAAAGTCTGGTCCTGCAGCAAAAATGCTAAGAGGATGCCTACCATGAGCCTGGGGTGAGAGGCAGAGCAGTGACACCCTAGAGATGAAAATGCGCTGAGTCCAGGAAGTGTGATGCAGAAATCCTGGAACTCTGGATTTGCCCTTTTTAGCTGCACAGCCAGCACTGTATTTTTTTTTTATTTTTTTTTTTTTTAATGTTATCTTTCAGCTTTTATGTGTCCTTGCTAGCATTTCTATGAAGCACAAAAGGGTATTTCAGTTCAGACACAAGCCTGCTCCCAGCAGAAACCCTGTCTGGAGGGCAGATTCATTACGTTCCTAAAACTGGGAGGTGGTAAAGTATTCTCCCTGAAACAAATCCATTGGCTACCTGCTCTGAACATAGCAAACGTGCCACTTCTGCTCTCTCTCCCCTAGCAGGCCTCCATGCAGCTCCTGTCGACAGCTATGGAAACATTCACACAGATTACCACTGGAGCTGGAAGAGGGCCTTATATAGAGACTTCTTTGCCTTCCCTTTGCCCTAAGCCCTTCACAGAAGTACTTTATTGTTTTATGACAGTGCAGTAACACTTGACATAAATTTCTAAGCACACCTAACAATGTCAATACTGTGTAAATATCTGCAGTAGAGACCCATACTTTAATTTCACTCTTCTTTTCCTGCTATCACCCAGGGTTAACTGTGCTGAACGCCCATGCAGTCACTTCATTTTACAATTGCCAATTTTATAAACTGCTACAGCTCATGTCTCTGAACACTAAAAGCTCGGCTCTAGTTCTTTCAAAACTGCAGCTTTCATTGAACTCAGCAAAACTTGTATATGCTTAAAGGATCGATCGTGCCATCTGTTAAATCAGAGACAAACGTTCTTCAAAAGTGCAGAGTCCAAGCCAGAACAGGACATTTTGCAATAAGTACACAACAAACAACATCCACCCAAGCAATTGGGTTGCAAGCAATTGCATGCCAATATCTGATGACAGAATGGTGCTGGGTTCTCAGTTCTTCTAACCCTAACCTTGCTCCCACAGGGCTGTCCTTGGTTCACAGAAATCAGTAGGATTACTTAACAGTGCAGGGCACAATTCAGTGAAGAGACACCAATTACATTTCAGGCTTTCATCACTATACTTCAGGTATGTCAAGAGATGAGATCAATTTATAACCTTTCATGCTATGAAAACAATTTAGGATGAACTGTTCCATGCACACTGATTAGATCTATTACTTTCTGACGCACTCAGTAACTTGCACTTTCTTACACTTAAACAATGTTTAGCATTATTAACAATTCCTTCCTATTTGCCTGTAAGCACATCATAGTGTATATTCATATGATAAGGATCTGGGAACTTTCAAGTCAGTCTAAAGCTCAGTCCTTAACACAAACTCTTATCTGACTTCTCTTGATTTCTAGATGAGTCTCATCAATTCATTTTTAATATCTGAGGCTAATGTCTCAGGCTCAATATAGAAAACAAAGAGTCACTATAAACATTACCAGATTTTTAGCATGTTTGCAGCTCCAATGACAAAGTTTATATTTGTCTATGCTTAAAATGGTTGGAATTTACTCCTACTTGCCTTGGAGACTTTTTCTGGTTTTACTTGTGACACCTGATTATCTGAGATGCTTTTCACCACCTTCTCATAGTGGTAATACTCAGACCTCTAGATGGAACCACTACTTCAGAGAGTTAAACAAGAACTATTTTAAAAAGACAGTCCAAAGCTATATACAAACACACACACAATATTTTCATTTGTCCTCAACACGACTTTCACTGAAAAGCTACATTGGCCCTCGAACCTGGAAGGGCCTTCTCTGTCTCTGAGGAAAAGAGGAAGCCAGTTCCTCTGAGGATAATCTGGTGTTGTCATTGAGATTGTATCATACACATGATGGAAACTTGAAAATCTGAACGAAAAGTGTTTCCTTGAACCTGGAGCACAGTTCTGGACAAGGAACTTGTACTATTTTAATTCAGACACTCTCCTCAAGACTTTTTAAATGTATTTAATTTCCTCAAAGAAAGGCCATATTCTAGTTCTGCCACCTTTCAGATAACCAGATCCTTATGAAGAATCAAATGCCATTAATTTTTGTCTAAGAACTAGAAATGTAACTTTTTAAAACAGAACTGCCCTGACCTTTGAGAGAAGAGCTTGGTTTGGCATGGTCAGATGATATTAACTATAAAATCACACAAGGGACTTGGCCGTTTGGGATTATCAATATTCCTGGTTCAACCCATTGCAAAGCATTTAAAGTGCAAAGAGAACATGAAACAACAAAATCCAGAAGGCTGTTAGACCTAAAAGGTTATGAGATTTGTCCATGATATAACATCTCCAAACATCTAAGTTGATGTGATCACCCTACAACACTGTCTCACCAGCATGAGGGGTGTCAATCAGGAACAAGATGGTTGGACACTCTGTGAGTGCCAGTTTGTCCCCACACTGCTCATCATCAGAAGCAAATGCTAATTTTGCTTCTATTTTCCACAGGACCTGCAGGGCACGCTCCAATTCACAGTCTGACTGGTATTTTTTGTGGTCTGCTGAGTTGATAAATTAACACAAAAGACTAATAGAAGGTTAATTGAACTACTCAAAACCTATGGCTTTTGTGGGATGCATGTGCAGGGGTTAAGAATAAGGCTGCCAATGTAAGGTTTTGCTGTCAGAGCCGCACTTCGCTGTAGGGCAGAGCTCTCATGTAATGACAGTGTACAACAGGGAGAAAAATCCCAGCGCTTCAGCTCCTGATGAAAACCAAGAGCAACAATGCTTGAAACCACAGCCCCAAGTTGCCTGTGACACCTACTGGCAAAGGTCCTTTCAGTAACTCATTTCAGCGATGGGTTCATACACTGAAGCAGAGCAAAACAGGGAACTGAAGAAGCAAAGAGGAGAAAAGACATGGAGGGGACCAACAACACCCTCCTCCCTTGCCCCTCTCCAAGAAAAAAGAAAAAAAAAGAAGAAAAAAAAAAAAGCTGAAAAAAAACAACCAAATTGCTCTTAAACTCCACAATTGCAGCTCTGTGTCAATGCTTCCCTTTCTAGCATTTCTTACAGAGTGAAGTGAGGAGACAAAGTGGCAGTGAAAGCTGAAAAATGTGTAATAACAGGATTTGCTCACCTTGTAAAGCAAATAAGAACGAAGGGAAGGGTCTTGCACACGGTTTTCCTGTGTGTTGTCCTGGTCAAACATTAACCTGTTGCCTGTAGCCAATTCATCACAGAGACGCAGTCCAAAGGTGCCTGCAGGAGAAAGGACTGATATTCCTGGTGGACTTCTGGTCCTTCTGAGGAGTGGCAGGAGAGCAGCGAGGGAGGGAATGCGTCCTTCTCTTTGAAAAACAGGAGAGCATGGGACTGGATGCAAATTTTTCTGGGGGCCCTCACACAGAGTACTTAGGTCTGCAAGTTCTACCACAGCTCAACACCAAATCCACAGCCCTAGAAAGTTGCTGAAGTTTCTTGCCTGGTGCACTGGGAGACGCAGCCCCCAAGAACACAACTACACCTGCTCCTCCATCCATCAGATGGAGAGCTGTCTAAGCAGGAAAGCACTTACACCATAGATGAAATCCTGTTCTCCCAGCATTTCAGTGGGCCCTGCAGTGAGCTTGGAAGTACTTCTCTTACTTAGGGTTCAAAGTTTTTTTAATCTGGGACTTGCAGGAAGAGGGCCACATGGCAGCCATGCAGTGGAGAGCAGCCTCTCCATGGCTCCAATGAGCTGCTTACTCAAAAGTGCCCAAATACAACTCACAGTGGGTTTTCCTGGAAGGTGTTGGGGCTCAGCACCTTTAAAAATCCATCCATTTGTGGCTTTCAAACACGCTTAAGAGACCTAAATGTAAATTCAAACACAAAAAGCCTGATGCAGTCATTGACAGTACTTCCAGAAACCTTCTGCCTCACACCCAATAAAAATATCATCATTTACTTAGATGCTGAAGACTTTTACCAAGAGCTAAGTATTTATAAGGGAACTAGCACTCTTACAGAACTTGTCCTGCACATGGTGCAGTACACAGCAGAAGGCATTAAAAAGAAGAGGAGTAATTTTATTTGTAGTGTTTATTGAGAGACGCCTTTATACAGAAGGGACTGGTGCTCTGATGCTGCCAGAAGTGAACCCAAATAAACCCTGCTCAAGTATCAACAAGAAATTCAACTCACTGAATTTAATTTGCATTATTACACACCAATAATAAATTAAAAGTATTTCCTACTAGTTGCAGATAATTTAAACAAAATCCTTGTCAAAAGTAAAACAACAACATCCAAACAACAACAAAAACCACAAAATAAACAGAAGACCAATGAAACAATGTTGCCAATAAATTAACAAATGGAGTAGCACACACATAATGGTTTTCAAAAAACTTACGGTGCTGCAGGTGAGCTGGAGTGCTGGTGGGAAGTAAGCCCAGGCCAAAGGGGCCAGTACCAAACCCTGAGCTCTGCCTATCATGCCTGGCTTCCCTCGGCCTCAAACTGCTTCAACTCAACTGGTGCTTATCTGCAAACTGCCTTTACCTCTTCAAACCTGCATTTTGCTCATTAATTCTTACTTTCGCTTAGCTCAAGTACAGAAAGGCCTGGTATAAGCCTACCTAGCATCAGAGGTATCAGTGCCACTCAGAATCAGTGTGAAAACACTTCAGTTGAAGCAAGATCAACTTCGTAGACAAGTGCATAAGTGAAACTGAAATAAATCCTTTCTCTACCAGAACAGTGCTATGCATTCAATGATTTACATTGGTTCAACACACATATTAGACAAAAATAGGTAACTGAACCACTTATAGCTGTGTACGTATATGAGACCTAATAGACGTTGGTCCTGGACAGTTAATAGACTTCCAGACCTGAATTTCTTCAACGCTGCCCACAAGTGGCATTCTAAGTTGACTTAATGGCCACATTAGGGACCAGGAGGAGACCTGCATATTAAGATATGACCCAAGCCAGTGCGTGCATACCAGGGTTTTCAATTAAAGAAGGACATCTCACACTGTCATCCAGGCTGTCTTCAGACTACACTACTAAAGTGCAGGGAAAACAGTGCCACTGCCAAATAGGGATCCTGAAACTTGGGGTCAAAAGTGGCCTTAAAAGATTTCAGTTAGTACAGACACGTGCCCAAGATGAACACACACAGATGTGAGTTAGCTGTAGACTTCAGCAAATAATGCTCAGATTTAAGCAGGTTAACTCTCTCCCTAAAGTAATGCTGACAAAAACCCCAGTGCGTTAACCTTCATGAAACAAAGTTGCATTAAAACTACAGTTTGAGGAAATACCCTCACTACCACAGTCGTGAACCCAGCTTTACCATGTAGGACACTCCCATCACATAACACAGGCCAGCCAGGGGTTCCAGGAGGAACAAAGCTGCATATTATCTGATCCTGCTTTAATGCTCAGTGCTTGCTGCTATTATATATCCACAGCTCTGATGTTCTCACATTAGCACAACCTCATTTGTGGATGAAAAAAAGCCCAGCTAGTCTCCAAAATGAAGGTAATAAAAACAACGACCCCTTCCATGCTATCTTTTCTCACATTTCCCTCTCCAAGCACAGACAATAAACAAATTTTATGGTAACCACTCCTAGCCAGACGGAAATTGCCATGAGCAAGGGTTTAGAGCTCTAACACCAAACATGCTCCATCATGGCAGAGCATTCCTGACAAAATTCTTCTCTGTTGAAAATTTAAGGCACCAAATGAAGCAAAAGTGAGGATTTTCCATGCAGCTTGGCATCTTCAGAGCTGGTATATAGTCTGCAGGGCTTACTTTGTGAGGACAGAACAAGCAAACTGATTTACTCAGCTGCCCCAGCAAAAGAGCATGTGCAGCCACAGGAGAGTTTCAGTTTAAGCCTACAAGTTAATCAAACAGCAGATTCAATCAGGAAATCCAAAACAGGAAGGTAGAAACTAATATACAGTACTGTAAGGCACTCCTACTGGGAAAGGAAAATTGGAAGGCAAATTATGAATGAGAAAATGATTGAACTTGACTAGCTCAAAAGCAAAGACATCAGCTACGAAGCTGAAGCCTAGCTGTAGGCTCAGCACTGTGAGCCAAGGCAGGGACAGAGACAGAAAGAAAGAAAGGAAGAGGGGACTGGCTTGCAGCTGAGCAGCAGAAACAAGAGATAAGATTATAATGATTATTCAATTACATTTCTTTTAGTGAGATCAACAGTCGGCTGGAGTACAGATCATGACCTTGGAAAGCCCAGGAAATTCAGTGGCTTCTGTTGCTATAGTGAAAAAGCAAAGTACAACTGTGCAGCTTCCCCATTATCAGACATCCTCTGTATTTTTGTCTGTTTGTTTGTTTGTTTTTTAAAGCCCTTTAGGACACTGTCATAAATCCATTTTAATGCACGCAGTATCCTAGTATTATTTACTAAGAGGAGCCTTGATATGAGCAGCTCTAGAAGTACTTTGACAACTCACTTCTGACAGGGCATACTGTGCAGAATGCAAGTTCCTCACCAAAAAGCATCTGCTCTTATTTTTATCAGAAAATCTCACAACTGACAGATCCTATCAGCCCTGCCAGCCAGGACACTGTGTCACACCATAAAACCATCATTTTTCACCAACTAAGAAAAAGAAAAGAAGACTGCTGCACAGGGCATCCAAAATTCTTCATCTGCAGATTGATAATATCAAAAAAGCTGCAGTTTGCATCCTCTAGGTAGGTGTTTATCTACATTAAAAAGCTAGAAGGCTGGGTTAAAGAGGAAAAGAGGGAGAATTGAGTAAGTTTATCTACAGTATCCTGCATTAAATAATCTCAGACTAACTAAACTGAGATGATAATTTCCTAAGTAGTTGCAAAGTCAGGCTACAGTCCCTTGCAGTGAAGCATTCTATTTCTACAGTGATTTGTAAGTTCTGGACAACCAAGTAAGAGCAGTAACTGGACCTACGGATCAACTCCTCCTCCTCCTCAAGTCAAGGAAGTGCCACCTTCGTAAAGGAGACAAACAGCACATTTTGTTTTTTATTTGCAGTGAAATGCTACTGTTCAAATTTATTTCTTGCGTGGGCAGGATGGGACTAGAAACGTATCTACATAAATTCCATCTCTGTGCATGTGCATGGTGGACAGATACGCATAACTTGGAAAGGCCCTAGGTACTCTTCCAGCTGGTACCCACCTAAAAGTCTGCAGAGGGGGAAGGCTGCAGACTGGGAAAACAGTACACTGGTGACCAGTGTGCACCACTGCATTACATTAGTAGAGACAGTCATGCAAGATACAGTGTTATACAAAATCCAAACTACCTACAGAAGCATAGGCAGTGCCTCCAGCAAGCAGGAAAACCATCCTTTTGAGGTCTTTTCAGAGTTAGCAACACGAATGGCAGTTTCTGTTTATTCTTTCACCCTACAGCCCTAAAAATTGAACAAGGCTCATTCCTACTTTACCAACAATTCCTGAAGGCAGGACTGGGCCTTTATGCTCTTGAAAGGCAGAAACAGAAGACTGCATCCTACTCATCCATATGGAATAACTTCTTTTGGATAGGAGCTAGGCAACCCTGAGAGGAAAACATCCACTTTACAGTCTGCTTCTATAGCTACAGGAAGAAGCTCTATTACTTGTTCAAAATGGAAACATGCATCCAATTCAGAAACCATCTCATTTACAATTACACTGGATTAAAAATAGTAATATCCAATGTATATTGTACATTATCCATTCACAAAAAGCTCTGGGTGCTGCTGCATATTGAAAAACATGCTTTTGCTCTGCTCTTTGCTGTTAGCAATGCAGAGGTTCCAGACTCACCACTAATTCCAATGAATTTTCTGACAACAAATGCTTTTTTCCCCTCTAAATCTCAGATAACAAAGTAATGCTGTTCTGCAATAGCTGCACAAATTGAGAGTAACTCCAAATCTGTCCATTGTTACACCAGAGTTTAAGTAGAATATCTAGCCACTCACATCACTGACACTTTAGATATTATGGTATCTATAAAATCAATACTTTGCAGTGCCTAAACTTTGAATCCTTGATGCTTGACCCTTGATGTAGGGTATTCCACAGTGCACACAAGAACACTTTTCTAAATCGGAACATGACCTGGTGCAATAAAGTATTTTAAATTCCAAAGAATTATGACATAAAAAACCTTTTTTTTCTTTTCTTTAATGACCCATCTTAGTCTAGGGCTAAATCAAAATAGTACCTGCCAGATTCCGACAGTCTGAGCTACTGGCTTTGCCACAGGACCAGCTGTAGTGACACACACTGAAAAACATGGGAGTGTACTGTTTATTCAGCCAGTACCACTGTAGTTCCTGTTTACATGACTAATTCCACAAGACTTTCTCAGTGTTTGCATATATGAACATGCAGGGAGTTCTTCACATGGGAATGGACTTGGAAGGAACATTATATCCTTAAGGATGACAGCTGAAAGTAACTCATTTCACATGAAGAACAGTGAGCTGCGTGAAACACAGATGTCCCTGTGTAAGGGAAATATTAATTTTAGTGACAAAGGTGCATCACTCCCCAAGTTTATTAAATATAGGAATCCCTGTACTACTCTGCCAAGAGCACGGAAAAACCCTCACTTCCTTCCAAAGAGTCCCACTGGGAGAAAGGCTTTTGGAAAAGAAAGGCACTGGTTGTCTAGCATATACAGATCTAAACATGCTTCTATATATATAATAGTTGTGCTGAAATTTGAGAAAGCTCAGATTCAGCTACTTTCTTCACAGGACACTGGAAAAAGCAGCCACTTACACTCCAGTACAAGGCAGTTTGTTTGTAGCTTTCTAGTCTCTAATGTAAGCATGTACCCTGTTCTTTTATGTAAAATACTTAGCAATTAGTGAGCTGCTTCAACGATCAGTACTGCTTTCTGCCTTGAATATAACAGCCTGCATATCATACAAGAAGCAAAGATCAGTATTCTGCATTTTAACAAACCTATGTGAGAGAAGAAAAATGCACATGCACGTGACTAGCTTTTTTTCTTCTGAAACCATATTTGCTTTCTGTATATATATGCATGTATATATATGAATGCAGTAATATGTAGGTAATACACATATTACTGCAGGGTCCGGAGAAAAAGTGAAGAATATGAGCTGAAACAATGAAGATCTCTAAATCCTCACTAAAGGTGAAATCATATGAACTGAACACTATCAGCGACGATATGCATCACTGCAGTCAAATCCATTCACATACCACTCGTTCGTAATATAGATAATTTATCATGTATAGTACTTCCCCGCGTTCCACGTGTATGAAGCAAAGCCATACCTTGAGGAAGTCTGCTCTCTACTAGAGAAATCACTAGAGAAGTACAAAATCCCCTAGAGCTCTCAGAGAACACAGGACACACAATGGACATGAACACAGCAAACTAAGGTTTCACAAACTTGGAGGTATCTTCTAGGTAATTTGGGCAAGAACACTGCCCCAACTATTGGTCTAGTAGGTTCAGGTCAGATGAACACGAAAAGTAAATTTCACCTTCACAAAAACAAAACTAACATGGACAGTTAAAAGTTCTTCAAACATGAGGCTAGCAAGAAGTTGGAATGTCCTGTTACAGGAGATAAGGATATGACCCCACACACATCAAGAACAAGCATTGTAAAGCAGAATGGACTACGGTGACACAGCTTGACAGATATACTAAGCATGACCAAAAGACAGCAGCAAACACCCTGCTTATCTGCTTATGTAATATTCCACGGTGGTTGTTATAAATATGTAAACACAACTAAATAAATTATTCTGTCCATATCAAAAGGAACAGGTGGGCTTAAACTCATTCCTGCCTTATTCTGCAACACATTTTACCAGATCTCTGCCAAGGCTAATAAATAATACACATAAATAATTAGATGATTGGTCAGTTTTAAATGAACAACATCAAAAATAATGCATTAATGGCAGCAAATACTTTCTGCCTTGAGAAAAAGTCTTCTCCAGAGGTGGAAAAGAAAAAGATAGGTGCTTAATTAGCTAGACATAAAGCATTTCAAGTAAACCATGTTTTGCGCAGCTGAACTTCAATGCAAAATGCAGTTCAGCCACCAATAATCCAAAGCCGACAAGGCTTTGCGGCAACTTTGGCAGCTGCTGTTGATAGCTGAAGATCAAATATTATTCTGCAAAAAAGATTTCTGCCCAGCTAAGCTGAGAGGCTGCTTGAGCTGGTAGCTGGGGAAGAGGTTCTCTTCAGGCTGGCCACTGCCTTAAGGAACTCATGTGTTCTGATATGACAACTCAAACATGTTGCAAGACTCTTCAAAGTTTTCATCCATATTCAGTCGCCTCCAGAAGGATTTCTGCTTCTTCTGCAATTCTTTACGCACACACCTGGGACATGGCACAGCCTTCACTTTGCATTCAGAGTGGAAGACAGCACCACAGCTTTCACACCTGCAAACACAAATTAGTGTCAAAATTGAATGACAAAATAAGACCAGAGCATGCAACGGACTTCAATGGACTGTGGACAGTAGACATTCCTTCAAACAGTTCTGGTAGCTCAAAGAGCATGCTACATTTCAAAAGTGCGCAGTATCAAAGTGCAGTGTCTTGCTCACATCTCGGCTGGTGTAAAGCTACTCAGGAGTATTTGCATCCATATGCACTTGCTGAGAATCTGTCCCAGTGCTTCTCCTTCACTTTACAAGGATTAATATTTATCTCTTCTTATTAATTAACATTCAGGTTATCACAGGATAGATATCATTTCTGATTTATGAAAGAGAAGTTTGCTACTTTGTTCTGTAAGTGAAGAATAACATTACTCATTTCCAATAAGATGACATTTCAGCATTTGGAACAGTCAAGATGTGACAGTTTAGTCAATGAAGTTCCAGGGGTCAGCTGTTCTGGAAGGAATATCCCACAGAAGAACCAGGCTAGATGGTAATGGATGTAACATCACAGTAGATCAAGACTCCAATTCTGCTTAGCTGAGGAGCAACGAAATATCTGGCAACCGCAGAGTGTGCTAGAGCTGAGCAGATGGACATTTTCTCAGCTTTTCAATGCAAATAACTGTATAATGACATGTGAGTTACTGCATAGATGCAGTTCCATAACCAAATGAAAATCAATGAATAAATGGATGGCAGGGTCAGAAGTACAAAGTCTTAGATTACTGTTGTGTAATCAAACAAAGAAAGCAACAATGCATCAAACTTTAGAGCAGTTCTTGAATTTAAATGAGGAGTGCTGGTTAGGCTGGTGGTTTTTGTGGGGAGTCTTGCAATGCCTCACTGTCCTTATCCACAGCTACCATAGTCAAATGTGTAAATGAGAATCTTGGCATCCGTTGTTATGCTCTTACTATTGTTTTCTTTGTTTCTTTTATTGTTGAGGATTTTTTCTTTCTTTTTGTTAGAAATAAGGTTAAAGTTATCAAGATTGTGGGAAAAAAAAAAAAAAAGAAAAAAAGAAAAGAAAATATGAAGCAAAGAGCCTCAGATGCTGAGCAGCCATAAGGCAAATAAAAGCCACTTTTAAAACAAATAGCAATATTTGGTATGCAGTCTGGAAAGAGTTTCTGAGAACTCTGTAAGTTCTCAACCTGCTTGGTTAACTATGATAGCCACATCTGCATTTCACCTATAACTTTTAAAAAGTGGTTCTTGAGCTGGCTTTAGGATTTACTTCTGGGTCCAAACATAGTTTAAATTCAGTAGCAGATGAGTTTTGAGATGGCTATACAGAGGTCTGAGGAGGCAGATTTCTAGCTAGCACAAATTGACAGAATTCAACTAGCAAGGTTAAAGAACTTAAATACAATACTACTATGCTCTGCTGTGCTAGAACTTGACATACTCTTATTAATGTGTTCAGCTCTTGAGTCTGAAACTGTTTTCGAAGCAAGAAACTGTCTCACACAGAGATATTTCTCTTTCTGAGCACACAAATGATGAAGTATGTTATGGCCCTGACCCAGTGAAACACATAAACATGTGCTTGTGAATAGCATCACAGTGATCTCCTCATGATTACTGATTTGAGTAAAATTAAGCATGCACTTATGTGCTTTGCTGGACTGGGATCTCTACCAACAGACACACTAATGGATGAAGGAAAGACAAAGAAGAAAGACATGTCTTTAAAACTTTACATCATTCTAACCTGACACTAATGGTGATTTTATCAGGCTAATTCTCCCTTGTTAGTCAGCAATTCCCTGCACTCTGGAAGTTGCTAGAGGATAATGATTGATGAGCAGTGTAATTTTGTGCTTTTGCACTGCCACTCCCTATGCTCATTCAGTATTTCTTCACAGCACTTGATGAGGTGACAAAAGTTATCAAAATTTGCTGCTGGAATGGTTGCCAGAAGGATTAAAGGAGTCAGCACACCTGCTCCTCCCAGCGAAAAGCCATCAACAGAGAAAACAATGATTTACGGTGTTTAAATTAATATGAATTCATGTTTCAGAAGTAAGCAGTGGAAAAAAGTAACAAACTTCTTTCATCCTGCTCAAAAGCAAAAGAGAGAAAAAAAGTCTGCACAATTATTTATTAGAAGTGGAACAACAGCCAAAGCTCTGACTGGGTGGGACCCCACATTGTGAGGCACTCAGCAGAGGCAGTGCAAACAGTCAGCCCTGCAACTCACAGCACTGCTTCTCTGCGGAAGAGCCCTGAAAAAGCCTGAAGAACAGACCTCTGTGGTCAAGTGCAAACTACTTCTTGCTTTCCAGAGGGACAGGGAGAGAGGATGTCTGAGTGAGCTTTCACTGCATACTTCTATCTCCTCACTGCTGAAGAAACTCAGCCACACGAGGCTAACGTTGATCCTGTATTTGCACGGATGGCAGACTACTCCATGCCCAAGCCATCTCTACCTTTGCTTTTCACTGAACCAAATGCAGTCCGTTTCAAATGATCCTGGTAATTTCAAATGGTTGACCATTTTCAATCTCACTGGGAGAAAATTTTCAGCGATAACAAAAAAACCCACCAAGTTATATTCCATTTTAGAATATCACAAGCAGATTTCTTCTTCTTTAATCCTTTAGTCTAATTTTATCTCCACTGTAGCATCAAAAATGTTCTTAGCCACTAGTGCTAAGAACACTAGTGCTGTTCCTGCTTCATCGTGCGTCCTGAAGTCTTTTCCTTGTCATGAAGAACTTGGACAAATAGTGTATCTGTGTATCTAACAGCAAAAGCTTCTTTCTCCATGTGTTATGAAACAGAGGCAATAAATCCCAGAAAAGCAGCAAGAGTCTCTGTCACTCAAATGATTTAACACGCAGGATGGTTACACACTGGCAGTATCTCTCCAAATACAGGAACCTGAACTCCATAAGGCTTATCAGGCACTAAAGTGCACATTAGGGCTGAGCTGCACTTAGGTGTTGATCCCATATTCGGTTAGCATCACTATCTTTGGAGTTGCAGACCATGCATTTGAAGGCATTGGTGAACTCTGTCTCTGCGATTAGACTGACATTTTCCCCTTTGTGCACAGCTCCTTTCTGATGATACTGGTGCTTTCACACATGCAAAAACTCAAATACCTAGTGCAACAACTTAATTGCTCCATCAATTGCCTTTCTGCTGAAAGCCACCAGGAAGCTATGGGTACAATGATGGGGAAAGCAAAGAAAAGAATCCAGGAGCTGGATTAGCAGCAGCTGTACTTTGTGAAGGAAACTGCAGCACCTGTGTTAGGAAAAAAGGGTGTTCCACATGCACTTCTAAATTGATACTCCCTTTTGAAAACTGATCTCACAGAGCTATTTCTAAGCCTTTCTTCATATTCTTTTGTAGAGTTTAGTTTTTGTCAGAAAAAAACCTAGCACGGGTGGAGTTCACAAACAACAACAACAAAAAATACAAGCATTGCCTTTGCTACTTTTTAAGAAGGTAAAGAACAAAATAAAAATGATAAAAAGCAGCTTTTTTTCAGGCCGGCAAACTGGCTACCTGCACAAAGTAAACACATAGATGCCTTTATGTGCCTAATTCTTCCCTGATGAAGGATGAAAAGAAATGTCAACGTTCCTGCCTGTAACTGCCAGCCAGTTGTTACTTACTGAGACCACTACCAAGAACTGTTCCCAGACTCTCTAAAACCACTCTACAACTAGCTCTTCACATGCCAGTTTCACAGTTTTTCTTCCCTGTTGTTTTCAAGTTTCTGTGTGCCTAAATGCTTCTATTTTCCTGGAAGAAAAAAAACACAACATTTTGTAGTCTACAAAAGGCTCATGCAATAGTTACTACATATAGTCATTTTTTCCTTAAGCCTCATTGTTTTCCTAGGTAACATGGTTCAGGTACTACTTCTGTACCTTGACGACTTCTTTAGCTAGAGGCCAAAAAATCTCTGCATCTTTTGTGAAATTTCTATATACCACAGCTAATAATATGATGAGTCCACAGCCATTCAGGCTTTTCTTGTTTCCTTATGTAATAAATAATACTGCACGTTAATAGTAACTTGCTATTTCTCAAACATTATCTGAAGAATCGGTGAACACTGACTGTTATTCACACACTGACTTTCAGCCTCCTCAATCAGCACCTGATATGGCTTCCTCTCTGTTTTGGCGTTTTGTCCCTTTTCTCTTTTACTAGACCAATTCTATCAAGATGACAAAGGGTGTTCCATGTTTTAATGATATTTTATTTCATTGAAAGGCGCCTTAAGAGAAAGGCCACAGCTTTCCATAGCTGGACAGGCATTATAATGCTCTCATTATCACTAGTTACAAAAGAAAAGCCTTTCTACATTAGAAGCATGAAGCCACTCCTTATGTGCTGAAGAAATGCCCACATTATTATCTAAGACTGGACATCTGAATCATATGGATGTCAATTTTTGGTAAACCATAAATTCTGGTAAATCCCTCACACTGCACAGGCTTATGGGTCAAGTAATTGTAGATTCTGCTCTACCAATTGATCATACTTCCATTTCTCCCTGCACTGTCCCATTATTCAGGTTCTCACAGCTACGATCAGACGGGGCACACCCAAAAGAGAGGGTGAAACACATAGAGGACTGCCTCAAAGGGCTTCCAACTTAAACAGACAAAATAAACTGGGGATGATAAATTCATGATGCACAATGCAATGCAGAAGGCAGTTTTATCTTCTAAGAGCCTTACAGGTTGGCAGGATAACCATTGTCACTGTTGGGATGAAGCTGCTGCAACCAGCAGCATTTATTAGGATGGCTTTAGTAGCACAGCACATGGGCTGCGTCAGTCTGGCTTTCAAATACCAAATACCATTTGGGAATCAAAACAGATCATGGATATGCTGTTCAGCCCTGGAATGAAAAAACAGTGGATGACAGACAGACCACCATTCCCGTTTCACAAATAGGAAACAGCAGATGAGGTGAACTGACTTGCTTAAGGTGAGCCAGAAGCAATTACAAGAGAAAGGCAAGGAGCTCTCCCTTGTCTCACTGCAGCACCATATTCACCTGCCAGCCTTTCCCTTCTAGTTTTATACACTAACTATTTTTTTTGTTCCACAGCAGTGTCACTTCCTCTGTGCCAAGCCTTATACGCATTTACTCAAATGAGTAATTTACTGACTGTGGGTATTCACTTTGAAGTAATTTCAATAAGGATATGATGCAGAATGGAGCCCTTCATTGCCCAAAACTCTTCAGATTACTATTTTAATTCCCTTTTGCAGAGTACAAACAAGAAAAACAAAACAAAACACAGTTAATCTAAGGAAACTATAATGAACATGTTATACTTTCACTAAGAACCATAAATATTAAGCCACCTTAAACTCAGTTACTAAAAAGGCAACTGGCAGAGCAATCCACAGTAGCTTAAAGAAGACTTGCCTAGGGATTCCAGCGCGAACCCAGACTGCACAATCCACATGTGCATGTCTGCAAGGAATTTCTGAATTGCTCAGCTGAGAGTACTGCAGGTGTGCCCTTCAGAACTCTTAAGAGACTTTTAGCAGAACACAAGGGAAAAAGAAAATGGACTAGATTGTGTTCACTTGCAACACAAAAAAAAAACCTCAAAGGCAATCAATGCCTGACATACACACGCAACAATATTATTACAGTTGCCTAGGAACCACAGCAACGAGCCTGCCTAAGGCAGGATGCTGATGTAGTAAATGAGTGGAAGAAAGTTGGCAGTTTTATGGCATTGATTTGTCCCTATAAGGATCTTGTTAGGATAATGCCTTTTATGACACACTTATAGCCCACCCAGTCCCTGAAATATGAAATAATTACATCTCAAATTAAAATTCACTCTGAACTATTAATTCAGTGCTCAGGAAGCTAGCACAAATAGAAAAGCATTATCGTATTTTTCATTTCTATATACCTCCTTGTCAGGGGGTTACTCTTAGTATGCTAACATAGCTTAAAGATGCTTCTTGTTTAGAGGGGAATGGCTGGGTTCCGGGCTGGCTCAGTGGCGTACAGAAAGGGCATAAATAACTGCAGCCACCAACCATCAGCCCAGTTCATGTTCTTTGGGAGCTGATGCTGGTTACAGCTGGCAGTTAGCAAGAGGCTTACAGTGATTGCCAGCCTGCACTGATGGGGCTTACGAAGGAGCGTACCTACAGTCTGGATCCATGCAACAGCTGCACAGGCCTCCACCAAACAGCCTGACACGGCGTCCATGCTCATCACTGCTGCTGATCCACTAACGCCATGCTGAGATTACTGAATAACATGCTACCCAGTGTCTCTGCAAGAAAACTGCAAGACTGGCTTCAACACTCTCTCATAATCAGCATGGGTCACAGTGAGCCCCTTGCTGAAGCGTCCCAAGCAGACAGGAGTGTGAACGAATGAGCCTCTTCCACTTCCCAATTTGGCTGCCCATGGTGCCCTAGGTGCTCCCCATCCACACCTGCTTCTGTGCCCTTGATCTGTCATGCCAGCAACCTCTGCCAAGGTCAATTACATTCAATGAGGTGGACAGATATATGAAAGCTCCATAAATGAGGGGAAAAGCAGGCAGCTCACAAGAGAAAACAGAGAGAACACTGGTGTCTCACTGGCAGCAGAGGAAGCCTCAGTGACAACTCCTCTGTTACCAGACCCAGAACAGTCAAAGAGAGAAGAGAAAATGCCGAGGAGGCCTTCATTTTGAATGCTCACAGAACAATTGGCTATAGGCAAGGGTTGAACCAGAGTAGTCTGATTTAACCACCTGCTATCATCCTCTGACTGTAATGTACAGTCAGTGTAGTAGTGCAGGCTGAATTACAACACCAGAGCATGCCAGTGGGGTCAAGCAGGAACAAAGACATCCTGTAGTATTCAGACCCCTCTCTACAGAGCTCTGAAGTTCTGGATTAAGGAGGAAAGTACATCCCTGGCTCCCTCTCAGCTGTGGCTGCAGGGATTTATGCTGTACTTATCTACATGTATTTCCATACTTCTGTCCACCTCAGCCCTGCACTCTCAAGTTGTCCAAGTCCAAAGATACCAAGCCAGGTAATGAGGCCTACACACAGCAATCCTGTGTCTGTAAAGTGACAGTAAAAACAGTATTAATGCATTTTTTTATGATACTGTGATTACACTTCAGTCAGTGGAGATTATTCACTTTGGAAGGGAGAAAATCCCTACATATGTACTGCCTGCAAACCACTGAAGATGCAGAAATGCCATAGATATTCAAGCATTTATGTAGCTCAGACCCATATACACAAGTTAGCTGCAATCTTCAAAAAAGCATGGCATGTGTATAAAGCTATGCACAGCCCCAGAGCGTTTAGTAAGACTTTCTGCAACATGGAAGTTAAGTACACTCATGGGTCTTATCAGGATGGTGGCCAGAGATTATAAAGGCATCCAAGCTGGTTCATATAGTTAAGCCTGTTCTGTGGCATGTCTATTTTAAACTTGGGTCTTCTGGTTTGTATCTTTAAAGGGCTACATGTCTTAACCGATCTTCAGAACAAATTAACTTCACAAAATGAAAACAGTTTAGCCTTGATAAATGAATAAGAACACAAAAGAACCACTCTCCTTCATTCATGTGTGCATCCAGAGGCACAACATAAAAGGCAAGGAATTGACTTGCCAGGCCTTAACCAAGCAGTAGCTTTTCTAGTGAAATACAATGCGCTACCTATGAAGGTAGTCACTTGGATGGCAGCACATGGGCAAGACCATAACTTTATGAACTGAGTAGCATGTAATAATCTTAACCATAATCACCCAATTATTTAATTAGACAGAAAATTATATTAATTAATAATTCCATTCTTATTCCAATGGTATTTTTCTCATCATTCTTTAAGATTTAACACTTGTCAAAGAATGCTCTAGGTCATAAAACAAATGGGGCTAAATATCGTAGACAACTACATCACTACACAGACGTTTTTTCCCACTTCCACCATTACTTTTTATTTTAGGATACATTACATTAATGAAGATCAAGCAATACTAGGAAAACTTGAGGGGCAGTGCTCAGCTGCTCTAGCAAACATGTTTATAACTAGAGATATTTAAGCTCATTTCGCAACATTTGTAAAAATAAAATTTGCAACACAATAGGACTACTTTATATTTTATATATGTGTATGTTTATATATATTTGGAAAATTTAAGCCTGAAGCAAATTTAGTTAAAGACATAAAACAGGAGGTTGATGTTCAGGTTGCTAAAGTTGCCAGAGCTCCAGCAGTCAACATCCAGAGATGTTGAGAATTTACATTAGCTGGCTAATTGCTCCTTGAAATGCATAATTAACTCAGTAGGCTTTAAATACAAACTTCACGATTTAAAGGTCTTCAGAAAAAAAAACAAAAACAAACCATCATTTGGAAAATTTACGAAGAATCTAGATGAATTCAGTTAAATACTTGAAAGAAAGACAAAGGAGGAAAGTGGGAGACAGAGGAATCAGATTAGAAGAGGCATCCAAAAGGATGGGCCAATTTACAAAAATAATAAATATATTGTTTAACTTCTGAATCAAGGCTTTCATTAAGCTCTGCACAGAATGACCACCTCCCAAGAAAAGCCACAGAAAGGAAATATCATTAGAAAGCTTATGACTTTGTGAGCCCACCCTTATATTCAAGGCAGCAAACTGTTGCTCTGTATTGTTGAGCAGGATGTAAAGAGTCTGCCAAGCACAGCCCACAGACACGCTAATTAAGTGAACTGATTGTGTTTATTTTGGAACCTTTGCCAACAAAGGAATGTGTCATGCTGATTAGTGAGAGAAGGGTATGTAATATATGTGTATTCAAACTCTGAGGAGCGCATAACCCAGGTATTCACTCTGTTTGCTCAAGGACTGACAAAAATTACTTTTAAGCAAATAACCTGACCAACAAGAAACTCCAGCCCTCAAGAGGGGCCCCCCTTTTTCTCTGAGATACACATATCTAAAGAAGACCCATCCTTCATAAACTCCTACTGAAGACTACTCTTGAAAATGTGGGAAAGGTTTTGTGGAGAAATGAACTCTGAAAGCACACCTAAGACACCACAAAGATGGGAAGGTAACAGTCATATGAAAACCACCTCGGAACTGTACTAGCCTCGCTGACAGCTGCCACTTTTCTCTCCAAAGCACAAGGAAAGAAAGGGAAGTAGCCAGGAAAACAAGTGTCTGCTTAACACACACACACACACACACACACACACACACACACACACACACACACACACAAACTGACTTCCCTTTTCAAATGTTCAATATGGTGAAGTTTAGAAAAGCTGCACCCAATCTGAAATATTTCCAAGCCAAGAGACCAGTTTACTGGTAGAAACAGCAGAATGTTCAGAAGTGAGTGACTAACACATGAAAGCATGGAAAGAGTCTTCAGAGCTCTGCTGCTCTTCCTTTTTTAACTCAGCAGCTACAACCAGGGTAATTCCAAGTCTAGACAGTCCTGAGTGTAAAACATGAGTTGTACATGGTAGATAGCAATTCCAGGAAACTGAAACCTTTTCCTATGCCTAACCAGCTTCCCATGTTATATCTGAGCACCTACTGCAGAAAACTCTCTGACCTGTGTAAGATGGTTACAAATGTGAGAACTTGTCCTGGGTCTTTCCTTCAGTGCTTTGCAATGATGAAGCTCCCCTGTCATAATGACTTGTCTTTAGCCTAATGACAGAAAATAGTGAAAATATGAAACTGTCATAATCTGGTTAGCTTCACAGATGTGCATGTGCCCACATGAGTAGTAATGCAATAAGAAAACTAACAAAAGGAAACAGAAAATGCTAATGACAAAAGGTTTAGTGATAAGGGGTACAAAAGCAAATTGACCTCTGACAAAATGAGAAATTTCCAAGAACCATTCATGCCAAGTGTGTTTCAATTAAAATCACTAAAGAAGATACTGTCTTTGGCATGACATCAACCACATTTGTGAAACACAAAAGTCCTTTCTGGTTTCTAATTCACATAAAAACAGGGGCTAGAGCATCTTCTTTTGGCTTTCACTGGACTACTGACAAATACTATTTGAGACCAGAAGGTTTTAAACTGTAATTGCAAGCTAAGACTGATCTCAGCTGAAGGGTAGGGAAACAATATACATCCAACAGTGTTTTTGTGACCAAAAATCCCCACACAAATCAAACACAGATAATATTTCAGGTAAACTTGTCTTCTCAAACGCTCTTGCATTTTCTCATAAATCTTCAATTGCCTTTTATACAGTCTGAATAAGCATGTGATGCTTTATATATCTCCGTCTCTTTTTAACTCAGCCTATCTCACCAAGCACGCTCACATACATTCTTTACTGAAAACAGTTTACAGAGCTCAGCTGCACACCTTGTTTAGCTTACGTTCCCTGCTTTGTCAATGCATGTTGTAGAATGAGAATCTGGAGAAAGAATGTGCAAACAGTCACTGAAAGTCAGGTCAGGCTGAAAACCCCCAAAGAGGATTCCCTAGCTACTTGTAATTTAACATCTTTGTACACACAGAGGAATCAGACTATTAAGGAAGCCCCTTTAAGAGGTTGCTCCTGATTGTTTCCAAAGGTGGCCCTTCATTTTTTTTCTTCTTTCTTTTCAGTGGAACTCTTTGGAGAACAAATTAAAAGGACTGTTTTTGAAACAGCCAAAAAGTACACATCTGTGGAGGAATGTGGTGCTGTCAGATACAGCCTTTATGTTGAGTTAAAAAAAAATAATAAAAAAATCCCCCTTTATTTAAAATCCAATATATATTTGAAAAAGAACAGTAATACTGCTGCATTGCTGAGTCTATTCTGATTTCCTGCATTTTGCATTTATAACTTCCATACAACTCCCATCCCTGATCTGGCATCCAGTGCTCCATTTGCAATGAAATAAATGTTCATAGATTTGACTTAGGGCTGGGCATATAGGTATATTATATAACTACCTGAGAAGAGCTGTCATTAAAGGAAGGGAAAAACAAAAACTAAAAACAAACAAAACTTGCATAAATACAATGAGGAATATGCACAGAAAAAAAAATGAAGAATTACCCATAACATTTCACAGAGAAAACATTCCAGAATATATGGTTATTGCTTTACAACATACAATCCCAGTACATCACGGGCCCAGTGACATCAGTACTGGAAAGATGCCTGTGATCACACCAGAGAATCCATTTAGTGTTTTAAGACACTTTGCAAACTCAGAAAACTTCAAATAAATCACATGATGTGGTTCTACTGGGGAATCTTCCCATCTCAAGCAGCTGTTTTGAAACTTACAGTGCTTTGGTAAGTAGTTCGTCCCATCTACTTTCAAGCTTGTGGCCTCTCTGGGCCACGAATCTTGTGCAGCTGCGTGGGAATGTGAATTAGCCAAATCCAGACCCCAGTTATTTAAAAAAAGACGTCATAAGGCTGAGAATACACAAGGATATGTTAGGTGAATCAAACGTTAATTTAATTACAGTACCTGCTTGTAGAAATGTCTTCAAAGGGGTAAAGGATTTCTCCATTGTTACAAATCTCACAGATGAATCCCTTTTGGCTACAGAGACTGCAGCTGTACACGTGAGAAGTGGCAAACTTGATCACCTTCCCCAAGAAAGGAGCCAGCTTTCCTTCAATAACCTGAAATAAGATGACATTGTATGAACCCATAAAAAAGACCAGAACTTCCTGAAAGACTGAGAAAACATTAATACAGAACCATTGAAAGTCATTAAAATACATTATTTCTCTCACTGTCAATGTGAATACATTCTCAAATAAACTCTTGAATACTAAGAAGTATTTTTTCTTCCCTCTCTGGTGTCCAGCTTTCAAAATCAAGAAGTCTCTTACTGCCAGACAACCCTGCTAGGCCATTAGAAGTGATTAGCACTGCCTGTGTTTATGTGAAAAAAACTGCCATGTAGTATAGATTAAACCACTAGCCACAACACTCATCTAAATTTGTGATTCAGTGACAATGTCTCTATAAGGGGTACCATTCAGGCAAAATACTTTCTATTCAGACTGAGTCTCCAGAGACTTTAAAGAATTCTGCTGGTGTACAGAATAATGAAGATGGAATAAGGCCCTAAGTGTATATTCTTCACTCCTGGACTTCCTGTGGTCTGAATGGCAGCCTGCCAGATTAGTGATAGAAATGTGTCATGAGATTTGATAGTGACCTCCTGTTAAAAAAATGAAGAAGAATGCACTAATTGCTGTTTGAAGGTTTATACAGGGCTGTGCCCTGATGGCTAAGAGTAGGGAGATTTACACTTAAATATGTCATATTCAGTTCAGGTACCTCTTCCTTCAGTATGTAAAATATGACTTATAAACAGGTTTAGTATAAACTGATCTTGAGAAAGCAAAGGTTGAGTCAGAGGAGAACAACAGAGGTTTCAGAAGCATTCCTCTCCTATGTTAAGCAGCAGGGAAATAAATCTGTGCTCCAGGGCAATATCCTGCCCACTAGCTGAGACATCAACTGTTAGAGTGCAAAAAAACCACATAGGCAGCACTGATGCTGATGGCACTGGTTGAAATGTGCACCCTTTGCTTTCAGCTCAAGCCTGTTAACAGCATCTGCAACAACAGGAAGCGACAGTGTTATTGCTAGTACTGCAGATAGGACATCTGCTCATGCTAGAGGAAAAATGACATTCCTATTGCATCCTGGTATAGGAAGATCCCCTTCAAGTAGAATATAAACAACGCTGCAAATGAAGCCATAGTTCAAGGTAGAGATACTTCTAACCTTATAACAGATGGGCAGACACTGTTTTAGCTCCTTCAGGATGGGTTTTGTTTTTCATTTTGAAAAAAAATAGGTTTTTTTTTTGCTTGTAGCCTTGAGAGCTACAGAGGGTCAGAAAAATCAAACAAATGGGGGGCAGGGGAAAGACACAAAATTGATAGCATTCAGGAAACAGGAGGAAAGAAACAGTGAAGCTACCCAGCTGGTGACACTGCTACAATGACCCATTTAGGAGTAACGAATGAAATATGCATACAAAGATAATAAGTAAACCACAATTCATATTTTCCAAAGCACTTTCACACTATAGCAATCACCTCTGACAGGCTATAAGAACTCAGTTATAATGCCAGGCTGAAGACAGAGCTGCAAGTAAATTCTATAAACCTGTACTAATATCACTGTCAGCAAGAACTTCAGTGTTAAATCTCTGGATTAAATTCACATTTTACATAATGTAATGTACAAATTAACATAATCTATTACCATCTTAAGCACCAGGGGCAAATTTAGGTCTGTACAAAGCACAAAGATTTCCTGTGCTGAAGAGCTCACAATCTAACCAAGATGGATTGATAGCCCCCAAGGAGATGGTGTTATTCATCCTTATTTATTTATTTGTATGGCCTGCCATAGCACTGTAGTGGGTTGGTTTGTAACTCTGGGCACTGCAGACACACAATGAAGATCCTATCTTCAAAGAACTCTGCATGTCAATTTTACAATGTGAATTACAGGCAATTTTACTGTATTATAGGAGGAAGACAAAATGCAACATCAAACTGATATTACCACTATTTTTAGCATCTGCAAATTTCATGTCATTTTACTTCATCAGAGACCTCAAGGCTGTGTACAGGAAACAACTTTCTCATTCGTGTTTCTACCTAATAAAATCCTCATTTCCATTTACCTCAGCAAGCAAAGGGGGATATTTTCTATTTCTTGTCACCAGGAGGAGTTTCATGGTAACACTTCCACCATTTTTATAGCTTTGGGAAAGAGAACACTGTCAAACCTTCTCCTGTGACTAAGTACCCTCGAGACAGCCAGAGGCCCAGAGTTGGTCAGTTTAGACATGCCAGAACCATGATGATAGAGTACAAGGATGTTCTCCCAGTTGATGCTGGAGCCTTAAGTTTCAAGGAAATACAGATAATTAAAGAATGCAAGCATGTTAAACAAATGTAATGCACTAGCTAGATATGAAGAAAATCACATGGAAAAAATCCTGGTGGATCCAGCAACATCTGTGTCATTCTTTATTGCTACATCTGCTACTAAAGGCTTTCAAGGGCAGAGACTCCACAGTTCTTGTGCAGTCTAACCCTGCATGAGTCTGTTCTTACCACTGGAGCCAGTCCCAAGCTTTAATGTGAAAATTTCAGTTTTCAGAAGTTAAATTTTTTTTAACCTGCTTGCTCCATAAGCTGATCAGATACAAAGCATGGAGAAAAAACACTTCTAACCTCAAGACAACAGGCAATGCTTTAAATGCTGAGTGTCAAACAAATCTCAAATCAGACCTGTGGCCCTGAAGGAAGAGGGTGACATGCAGCTATCCAGCTCTCACACAAATTCTTAGGTCACTGTACTAAAAACACAAGTGGTCCTTGCAATTCAGCTCTCAGGTGGAGGCTGAGACCTGATGACTCTATTACAAGTCACTGGCAGGCCCATCTGGCAAGCTCAACAGCAGGAAAGTCTCTTCTGAAGCATGCAGTGGGTCTGGAAAATTCATCCATTAGCTTAGCTGCAGTGGTTGTTATTGCAAACCATGAGAAAATTACATGTTTTGGTTTTGAAAGGGTGTAGGGCAAGAGAAAGTCTTTCAATTTGGTCTATGAAAACTGCAGCTATTAATCATACACGGAGCACTGATATTGCAGTTCACAGCTTATAGCCAGTAGGTCTGTTGGGACTAGAAAGTAGTGTATGTGATCAATTCTTCCAGTTCTCTGGTAACATTTGCGCTGCACTCCATGAACAGAAAAGTACATCAAAAGAAATGGTATAGGAGAATGTTTACTCCACAAGACCATACTTAACCCAACTAAATAATCAAAATTTCACATTGCTGGGAAGTGCCTGTGCACCTGGAGGACAGCTGTATTGGATCCGACCAAAGCAGAGCAGCATAAACGAGCTAGTACTAGTGTTCCACGTCCTACCAATCCCTATCACAATGTGTTGCCATTCACACAATCCCACTGCAACACTCCACCTCTTTACCACATCTCCAGTTTATCAGAAAAACTCAGAAAGAATTTAGGTCTCCAAAATTTCCTAACTTCATTTAATCTAATGAGAACAGAAGAGTCCAAATCCTTTCGATATCTGAGCTAGAAGGAAACAGCTGGCCCCAAAACAACATTCCCCAAAACTGCATGCAATCCTGTAAAGTTCCCAGGATTTTCACAACCTAGAGAGCATGAAGAGAAACTGTGGAACCACACATACTATGTGCTGCAGAAGTCCATTATGTCTCAAAAGCAATGCAGAAATGTAGTGCAAAACTTACTAAATTAAAAGTGGTCTAAAGGAAAAGACTAAAAATTTCACTGACTTAACCCTGTATCTTAATGCAATCCCAGCGTATGCTTGCAAAGGCTTAAAAAACACATTCCTGTCTCTAGCGTCTTCCTTAAACCAAACTGAAATGTTGCTAAGTTCAGATTCTCTTCTGCATACAGATGCTGCAGCACACACGAAGAGCAAGCTCTGTTTTCTAATCCAAATTATTTCTAGCACAGGCAGTAGTGTAATTAAGCTAAATTGAGCAAGAAAGATGATCATCAATCAATGAAAGGTGCAACATAGCTTCTTCTCCCTAGACTGGTCAAGGAACCCATCCCAAAAGGACCGTGAACATGGAGCCACAGTTAGCTTACCACTTTTGCAACATATTTTGGCACAGGCCCAGTTTTTTCTCTCTGATGAGCCCCAGTATTCAAATTAGAACTGCTCTCCACCTCTGACAATCTGGAAAACATTTTTCTGAGCTATCAGTGTGGTTTTGCACATTGCAGGTACTGACTGCATGTCTCAATGTTAGGAACTGTATGAAAATACACACCCACACATACATACATAAAAGATAGGCCCCACCCTCAAAGCACTTACAATTTGAACCAGCAAACGAGCCCTGCTTTTTACACCAGCTAACCACATATTTCATCTCTCGTCCTAAACAGGACAAACTCCATGTTTTGGAGGAGGCATCCCTGCAGGTGACAGAACTGCTGCAGAGGGGATAGGAAAAGCAGGTGAGCCCACAGGAGCAGCAAACCACTCTAGTGCCCAGCCTCTGGCACCCAGGTCAGGAAAGCTGAGGCCCTGGAAAAGGTTGGGTGGTACTGGAAAGCAAGAGGGGAGGCAAAAACATGTCTGCAGTAGAGGGAGAAATCAAAGGGGGATGCATGGTATCTGAACATGTGCCAAAAGGCTGGTGGGACAATTATTTTAGATGATTTCTAGGACAGCAACTTTTCATACAAGACAAACTTACAAATAAAAGTAATTTGAAATTTCTTCTGTGTTTATCTCTGTGGCACTGGTTCGTAGTGTAGCAGCATAAACCACAATTAAGCTCTGTATAAATGAGGTAGGAGGGAAGACAAGGGGACCTGAAGACCAGACAGTACTGGCAATGGCCACGAACCTTGGCCACAATGCACAGGCATGTTTTTCCTGATTCAGCAAGAAGACAGAAGATGAAAGACAGTAGGGGCTACGGTTCAAATTGAAATCCCTCTGGACACATCACATCCGCACGATCATGAGGGCAGTGTACGATCAGTCAGCTTCATTACCTGCCAAAGGAGCTGATGGCCCCTAGAGGTTCCCTCATTCTCCCCTACAAAATGACTAAATGGACCTTGCTCCATCAAGATGTTTTCAGAAGTCATTGTTTTCAGAGAATAAGAATAGTGTAGGTCACAGCACCCTCCACATGGAGAGAAACTGTCCTCAGTAGCTTACCACACATACAATGGGGTTGTTGCTAACAGAGAACTTTTCACTGGTATTCCTGTCCCTTTCTGTCCCAACATATTTCTGAGCCCCTAAGTCTGACCTGCACCAGAGCAGAAGGAGTTCCCTTTTCCCCACTATATGCCGAGCTACAGCTCTGTCTTGACTCCCTTCTCTTATCGCAGCTTTCCAGGCTGAGTGTAACACCAATAGAAGTCCACCTCTGGAGGCCCCACCCCTGAAGCCCTAATTTCAGCCCTAACTTTCCTGCCCTGCAGTACAGCACAGGGGAGCCAAAAAAACAGCCCATTACAGGCATCAGAGTGGAGTCAAGTCACTTCCCTTTTTGGTCAACAAAGATTGCTTGTATGAGAACATACTTACCTGCGTGAAGGAGGGTTGCACAAACTAATCCCACAGAAGTGCAATGTTCTGAGCACAATGTTGCAATATATGAACATTTTCATAGCTCAAACAAAACAAAACATATACGTGTATATATGAGAAAAAGAATGGCCAAGGTACAGAGGCAGAACTAATCTCTAGACTCGTTCTAATTCAGAGATAGTGACTTAAGCTTAGAGCTTTTTGAACTCTGTTTGGAAAACAGAAAAAGACAAAAAAAAAAAAAAAAAAAAAAAAAAAAAAGCACACAAAAAAGCTCTAATGCAAAATAATTTGTTAGAGTTTGATCCAGATCCTGAGTGACAGTTATTTAAATTAGAAAAGACGTAATAGCAGTTTCTGCCTGGGTGTCACAGGAAAGCAATTAATGCTGATTAGATAAGCTTGGAAGTCCCCTCTAAACTCAGACTGTTTTATTCCCAAATACATAATATTGCAAAGGCTTTAAATGGAATTGGGGGGGGGGGGGGGAATAAGGGAAAAACTGAGTCAGTTATAAGGCACTATCACTTTAAGCACTGCCTCTATAACCTCTTGCCCACCTATTAGCCCAGGACCACAGAAATAAACAACCCTTGCATCATGGCCACATAAATTAACACTGCCATCTATCAGACGTGATGAACTTTCTGGACAAGAGGGAAAAAAAGTAGTACAGTTTTCAGGCATTTCTCAAGGGAGTGTGTGTTTGCTTTGAGGGCAGGGCACCTTTCAGCAATGCATACTAAGCAGAAACAGGTAAGGAAGACCTCCATCCCTGCAGGAATCTGTACGATGTGCATTTCTGTGAGAGTCATCAAACTTCCAACCCTGTCTGTGCATTTCTAGCCTCTTCTCAAAAAAAAAAAAAAAAAAAAAAAAGAAAAAAGAAAAAAGAAGAGAAGAGAAGAGAAGAGAAGAGAAGAGAAGAGAAGAGAAGAGAAGAGAAAAGAAAAGAAAAGAAAAGAAAAGAAAAGAAAAGAAAAGAAAAGAAAAGAAAAGAAAAGAAAAGAAAAGAAAAGAAAAGAAAAGAAAAGAAAAGAAAAGAAAAGAAAAGAAAAAGTGTAGTAAACACTTACACAGCATGGAGATTGCAAGTATTTTAGTATTTTCAATCATCTACATAAAGACTGTGTTAATACAGATGGCAGAGGGGATACAGCTTGCTAATCTTTCAGATATGATATTCTTCTCAGTAAGTAACACTGCCAAGACCAAATAGTCCAAATTCTAAAATGTGCCACAATGTAAGTGTCACATCAAGAGTTTCTGGATTAAAGTAACTGTTTATTTATTTATTTTTTTACTAAGTAATTTCCAACAGACAATCATGAAAGCAAAATCAGAAGTTGTTCAAAAAAATAGTTCTTATATTAAGATGCAAGCTAATGGAGATCCAACAGGTGAAGGATATTTCACACAGACTTTCTACTGTCTGAGAGCAAGGAGGAAAACTACAAACCCCTGTAACATTCTGTGAGCTCAGACACAAGGGACAACCAACAATCACAGGCACCAGGAACACCATCACTACACTGTGGATGTTTGACTGGAGAATAAACCCTAAAGAGAGACAGAACTCTCTGAACTGTATCAGAAACACAGGAGGAAAACCTTTGTAATAGAGGAGTATCTACTGCTACTGCTCTGTCTAAAAGCCCAACCATCGGGGTAAGTATTCCAGTTAAAGTGGTGAAAACATTATAAAACTCAGATCTCACTGCCACTGTGAGACAAGTTAAATTCACCAAATGGCTCTGTGACCCCACCCTCGTAAATCAGCTTGTTAATCATTATCGTCATAGAGGCGATAAAGCTTGTTTTATAAGCCAACACCAAAGCAGTAACATTAACTACTTATGTAGAAGCTGATGTATTTCTCTGCAGATAGCATTTATTGGAAGGCCCTCTCTTTAAAGAAAGAGGTTTACCTCATAACCCTACTCTGGAGCACCAGCAATCTGTTCCATTTATTCCTCCAGTCCTATTTACATGTCAGAAACAAGCATTGCCTGGAGGGGACGGGTTAAGTGATATGAAATTGCTAGAGCACCTTGAACCATAGGTTCAAATCTCAACTGGATTGTCCTGGCCTCTCTTCCTGACAGAATAAAATTTATGATTATTTCTCAAGGCCAGACGCACACTTGCCTCTATCTGAAACACAGACATAATTTGCCAGGAGGCACTTATGCAATACAAAGAGACAATGTAAAGGCCAAGAGGTACTGAGAAAAGGGAAGGGGTAGTAGACATGGAGTTCATTCACTCTCTCCAATTCCATATGTGGAAGGGACACAAAGTCCTTTAATTACTGGGGTTAGTGTCCTAAAAGTGCCTGGAAGAAGGAAATTATTGGCAGGAGTAGTCAACAAATAGGGCACAGCTTTCCACTATCTTTTACAGTCAAGATTTCAACATGTTCCTGGTTGTTTCCCTTCTATCCCTTTACAAACAGCTAGTTTTTAATTGAGCCTTTTGCTAACAAGCTCAGAGGAAAGCTTCAGCCTTGCCTCCAGTATCACAGAGAACATACTTCTTCCTGCTACAGCCCAACCAACAGACAGACTTGCTTAAAAACTTCTCACCACAGGGATTCCACGATTCTTAACGCTCAAAACATCCAGAAAGCCTTTCCTTCTACCTATCTCAGGTCTCTTTTGTTGCAGTAAACTGCCTTCATTTCAGGCTCTGTTTCTAATCCTTACATTGTGCAATTCAGAAAGCATTTTCTGATGAATTCACTTCTCTCCTATGAGAGATCTTTGTTGCATGCCTGGAAGAAGAGTAGCTTGAGTGCAGGAAGGCTACGGTGCTCGCCTTCCCCCTCTGCTAACTGTAGATCAAGTAAGTATTTTATTTTAAGTGTGGAGATTTGTCATTATAATGCAAAGGGTAAAATGGAGTTTCTATTCTCCAACAGCTTTCAGCAGAGTCAGAATTTCTGCCATGAAAACACTGACTTGGAGACAAGCATGCTAGAATATGCTTAGCTAAGGATAAACACAAGCTGCAGAGCAGAGGAAGGGAAAACACATTCCCTGGCTGGGAAATTACTGGCCATTTCCACATAGGGAACAGACAATGCTTCTGGACTGTTAATTTCCTTGAGGATTTTTTCCCTTCCGTTCACCATATTCTTAATGTTGTGAATTCTTGTTATGATTTCAGTGCACAATTAATCTTTAGTTCAGAGGAAAGGGAAATGGAAGGAGGAAGGATGATCATGAGGTAAAAGCCCCAGGGAGGCAGATATCAGATCTCAGCTCTGCCCTATCTTTGTGTAATATACAAGTCTGATCAGGTTTCCTTGCTTCACTTTGACTTCCAGTCATTTCTTTCAGATTGCCTGCTTTGTTTATTTGAATTGCAAGAGATTTAAGGGAAGAATGATTTCTTAGTATTTGTGTGCATGCACACTAGAATCTGTGTGGTGCTGTAAAACAAACAAAACCAGAACAAAAGAGTAACTTTGGGAGATTACAGCTCCCAGTTTGGGATCTGTCTGTGTTAGAAGTGAACACAATACAGGCAGCTAACTGGATGGGGAGTGGAAATGCCATGTTTTGCTTGAGTATAGACCCAGTTTGATTTGATCTGGACTAGCTGAAAACACATCTTTGGTTGCTACAGCCATGCTACAGGCCACAGACCCAGCTCCCAACAGTAAGGGTGACACCAGTCCACCCTTTCTTTCCTTTTCCCTTTACACTGCCTTTGCAGATACCTGGCTGTCCCAAGGGCCTGTTCAGCCAGTAGCATGGGTGAAAGCAGGGTAGATGGGAGCAAGTGAGGCCAATGACTCTGTTGACCAGCTGCTGACACCAGTGCCAAGTGCTGACTCTGACACACACGCCACTATTTTGCTAGTGCTGGCCTTGACACAAATAAAGACACATAGCACAGCCACACATTATGCCTTGCTAACTTGTCACCCACACAGGTCAGAAAGCATCCCAAAAGGAAACCTGGTGATAAACACAGCAGAGAAAAAAATAAAAAACAACAAAACCCAAACAAATCAAATAGAAGCAGAAATGGGTGAGAGTATGAATAAACAGAAAGACTGACTCGCTTTGACTTCCTTGCAGTCCACACTGACAGCAGAGACCCGTTGTTGGCAGTTTTTCCAAGCAGAACCACTTGACATGTTGCACTTCTACTTGGTACTAAGATTATATTCCACCAGTTAGCCACTGTAATTCTTAGAGACACTGGGAAGAGCAGGAAGAACATAAACAAGTTCAAGAACAAATGTCATTAACTTGTGATAAGCACACTTAAAGAAAGAGCACAAGCTAAGACAGAGTCTTACTTAGGTTGAGAGAGAGAAACAAACTGGGTATACACGTTTGTCCTTCAGTCCAAGGGAATTTATATCAGGAGGCAGAGTCAAGGTTCCTCCAAACCCTCATCTACTCCTCCAAGAAAAGAAGAAAATTCTGAAAATTCAGCAGGTCTCTCAGTTCAAGTTGGCGAGTGAAAAAGATGGAACTGTCTCAGTTTAAACAACATGCCTGGAAAATGGTAGTACCAGCTCCCCAGCCAGCCCTGCAAAGAGACTCTCTGCCTTTGCACTCACAGTATTTCAGTCCTCTGTCCTCCTTCCCCCAAGGTTTCCAGGCAGCTACATGTCAATTTTGTCACACCCTGAGTTCTCCTAATCTTGTCGCAGGGATGAATTATAGGTTGTTTTAAGAAACAGGTATTCAAACAAAGGTTAAAGGCTGTTTTAATCAAACAAGCTTGAAAGAGTACCAGGAATTTGGCTGGTTGAGAACAGAAAGCACTTTCCTCAGCTTAAAAAACATATGTGACTGTATACTCACACAAGCAAATATGCATTCAGGCAGAGGTATATGTATTCCTTTCTCTCTCTCTTTTTTATTTTTATTTTTTTTTAATAAGACCGAGCAGGCATGCATGCTGAGACATTAACTTAATGCCTACTGAGTAAGACATTAATTCATGAGTGACATCACAAAGCCAGAAACTTTTCTGCTTTGCAGAGGACTGGATAAGACCATTTTAGGGAGAAATCTTCTGATGATTTTAGAACAAGAAATCAACATACTTAGAAAATTGTTAGAATTACCTGAAAAAAACTCAGCAAATACAAATGACATTCAGATTTTTTTAACCCCTTTTTCATCCAAGCAGGTAACCATGAAACAGTATTTTCTCTCTCTGAGAAATTATTTATAGGGATGTTACTTCTTGGGATGTGCCCAGCTGCCTCTCTGAACAGATGGTTTATGAAAAGTAAAGCAGTGAGGTTAGACCCCAATCTGCAGTACTGGGCCTTTCATTCTCTACAGTGAGAAGGAAAATTAAACTAAAATAAAAAAAACAGACAGCATCAACAAGTAGTAAAAAAGGGGCAGTGCATATTCTTATTTCCTCTTCTAGGGGCTGAAAAAAATTAAAAGAACTCTGAATATCTCAGAGACTCTTGCAATCCACTGGGACCACTGCAGAGCTATTTTAAACAGTTTCACACTAAAGAGCTACACATAATACAAGTGGCACAAATGTCATATTCCTGTGGAAATCATCACATGCATTTAATAATGCTTGCTGAAAATTCTGGTCTCAAGCAGCTGTAAGCCCAGATCTGATGTGAAAATATCTATTAACAAACTTGCTGTATCTCCACGCTTCTCCTCCAAGTCTAACACACCTAATTAAACTCAAATGAACTCATCTCTTTGGCTGCCACCAGCCCAAACACTGCCCCCATCAGCCTGGCCAGCTCTGCCATGATCTCCACCTGACCATGACTCATTTTCAATGACAACTCCTTTCCCCAGCAGAGCTGTGGTAAAAAGGAAATGCCAGTAAAACCCTTGCCATTACCACTAATTGTAAGCAGAGATGTCAGCAGCTTGTGGAATTACATACACACCTGGTCTATCAGCTAACCTGAAGCATTTCCTGTTCTGCTGAAAGGCAACTCAGTGCTAGCACACTCCAAGGAGTGACGGAAATGAGTGATAAAGAAGTCACAGGAAAAGCATACAAACTGTATAACTGTTGTTTTGCTAGCAGGCACTTTAATAGCTATGGAAATACACACTGTATAATTTTTCCCACTCTAGGATTATTTTCATATTCTTCTGCTAATGAAATTATGACAATCATATAAGCCACGGGTCTAAAAATAAGGACATAAAGTTGGCCATTAACATTATGCTTTTACAGCCCAAGATGCAAGTTGTTACACAGCTGAAGTACAGAACTATCTAGATGTCTCACAAACTGTACAATACACTTGCTGTAACACCAGCAAATGACTCCAAGATGAAATCTGAGCTGAACGGTGATCCCCAGTTCTCTTCAATTGCAGTAGAGGGATGCAGGCTGTTTTCATCCTAAGATACAAATAAAATAGTCCAGATAGACTATCCTTCCAAAATTGTTTCCCTTCCTTTTACTTTTATCATGTCTAGGATGATTAATTTAAACATCCATATAGGAAAGTGGGACTCACCTTACCTTAATCCCACTACAAATGTCCTGTGTCTCAGAGAAAGCTGTCAGCACAGATGGGAAGAGAGTCCATATCACCTGTGCCTCAGAATGAGAACTAGACAAATACACAGATGAGCTTCAGCAATGCATATGTTTCTCACTTCACCACAGAAACTTCTCTGTCTTGTCTCCTGCCCACCAAATATTTAAGAGCAGGATCTGTACCTGACACACCAATTAAAACCCACCACTGCTTTAAGCCAGCTCTGCTTTAAGCAATGTCTTCCAGCCTGTGTTCAGACGAGTACTGGCAGAAACACATCTCAGGACTTGCATCTGTCCCATATACTGCATCAAACATCTTGTTCGGGAGGCTGGAGACACAAAGCTAACATTTTCACTACTTAGCTGGATAGTGAACTGTGGAAGTTATGACAGAGAGATGCCTGGCATTTTGCTGCCCTTACTGAGCTCACTGAACTCCCACAGAAAACTGTGAAAGCCAAATTTTCAGCCATCTCAGCAGGATTGCATAGCCAGGTCTGACAAAACCTTAATTCCATTTCTTATTTGCCACCTCCTGCCCCTCAAGCAAAGTAAGGGCTTGTCTAAACTTAGAAGGATCTGCTGGTACAGCTACATGGGTAAGCCTCTTTGGTAAACATGTGTTTAAGCTGATACAGCTTATATTGATTCACTGAATGAAACAAAATGATGCCAGCAGGAGAATTTCTCATTTACGTAACTGAGTTTGCACTAATACTTTTTAAGTACAGCTATATCCATTAAGTGTGTGTGCTTGTTTTTGCCATGCACCTACTCCAGTAACAATTCTAATGCTAGACCAAGCCCAAAGTATGTTACCCAAAACCCAGTTTTGCCAGTCAATACAACCACATTCACACTATTGACTTTTACTAGCACAGGCCTGTTAGGTACTACTTCCTATCACTTCCTCGGCAGAAACTGCTGTGTTATCAAAACTGTGTAGCACAGACGTGGTTCATTACAAGCTATCAAACAGATTTTTTCCTAAATGCTATAAAAAGCATTGCCAACTTCCTCCATCTCAGTCTATGAAAAGAGAGAAAGGACACAAATTTCTCACTGATAAAGGATGTACAAAGAAATTATACAACAGGTTAAAAGCTTGAAAAATTACACCAGTCCTAACCACTTCTTGGTTCTTCTAAGACCTTCTAATCCTTTTCTAACAATATGCTAGATTCAAATTAGGTGTAATGTAATCTTTGCTTAAGATTGATTAAAATTCTTGAACAGAAACGTTAAGATTTCTATATTGGGAATGCTTCTGATAGACCAATTTTTCACCTAGATCAAAACCCTATCAGATGCTGTAATCTCTACTACAAACGCCAAAGGATGATGAAATCATTGATATGTCTGTCAGTAGGGGAGACATCTTCCTAATCCACTCAACAAGTAATGCGTCTATTCTGAAACCTTATAATCTTTTTACCTTATGTAGTGCAACAGTGGACATTCTCATTATGGATACTTAATCCTCTCAAAGATTATAAACTTCTGGCCCTGGTAATATTACTGTGGCATTAAGTTCCTCATGCTCACTGTGTGCTGCAAAGAAGCATTTCCATTAAGGATTTTTATGCCCATCTCATATTCACTGCACGACCTGTGCTACATTACTATGAGAACTACTGCCCACTATTCCTCTCCATAGTTATTTGTGTTGTCTGTATGCTCATCTGAAGCAAGACAGTCAGGAAAGGTGATGTGAATTAAATTGATGCTTTAATTAAATGCTAATGGATTAATGCATCTATGATATAAAAATTGACAAATCTACATTAAAAGCCTTTACGGATTCAGAATGAAAATGACTTTAATATCGTTCAGCTCAATTCACTTCAAGCAAAATGTAAACTGCTGATATTTTGAATAAAATTATTTACAGTGGTTCAATATAACTCAACTCATTTTAAATTCCCATGCTCTATAACTTCAAATATTTTTTCCTAATTATTTCTGTGTAAATGTATCTTTAGCTTTTCATATCTCAGATCTCACTCAACATTATCATCCCTGACATCCAGTCATTTTTGTTGTTACAATGATCCTTATTTTACCTTTTACCTTTTCAAGGTAGCTCAACTGGGATGAAATTGTTTCCACAAAAAAAAGGTTTTCTAGTGTGAAGAATAATGTGGCATTAATCACTGTAAACATGTACATCTTACTATTTAACACAAAGAACAGGCATGGCATTAGTTGTTCTGTGTGGATTAAGCACCTGAGTTTCAAGCTTGTCACAATAGCAACTTCAAGTCTTCTACTCCTAAAGCTCCCACTAATCTGGAATCCAGTTTAAGTAGCAATAATTTGTCTTCCTCAGAAATGCAATACTCTTGTCTAAGTTGGCTCCTGTATAATTTGGTGTTTAGCAGTGTAAAATCCGGCATTGTCACAAAAAACAGTTCAAACCCACAGAAAATGAACGAGTACTTTTGAATTTCAACTTGCATGTATTGCGTTCATACATCCAGAAACCCATGGACATTAACAACAGCAGCAGAGAATAAGTTCCCAACATCCAGTAGGTTTGTGATGAAGGGACGATACTGCACATAAGCAAGAGGAACTGTTTTCTTGGTGTGCTGTTGTCTGCTAAAGACAGTAATTCCAAGAGTGAAGTCTTGCTTCCCATCAACTGGAGGTCACCTTCTTTAAGGTTTTAGTTGATTGGAATAACTCTGAAATAAACTAGCTAACAGGGAAGCAGTGGTGTTTTGGTGGCAGGCTCAGCAGTGACATAGAACAAATTATTCTTTGAAGAGGTGATCATAGCAAGGGCTGTAAAGGAAAACAAGTGTACCAATGGATGGAATAGGAAAGCTGTCACACTTCGTTTCTGCTCATTAAATATGTATGCATCTAGTTAGTTATCTCAGCTGCTAATGCCTAAAATGACGAGGACAAAAAGAAGCTAAGAATAAATTCCTCGTGAGTGTGTCTATGGATGGGCTTGCTATAAACTTCACTGTAGTCACTAGGACGCTGGTTTGCAATGCAACATTGATAGGGTGCGTGTGTGTTTTTATTTATTTCAAATAAACACACATACACAAATAATGAGTATCGCCTACTGCCTCTGGTTAAAGGTTAGGGACCTACTCACACCTGCCATTACAAAAAGTACCTCCTCACTTAAGAGTTAGGTAAGTTTCCAAAACTAATGGCTTCTTGTCTATTTTTTTTCTCCCTCAGTTCTGAGTCTCAGTTGAGGTCTTCCCTAATAGAGCCCTGGCCAAGTACGTCCAAATTACAACCATTCTCACCAGACACCTCCAATAAGTACTCTGCTACACGCATATCATCTAAGCATGGAGATCTGTTGAGCCTGGCAAGAGATTTAAATTGCGTTTCCTTTTAAAATAACACTGTATGATGCTTCATCTTCTGACACCTCCAACTTTTTTTTTAGTACCTGAGAAAAGATCCTCAGTACATTTCTAAAATCCAACTGCTTGATTGAAAATGACTGCATGTTTTCCAGGATCTTCAAAGAGAATTTGGCTGGGAAACAAATCAGAATCGAGCTGTGACTAACCAAGGTAAAGGTTGCTTATATCTGCAGATTACCCCTCTCTGCTTTTCTAATTCACTCACCATGCTTTATCTTCCCATTAATCTTTAATAAAACTTTTAGTTAATTCTCCAAACACACACAATATACATGACAGCAGGAAACAGTGTAAAAGCAGCTCATGGATATGAAGAAATAGGCAGTAGAGGAATCAAAAGGAGAGAAAACTTTTAGGATTAAAAAGCACCTCAACCCAACTGTAGCTGAGTGGAAAATGATGAGCCATAAGGAGAAAGCAGTAGGAAGGGGCAAACCGGGGGTCATATCAGGGTCTTACTAGGGTGTTACTATTTCTTTCACCAGGCCTCCCACTCCTTTGCACCTTGGTTACATTTTGACAAAAACAGGCAATGGGAATTCAAACCTGTAGATGCTGAAATGTGGAAAACCCTTTCCAGGCTGACATCAAGGATATGGCTAGATTAAAAGGTAAATCCAATTTAACCAACCCCAGTAGAAATGTTAATCAAATTACACTGCCTCTAAACATGATAAATCTGGGGCTTGGTCCCTCAGGGGAAGAGAAGGTGTTTTGCAAACACAAATAAACACAAAGAAACATACTAAAGGGAACTGCTAAATCAATGAATGAATTCTGACTTCTACCCTCCATCCCTCCCACAGGGTGCTCCATAAGCTGCTGATTGCTTCTAAAACATCTACTACCAGTGTTGGAAACTGATTAAGCAGCTTACAAAGCACTGGAGGCTAATAGACAGGCCCACCAGGGAGACTGTAGCTCTGGAGTTAAGTAGCTTGCTATTTCATGGCTTGATTATTAGAGATGATAGCAGAACATGCTGAAAGGATGTAGAAATTTGCTTTAGATTACTGTTGTTTGGTTTTTTTTAATTTTATATATGGAGTCATTTCAATTCTGTGACTTCACCAGCCAACAAAAACCTGCAGAATCTGTGGCTCTGTAGTTTCTGTGGCTCTGAGGGCAATTTGAACTACATCAATTTAAGATATCAACTGAAACCTCAAACTTACTATGCTGCCTGTTACCCTGCAGAAAAAAGTAAGGTTGGACAAGTGAAATATCAGACGAAGAAGCTTAAAATAATATGTTTTACATGTCATTGACAACAGCAGAGGAGCTTGAACACAGTTGGCATCTTGGTCAGCTAGCACATCTTACCTCATTGCTTCCTTCATTGTGTATCTAAGTACGGCAGCACATTCACCTTGGATTCCCTGTCCTTTTCAGTTCTTTTTGCCAAATTCTTCTTGTTTAATCTTGTATGAGACATAATTCTGCTGTTCAGGCAGATGCAGTGCAAGCTGTTCGCTTAGCTCAATCATCACCAATACAAAGACATGTTTTGTTGGCACATTATCTCTGCCATGGTCAAAGTAACACTGCCTGGCTTTGTAGTGTTCTTGTTGAACTTTTCTTTTTCAGTATTGTTATAATACCTAGCAGACTTATTAAATCAGCATGTTGCACTAGGGACTGTACAAACTCAAATTCCTAAAGAACTACTCTTTCAAGCAAAAAAGTAAATACTACTTGTCATTACTCGTCTCCAGTTGAGCTTCAGGGAAGTCTTCATTGCACAGATTAAAATTTCTCCCAGCAAAGCTTTCTCTTGTGGCCTATTTCCTGTTCTATTTCAACATTGCAGCTTTAGGTTTTCTCTCTAAATATTAACCAATGGCCCAGTTAGCCCACTTTGAGATCAAACCATATGTAACAGAGAGCGCTTTAAAGTAAAGCAACTTATATTTTGGTTAACTTGAAGTGGGAATATACAATTAGCACTGAAGATGCTTGGTGGGTAAGAAAAAAGTAGAATTAGTTGAATGAACTTACCTGCTGGAGGTCTGCCAGAGAATAAAGATGGATTTGCTGAAGAAGATACTCTCTTGGAAAGATCCTGAAAAAAAAAAAAAAAAAAAAAAAGAAGAACTGATGTACTGATACGCTTCTGAAATATAGGGTTTTTTGACTGGGAAACTCAAAGATTTCCTCCCTTTCCCAAAAGACTGCAAAACAAAGGCATTAGAGACAGAATTTGTCATCAACTACTTTTCAACATTACTCAAGGACACAACTACTCCACAATTTCCACAATGAGAATGAATACCACACCAGTGTCATTTGCCAACATGTTTTCTACCATGAAACTGACTGATATAGACTTTCGTTTGCATATAGAAAATCTGTATTGGTATAAACTTTACAAACACTTATTTGAGAAAGTTATACCTTTCTTACATAAAGTTATATCTTTCTTACATAAAACATGGTTTCAAGCAAGGCCATTGACTATTGTCTGACAGACATGGAATAAAGCTAAACTACAGAAACTGAAACAGATGTGTCTTTAGAATGATTTGTAATAAAATGAGCAACGGGGTTAGAGTAAGGAGCAAAATCAACTTGGTAAAGTCAAATGGACATTAGCACGAAAAGTTTATGAAAACCCTTGCATCTGCTGGGAAAAGTATCTGATTAAAATGTCTTTGTGCAAACTGCCAGAGGCACAACCAGCTAACCAGCTTTATTTTCCATCTGCCTAGAACAAATTTAACACCATGCTCAGGTATTCTGCCAAGAAGATAATCACATCACTCTAGAGGGAGATGGGGAAAAAAGAAACCAAGTCCAGAAGAGCGACTACTTTACAATGTATGTTCTTAAGAGAAGGAACTTAACTCACTTTCCTACACTACAATCATGACAATCATGTAGTTTTCAGGTAACACAGAAACCAAATTACTGACCTTATTAAACACACGAATGAAGCTCTGATGAAGATCAGTTTGCAATGGTAGAACTGAATTAACAGAAAGACCATTGGACATGAACAAAAAGAAACTGTCAAGATACTGAAAGATTGATATGAGTTTGATGCTAACATTAAACTAATGACAAAGTACACAGGAACTCAAGAGATTTTAGAAACTGGAGTAACATAATTAGCTCAACTGCAAATCAGCAGGCCTAATACCATCAGCAGCAATCTTTGACAAAACACTGAATCCACAAATAATGGAAGCATCCTGTTTCATCCTGCTTATCAGGTACCTTAAACAACTATTTTAAGGTGATGCTTTCAAAACTGTCTTAGAAGGATTAGGACCTTTCACTGCTGTTTAAGTGAGTGGTACAAAATCCTGACACCCTTTTTGCGTTTTTGAAAAAAAAAAAAACAACAAAAAAACAAAAAAAAAAAACAAAAAACAAAAAACAAAAACAAACAAACAAAAAAAAACAACCAGCAAAAGCCTAATCTTTGTTGGAGTGGGAAGGAAAGAGTTCTGCAAGCAAGGCACTGGCAACTGGGCACTGCCATTTTCATAGCACTCTTCTGGAGCAAGATTATGCCCTAGCTCCTTCTTAACTCACCAAGCACATCTGCCCCAACCAGCTGTTTCTCAGCTGCTGTCTCACTAAGTCATTGCATTTTCCCCTTTCAGTTCTGTATGCTATGCCCTTGCTTCAATCAGAGATGAACATGTTTCAGTGGCTCTGCCGCATCATGCCTTCATTACACATTTGGCACAATGTCAAAGATAGCTAGAAAACAGTAAAAAAATCCAGATATCAGACATCATGCAACACTTGGATTTCTCATTTACTTGTAGAAGATTATTAAAACTGATTGCTAAGATTTAACTCTGAGCAGCATTTCAAAGCCTTTAGTATTCTTCAGCTCTCATACAATTCATCTCATTAAAATTTCCCCTTTATTCTCCCCTGATCACACACAGGCACTAAACAGCATGGTAGCTTTGCCAGGAAGTGTATTATTTGCTGACGCCCTTGCGGTACTGCTAAGGAAAATAATTAGCTAATGAAAGATTTCCTTTTCTAGGCTACAGAAAGTCTGTAGCCTGAACAGCCCATAAGGCAGAAACTGTCAATGACTAATATCAGTGACTAACATCACGTTCCCCTGCCTTCAAGGACTGCATTTTATTTCCTGCAAGTTCTAACTTCTAAAAAGCATGCTGATGAAAAGCAAACTATGAAGTGATGACCATTGCCAGAGATCTCAGCCAGCACAGGCCCTGGTGACAGTCAATCTCACCTTGCATCCACCTCCCCTCCTGAAACATGTGTGCAGTAGCAATTCTGCAGTTCCAGCATCTCTCCTCCCTTCCAAACCCATTTCACAAAAAAGAAGTTGGCACTACTCTCTCAGTCTTAAGTTAGAAACTGAAACACACACATGAATGACATTCCAGCTAAAGGAATACTTACTTCCAAATGACATGAAAACTGAGACATTAGAAAACCCACAGTAAGTAAGGCTGATACAGTTGCAATCTTTGTAAAAAATAAAAAAATAAAAAATAAAAAAAAAATCATACTTTGATTGTAGTAGGCCACAGAAGAACAGCTGAGAAGTTAGAACTTCTACCAATAACACTTTACAAAACTTCTTAGGAAGTAACCAGTCCGGTCCCTGGTTCTAACAGCTGCAGTGGTGCAAAGCACTCCCTCACCACCTGTTCACATCCCCAAAAGCAGAGAACAAACGTGAAAGCACTTCAGTGGTCTAAAAGCTCAGTCCCTGATCTTTTAAAATATAAATTACATGCCTTCGCCTCACTTGTTGTGAGCTGAGCAACAAAATGTTACTGAATGTTGTGAGAAGCTTCAACCTTTACTGCCATACAACCAATATCTGCCTCTGACGTTGTGGGCTGAAATAATAAAGTAGGAGACCTTACTTTCAGAGCAACCATTGTAACCTGCTCCAAAAAAACATGTTTACCACTAGTGTTCTCAGCCTCTAGGAGGTGGAGAACAAGAGCAAAAGGTACTAGAATGCCAGACAAATGCATATTTAAAAGTAAACAACAACCAAATACTATAAAATGCAAGTAAATCAGTTGGAACAGGAAAGCCATGTTGACTAAGCAGTCCAGTGAACAAGAAAATGAATGACATCCAGCATTTCCACAGGCCTTCCATAAAGGTTCTCTAAACCTAGGGAGATAAATGCATATACAACATATTTTACAGTAGGGGCACACAGAAATAATTTAATAATTCAATGTCTCTCCCTTTTTGTCTCAAGATACTTCTTCTCATGCAGACTTGAAGTCTTATCTTCACCCTTCTGCCAACATTAATTGAAATTAAGCACAGGAAACTAGACATCAGAGTACAGCAGGTGAGATGGGACTCACACAATCACATGGCCATTGCATTAGCATCTGGATAAAGTACTACATGGCATCCAATTCAGCCCAGAATCACAGCTGTGGTTAAAACCGTAACACACACTGCAGAGCAGAATGGGGTAACTACACTCAGAAACAATTTACTAGAAAACACATCTCTACCTTCCACATGAGAAGGAACTGAGAACATGCTTGGGTTAATTTAAGTTCTGAAAAGACCAAAACATGTGTTTGCATTTGGTACTTTTAAGTTTTTCCTTTGACGTAAAGGTCCTTTACAAACACCAAATGGGAAATCTCTTGCAAGTCATTTGAAAGCAAAAGAAAATATGTCCATTTTGTAAATCTTTTGATTGATGCTCTATGAGAAATTGATTTTTTTTTCTAAAGTCAATTGAAAGCATTCAATAAACAGTGTCCTTTCAGTCAAATCTTAAGGCACAGAAAAAACTCAGAGTGAGCTAGGCAGGGGTCAAATGCAAGATGTTAGGACTCATCACAATAAAAACTCAAACTTCTGCTGCTTCAGAATGTGACCTGCGACCCCTGAGAAGCAAATGGTATCGAGTGCACGTCCCACTAAAAGCACCTCCTAAGCTTTCATGAGGTTTGGAAACTCCCAGCGCAGTTTCATCACTGATGCAAAACAGAACAGTTGTGAGTCACAGGATTGCAGTGCTGTAAACCCTGTCTACCAGTCAGAATTAAGTCTGCGGTGAACAAACTAAGTTCAATGCCAACCAGCCCTTTAGCCTTGCCAATCCCCATGAACAATGAAATCCAAAGTCCTGTTGGTTAAAAGTCTTTTAATTGCTTTATTGTAACATGCTAGCAAAGAGAGCAATCAGTGCGAGCAGGAAAGAAACTTACCGTTCTGAGACTTTGGGTCCAACTGAAACAGAGAATTAAGCATTCTCAGATTGTGATTATTATTATTTCTTGTTTGATATATATCAGCCTTCAGGCAAGATAGAACTTGAAATTTCAACTGATTCCTTTCAGAGGATCTTATCATGTAAGTATTTGCACAAACAAAGGTTATCTTTTAGTGTCCTCCTGCAAACAGAATCACCGATAAGGCTTTGCTTTTTGCATTTGGACAAAGTGTGTAGTCATGGTGCTTTGTTAGCACTAAGTAATTGCTCTGCATTTAAAGCCTGTTTATCATCAGCTTGGGTCATTTTTCTCCAGTGGGTTAAATACCCTGACAGCTTGGCTAAAGCTTCAACCAATTAATCTGCTCAAGCCTGACACTATAACCAAAGTACAAATGTGATAAGCAAAGCGAACTCTTCTTTTTACACGACAATCAAAAGAAATCAAGTTAGCTGGCAGGTGGACACAATCAAGTCTCTTTTGTACCAAAAAGCCTGCTGAAAATGGAGGTGGGGGCAGGGAGGGAAGGGGAAGCTGGCGCCATGATTTCATGTGCCAGCCAGGAGCATCTTGTTTGGCCAGGTTAAGATTTGCGTGGCTGAGCTCTGATTCATGTGAGATGCAGATGCACCAGACTAGCATGCAGCCACATTCAAAAGTTCTCTCCACCTCTCTTGCAGGAAGCTGCTACACCCACAGCTGGCACAGCACCCCAGATACCAAGTCCATTTCCTCAGCCAGCCCTGTTTGTAGTCTGGCCCTGTGATTACACCACCACTTTAAACTTTTAAACTACTACTGTACCACCTAACAAACATCACCACTAGTTTGCTTTTAAGCTACTGCACCAGCAGGCAAGCCAGCACAGTCTGATTTCTGCCACTCCTGCTAGCCTGAACACATTTTTTACCTCCTGGACAAGAGGCAACAGAACCTCTTAAATCCTTGCATTGTGCACCTCTGACAGCTGTGACTGTGTATGCAGCACGCAGGTAGGACAAGCTCATGCTCATATCTCTTTCACCATACCTCAAATTATTCAGAATTACTTTAAGAAGTGGAGAGGGATGTAAGTAACTCACCACTTAACTCAAATACATGGGACTGTTAATTTAAGTTACAGAACAGCAACAAAGATTAAAGGAAAAAAAGTAGAATGTTTTCCTTGTATTGCTAATTCTTTTATTTTTATTCAGGCTTCTGCTATATTGCATTTCCTTAGCAATCCCAGCTCCTTGGACTACACCGGGAGAAGAGAACCCCAACTGCCCAGACAAACAAAAGAGTTACTCAGGGAAGTAGGGCCCTGGGAAACCCACTAATTCAGAAGTCAAAAGCTGATAATGAATTAAGAAAATGAAAACAGTAATAAAATCTATAAAGTATCATTGATTTACTTCTTGAGGTATTTACACCAGATGGTTGTGTTTGTTGCTTTGCTTCCCTCCCCTCTGCCCCCCATACCCAGGGTTTTGGTTAAAAAAGCATTTCTGAACCATTTCAATTTCACAAGGGAACTCTCCTGAGAGCAACCGTTCCCTAAATAACTTCAACCCACCCTAAGTGCTAGATTGATTACCAAGCATGTCCAGGTAAAGCCATTTTTCATGTTGTTATAAAATTCCCCACGAGCTTCCTAAACCAGCTAATCTTTCATCAGCAATCCCAAATCAGGACATAAACTTCCAGCAAAAATGCGGTGTAGTAGGTCTCTTTCCTCTGTGGTTATTTCAGTAAGGTTAAGGTAAAATTGTGAAAGGCACAAATTACTACAGATCAAACTCAGGGATCAAAAACCATCAACACTAAAATGCAGAGAGTTAGTTAGAAACACAAGTTTCATCTTGAATTCAAAATACTTTGAAAATAATTTTGAAATCAAGTTAAGAAGAATCCTTGAAGTTCCCTACTGTAAGTTCTGATATGAATACACTGGAATGAAAATGACACAAGTAATATTTAATGTAGTGTCCACAAGAGGAACTTACTTTTAAATCAGTACATTATTTTTAAAAGTAATCTAGTCTCAAAAAGAGAATGAAAACTACCATTTTGAAAGAAATCAAGCACTACTGGTTTGTTTGACAAGGAGGTGCAGATGTGCCCCTAGACCAGAAAATGCTAACATGAACCTGAAAATCCACTGGAAAATACATCTCATGTCACAGCACACACCTCAGCTGGATGCTGGATGCTTACAATGGTTGAGGACTGGCTTGTGTGCTTTCAGTTCACCCTTGACCTAACCAGACTGCAGTACTGCCTTCTGCCCGCGGTTGCTTTGGCATCAGTCTCCAGAAAGTTGAAGTGAAAGCTCAAAAATCTACTTTAACTTCATATTGAGCCCTCTAGATTTTTAGCCAAATGTATTTTTATGGTGTTAACTTGAAAGAAGCCCACAAACAAAGTTACCTCTTCAAAATAAAAAAAAGCAAGAATTGAAACAATGAGGTGGTCTGTTTGTAAGAGCTCCACAAACAAGCATGCTTCACTTTAGCTAGTGCAATGATCACATACACACACTATCTACATAAAACAGTGGCACGAGCATTCTTCTCTGCATTTGTTTTTTCATCCTTCCTTCCCTGTAGATGTCATTTGGTCTTAAGACTTAATCCTTTCAGGATATCCACATCTCTTCTTCAAATGTATTTCTCTCCCTCCTTCTAATCACCTGTGCAACATATTTCCTTCTTTCTCTCAACTCAGAGCCCTGTGCCAAGAAAACACATCCTTCTGCTGCTCTGTTTCTCAAATTTTCTTTTTACAGTCAATTGCTTTCACAAGCTGTACCTTTGTTCTCTTATTTTGGGATTTTCCACTTTCCAAATGGCTATGGCTTATCCAATGCAGAGAAAAACACACTCTTTTGACAGTCTGAATATGACTTAACGACCTTCTGTTGTTCTTGGTCTGAAAGACGACCTGACACAGCCCCAGCTTCACATATGTGAGGTATTTGGTTGTATAGTGATTGCATAAGATCAATCAGGAATTGTGTGATGTGTTTAGACAGGTTTTCCAATTGCCACACAAATATTTTGAAAATAATCTATCCTTGTGTCAGAAGTGATATGTCTAAGACCACACTGTAGGAAGTGACAGGACTCTATTGTTAACCATAGCTGAATTTGGGCTTGTTCCGTTTTATGCTGACAAACCGGCAGGCTCACCCAGGACCATGGAGGTGTACCTTTAACTTCCTCCTGCAATTGCAAGCTCTAATTCAGCTTTCTTATAACACACTATGCAATATATCCAGGTATCTGGGAACTTTTTCCACGTAGTTTCTCACCACCGTACACAGAATGTCTGATTACGACAGAGAATGCTAGAATGAGCACTAAAGTACTGCAGAATCTATTGCAGACTATCTTACCTCATTCTACTGCCATCTGTCTATAACACCTGGGCTAGCAACACTGAAAGTTCAGGTGTGTAGTTCAGAGAGAAGAGAGCTCAGAGAGTGCTTCAAAGTAAACCTAGGTTACACTACCCTGCAGTAGACATGGAAGTACCAGAAGACCACCCTCCCCCCCCAAAAAAAAAACAACAAAAACCACACCACTCTAGCAGATCTCTGCCCAGAAGAGCCTTCAACAATAACAAGAACAGAGGAAGACAGACTATGGCATAGGGTATGAAACAAGCTAACTGTACTCCTAAAACAAAAGGAAGAAAGTAAAGCCAAAATAACACACCATTCAGTACAGCTTCACAGAATAATCTAATCTTTCAGTGGACTTGGGGATTCTTGTTCTATTTCCTACCTATCCACTTCACTGATGTAATCTTGTTTGCTTGTGCCAGTTATTCATCTACCCTGGGAGCAGCAGGCTGTGGTGGGATTTGTATAGCTCCACTTGTACTAAATCTGCATTGGTTCTAGGTCTTGTACACTTCAGTCTGAACCAAAACAAGTGAGAACTTGTTGAGTAAAGACATTTGAGGCAAATTATGTCTGTTGCAATGTTGAAGTGATGGCCGCAACATACCACACGTAACAACATCCCTTGTAAAACAGGGCGCTCACCAACTGGCTTGTTTCATGGTTTCATCAGCAGGCCAATCTCTGGGGAACACTGTTATATGCACCAGTGGGGGCCTTATTTCTCCTCTCAGCCAACTCTGCTTTTCTTTACTTTTTTTTTTTTTTTTTTTTTTTTTTTTTTTTTTTTTTCCCCTTCCTCCCTTGTAAATATAAAAAGTTTAGAATCTGAAGGAGCAATAAGTGAAAACAAATCACTATAAATGATGAAGACCAATGCTTTACTGTAAGCCTGCTACCTACTTCAAGGATTTCTACTGCTTCTTTTCCTATTTTCCTTCCTTTTTTTCTTCCAGTCTTTCTTAGTCAGTTGCTTCTTCAAAGCCCAGCACTACGTACCCTACCAGATGCCAAGATTCACAAAGTTCCCAAAGTACCTATCTTTGCACACAAGGCATTATAAATAGCATTTCTACATTTAAACTAACTGGATCCTAAGTTAACCTGGTTTATAGCCATCTGGAATTCTTCAGAAAAAAAATGACTTGTAAGCACTGTAAACAGTTTTGTCTTCCCAGAGGACATCAAGAGTTTCCAAATTCATTGCCATCTTCGTTTTGTGATCTGAGTTCAAGAGCAAGGTATAGATTTAGAGATGATGATAATGCAAATAGTATTAATAAAAGAAACCTCAGAGCGATATGCTTTTCCCTAAAAAGGCAGGCTCTATTAGTGTCTCAAAGGCAGCAAGGTGCCAATATAATTAATCAGTCTGTTTTTAGTTCTCCCTAGACAGCAATATTAACAGTTTGTTTCAGTCTGTTTATATGGGCCTGACAGGTCTCCAAGATGCTGTGTTCACTTGCTTTTGATTAATAGTCATAGTCACATACTAGGTGAAGACCAAGCAGAAAAATAATGTTTTCAGAGCCAGATAGATAACTGGATTTTCTCCTCCCTTCATTCATTTCTAACTCGGAAATGGTACTATTTTTAGGAATGCTGTCTCTTCATGTTGTTTCTAAACTCCTTTAAAAAAAAAGCAACAAAAAACAAAAAACTGGCCCACATGATGAATCAAAGGTAAATTTAAGTGACATACTTACTTGTCAGTTGTGCTCTGTAAAGCCATTACATTGATAGTGAGGGTCTGCAGGCTGTGATACTACACATACCAAATAAAGACATAGGGACCAGTTCTTGGCAAGATACCCACTTCTGGGAAAAGGACTTCTCTACCTTTTCCTTTCTGCAAACATCTTTCAGGAGACCTTAAGAATCAACTGAGCACCAAAACTCACTGCAATGGAGATTTCACAACCTGAGGAGAAGCTGAAGTCAAAGGTGCATTTTGTGCTTTTGAAACATTCCTTCAGTGACTCTCACAGTGCTTTTAACAAATCCAACCAGCTTGGAGATGCTTTCTTTGTACAAAATCAGTGCCTTAATGTTCTCACCCTTCCTCAGCTGAGGTTCTCTCCACCATAGAGTTTTAATATGAGACAGTGTGAAAGAACCCATAAATAAGAAAACAAAGCATGTGCTTCATCCTCCCCTCCTACCTTCCTGGATTTCATTCTGATGAACAAGCCGCCAGTAATGACCAGCCAATACAACCACTCAGCTACAGCCACAAAACAGGATGTGATCTATTTGCCTGTGCTGCTGCTTCTCGCTATCTTTTTTTTTTTTTTTCTTTTGCCTAATCAGAGTTGGTATTAAATGCTTACCATAATATTTCTGTGACCCTTTTTTTTTTTTTTTCCTGTTTCCCCCAAGCAAAGATCATGCACAGATTTCTGTGATAATTTTTGTCTGTTCTGTCTTCTCTTTCTTCAGCACTTGCCACCTCTCCTTTTTGAAGGCAAGTTTTTGCTCCCCTCTCACTCCCTGACTCAATTTCTTTATTAACTCTTCATTTCCTGAGATATCTTCCTTATCTCCTCCTTCCCTCAGCTCTGGATCTTCAAATCTCTTTCTCCTGGCTTTCCATCATCCCTTTGTCTCTAGGTCATAGACTTCTCTATTTAGACCTCCTTTGATCTCTCTTCTTTAGCTCTCTTACTTAAGTACCTTCAGCCTCTTCTGCCTCCTCCTGTCCATTTTAATTAGGGCATTCTTTTCTTCAGCATTAATCAGAGGACACAATTTCTTTTCTGCCACTTTTCCTTAACAGCAGCCTTCATGAATCTTCTCCTTTTAGTTTTATTGCAATTGAAGAGGATGGCATAGGAAAATAATCGTAGCTGAAGAGTAAGACAGCTCCGCAAGATAAAACTATAGTCTGAAATAACAGATTAAAAAACATCCTAATTCTTAAAATGCTGTGAGCTGCCCTATAAAATAACGGGGATTGTGCAGTAATACATATACAAACACACTGACAGTCCAGCAGGTCTGATGCAAGAATTAGTAGGGCTCTGTCCAGAAACCTTCTGTTATATCATTCTTCGTGTGGTTACTCAAAGAAACAACATGGTTGTCCACTGAAAGGCAGACTTCACCTCACACTCGCCTGGGATAAAGACACTAGTTTGGTCTCCTCTTCCTCTCAGAGAGTACAGATCCCCACCATCCCTAAAAATTATGCTCAAAACACAGTCACCGATGGCATTTGCTTTCTTGTCCTTTGGAAGTTGATAATTTCAAAGCTGTGGATTTCTTATTTGTGGACTTGTCTCACACTCACAAATATTTAGTGATGTATTTACCACCGAGTCAGCTACATATACCTGTAACCACTTGTCTCACAACACAGCATAGCCTCAGCTATCTCCCAGTCTCTTTAGGAAATCTGGACAGAAGAAGCCCAGTTTTTTTGTTTTGTTTTTCTTTTGAGGTCACCACTGTGTCTTGCAGGTTTTATGAAGATTGTTCATTTTTAGCTTATTTTCTTCAAGGAAAGTTCAGAACAATTAAGCTGAAAAACATTTTCTGCTGTGCCGTGACTATCTATTTTCCACTAAACAAAACACTCTGCAGGGCCAAGAAATGCATAGAAAAGATGGTGACTGAACAAGAGCATGACTACTTTGGTGTTGCATAACTCATGAGTTGAGTCACTCACAGGAGACTGCATCTCCCACTGCATTTTTGTGAAATCATACATATCACAGAGGAGGGCAGAAGAACTCAACCACTGTTTAAACCTGGCTATACTGTGAGCTGGTTCAAACTCCTGACAGCAGCTACCATACTTAGATAACTTGAAAGACATGCTGAGGCAGGAAGCATGACCTGTCATAACTGACTTTAAGATATTCATGCAAAGTCAAGAAGCCTGAGGAGTAGTAAAAGATGCTCACTACGCTGTGTGGCCTCTGGGCTAATAGCAGTTAAGAACTTCGGATACTTAGACACTATAAAAGCTGTTAGAACCATCTTCTTTGGCAGTAGAATATCCCAGCTGCCCAGCAAAGTCATCTGAGCACAACACCTTTCTAAATGGGTAATATCTTTATATCTAGATCACAAGGGGGTAAAATAAAAAAAACAACACAACAAAGAAACTATACTTTCGTGCTACACATTGTCTGTGGATCTTACCTTCTACGTAGATCTTCAGCCACTGCTGCTCTACAGCTGAACAAATAGGCTCGCAGAGATTTTAACTGCTGTCTCAGGCGGACAACAGTTGCCAGAGATTCAACGTGCTTGTACAACATGGGATTTTCCTGCTGAATATCAATCAGTGGCTCCTCATACACATATTCCAGAAACTCTTTGGCTTGCTTTGATACCTGAAAAACACGCAACCAGTTAAGATAAGCTTTCCTCGTTACTCTTTTTAAGCAGATCTTCCCTTCTGCATTTTGTCAGCCATTTTCTGCATCTGAAATATTAGTAGTTATCATCTACAGATGAAAACAGAGCTAAGAGAGAGCCAACTGTCTCTGCTTACAGCCAATTCAAACTTCATCAAGCCCATCAAAGCTGAATGCCTGAGATAATTGCTTACTTGTCCAAAGTACAGCAGTATTTGCAGCCACACATTTTAATTGCAGGATAACACAGCTCACTACATGTACTTTTAGGCTTTGAAACCGTGATCATCAAGTTTCTTCCTTGTTAATATTTTTATGCTTGTTTTCCGCTGGAAAGAAGCAAGTGACTAAGTGCCAAAGCACAAGACTGGAAAAGGAAACACATACACTGCAAATCCAGTCATACTGTGCTGTCCCAAGGATACAGAACTCCAAAATAAAGTTCTACTGCCTTTGCTACATGCTCAGCCAGTGTAGATAAAATAATGTAAAAACTCTGAAGCGCATCTATTAAGTTTGTAAAATTATGGATAAGTACATCTAAATTTTACCCATATTACCCACTGACAATGTTTCATTTGCGAGAAATATTTTGAATGTCATTTTCTTAAGAGTGCTATGTTCTATCTCCACCTCTAAAGAGCTACTGTGACCCTGACAAATTAACAGGGCTTTTGTTCCCACTGGAAAAGATATTCCTGTCTCTGATGTGAGACAGACAAAAAACACTCATGTCTCATTTCTGCATTTTATCACAGTTGGAAAAGAGAAGATGGGGCTATCTGAAATAAGCTGCAAATCACTTAAAACTGTGCTATAGAAATACTGTGTGTTCCACAAATCAATTAGTCCTTGTGGATCTTTAAATCAGTGCTTGTACTGTTGAGTTGAGGGAGGGCTAACTATGATACATTCTGAGAAATTAACAAAAGGAGAAAGGGCACACCACAGCCTCTTGAGATTTAGGTTGTAAGGCAGGAAGCTAGTAAAAGCAATATACCTAGGTCACTTCAAAAGTAGAGCCTCTTATTTATTTCCATGGAAACTACAATAGAAACAAAGACCACAATATCACTACTTCGCAGAGCAAATTCTCAGCTACAAATCACTATATATATATATATTTTTTTTTTATCACAGCCATCACCATCTTTGCCAGCAATGAACAGGAGCCTGTATGCCACCCTTGTAAAAATGTGCACTAGCACAGGTGACCCACAACTTCATAGCTGTATGATGGCATCATTGCTACAGAAATGTTGCCCACCTTTCATCAAATGGAGGTCAGAAGGTATAAAATTCAGAATATATGGTGGGCAAGGTAGGACAGTCCAGCTAACACCAGCAATGCGCTCCACCATCCTTCAGCCTCATATTGGTTCAATAGGTCCTAAAAAACTTGGATAAGGTCTCACTTCTGTTCCTGCGCAAGCATTTGTACAGCTCAGTACACAGCTCCCTGGTTGTAATTTACTGAATCACAAGAATTAGTTGATTGAGACGCTTCCTTTCATGGTGGGACAGATGTGCTTGGCCACCTGCACACAACTTGTCTTGTCTTTCTGGTCACTGTCGCTACTGCTGAAATGGACACCCTACAACCTCACTGTGTTCACATCCACTCTTTGGTCTCCATAAATATTCAGCAAGCATCAATGAATGTCAATGGATGCCATTTTTCCCCATGAAGGAATTCAGTGACACACTTTTGCTTCATACACACTTTCATGTCAGACACCATTCTGTCAGACTGACCCTCTGCCTACAACTGTCACGTGGCAACAACATGTAATGGGATATTGGTGGGAAGGGTCAGTCTCTACAGCCATACCACCAGCATCTGCCTCTGACATTGTATGCTGACATACTAAAATAGGAGGCATTGCTTTCAGTGCAGCCCTTGTATATCCTTACAAAAAGCATCACTCTAAGGAGAACTAGCTTTAAATATAATCTTTTCATAATATGCATTTCATAAATGCATAATTAAGTATAAGAATGTCAAGCACAACGTTACTGCCAAAAACCACAAAGTCAAGGCAGGTAATTTTAAATACGGCAGATTATAACCCCTCAGATTCCCCAGGTCCTGAAGCTATATCAAACAGTTCACTTATTTCCATTAAGCACTCATTTCTTTTTCTTTTTTTTCTTTTTTTTCTTTTTTTTTTTTCTTTCCAAAACAACGCGCACACAAGGAATTGCGCCACCTGAATGGAAGCACAAGTAACATGCTGTGTAAGAAGCAGCACAGGCAACTAGGATTTTACAAGACTCTATAATTACATCAAGTTTTCAAACATTAACATCAGTAATGTTATTAGATGCACTAACCGTGGTGTGCAAAAGAGTCCAAAGTTAAACAACTACTTTCAATCTGCTTTTATAATCATCAAAATATTTGGCTGTAGTATCTCACCTATCCCCTGACAATCACAGTATCTAGTGAAAACATTATTCCTCATCCACCAACAGGAAAATTAAGGTATGGATTCAGTGACACACGAGGAAGCACATGAACACTTGGTAAAGCAAGTAGCACCTTCCACACAGGGGGCAAGGATTTCCTCATCCACCTGTCCTCCTGCCTCAGGAACCAGGGAGAGATGACTGTCCCAGTGTTACACCCATGCCTATGCACACCTTCACCCCTGAACAGGGGAGCTTTCCTGAGACCGCAACTTTAAGAAAAGATTAAGAAAAGCAACACCAGATCCACAATCACTTCTTATTGTACAAACCACAATCCCAGAGGACCAAATATTACTACTGTTCAGTTCTTGTGCTGCACAGCCTGAACACAGCCTTTGAGGGGAGAAAAGTGAGCCTTTATCCTTGCCAACACAATGTACCTGCAGAGCACTGATTACAGGAAAAAAACAGCTGTGCCCAGCATCATCGGCTGACAGGGACATGGTGCTTTCACTCTGCGTGCCTGACACAGGCACACAGGTAAAACATTACCAAGTATAGCAAAGTTATAGGACACTGAAATGCAACCTTATAATGGGAATGGTCAGGCAGTCATAGTATTTCACATTGCTATTGGCCAATATAGTATGTAGTTTTCCAAATTCTTCATTCAGTTTCCTTCCATTTAATAAAATGCTAGACACATTTCAGTCCATGTGCAATACTACATTTTTGTAGTATTTTGTAGCCTGTTTCAGCTCTGACCATCAAATGTGGTGTGTGTGTAATCCACTCACCTCCTATGTGGGGTGTGCTATTAGTCCATTGGGGAATGCAGCACCCACGGCAGCAGCTCTGCTTTCAAACATCTCTGCACTACCTGTGAGGGCCATGGCTCTGCCTTTAGGATAAGCTCTGTTGCTAAGATGCACTTTGGAATGTTGCCACATGGCTTTATATGGGCACAATGGCCAATTATTAGAAGTGAAATGCTGACTAATTAAGTGTTCCTATTTAAAATTGACCCCATAGGAAATTATTACTACCAAGATCACCTCAAGATGGTGGGGCAAGATCTCTGCCATTGCCAAATCAGCACATTTAATCAATACACTGCTAAGGAATCATGCCATTTCATTACCAATATTAAGTGCAGCAGCCAACACTAAATTGCCTTTCAGACCATACAAAAAAAAGGAACATCAAACCTTGCCCCTGAATGGTAGAAGGAGATGTGGATGTGAAAGTGCAGGCAATATGTGGCCTACCTCAGAGAAGCAGTTTAGTCAACATGGGCATAGAGCAAGGACAAAAATAAAAGCATGTTTACACAGAATTGAACAGGAAAAAAGAAAATCCAAGAGGTTTCCCAAAAGTAACAACTACGTGTTAACTTAGTCCTGTACATGCATGGAGCTGAGCTGAGGAGATCCAGCTGGAGATCTCAGCTCAGTTTTGACACTGCTACTGTGGCATATAATGACCCCTTAACCTTCTCTCTATTGCACTTCCCCCCCAATACTTGGAGATGTTATGCTGTCATGTTTACCAAACTAAGCAATGGTTTTCCTTTCTTAAATTCATCTCTGAGTGTTTTGGCACAGAAACTGACAAAGTACAGACCTGCACAGAATTTGGCTGTGGTCTCAAGCCACCTTACGCATGTATAGACAAAATGCAAAACAATTTCTCACTGTAAGAGTTTCTGTATGTTAGATTTTTCAATGAAAACTTAAGCTTGGAAGTCCTATTTTAATTTCTCCCCTCAGCTGCTTACACCTAAACCACTGGAAACATAGCACAGAGTAAAGTATTCACCCCCCAAACTTAGAAACCAAACCAGTTTATTTTCTTGGCAGTATCACTGACACCTTGATATGAAATTTCCTTACTGTACCATCTACCTGTTCCATACGAGGGCTCCCTGTAATGCCCTAGGCCTAGCAAGTTTAGTCCTTTGCAAAGGCACAAAAAAAAAATTAACTTTTAACTATTTATTCCTAGCTTCTAAGAAAGGGAGTGTTTGGGGTTTTTTGTTTCCACATATCAGAGCTCTGAAAAATCTTGCAATTCGTGGTTCAAGACTATCATTTTCCTGATGGCAGGCTCTGGCTACCTTTTAATAATCTTCACTTCTGTCAAATTTTCTTCCTCAAGAGAGCTGCTTTTCCTCTAATAGGGCATTTACTGGTTATTTTTTTCCTTTTCAAATAGCCCATAATAATAATATTCGCAGACACAAAACATCAAACAGCCTCTCCTAACAGTAGCTGCTAGGTTTGAAGTTCTAGTATAATCTGGTTTCCTTATGAGTTCATTGTTGTTTCAGCACATGCCCTGTTACTGCAAAACAACACTGCTAATACGTTTGTTGGCATAACACTTGGAGGCATGTAATCAGTTCCCACTATACAGTAACCAACCACTAAGGCAGCAGCAATAGCACATCACTGAAGTTTTAGAAAAGCAGCTTGTATGGCAAGTAAACAGTAAGAAAATTTTCTCTTTGTGTTATTTTCAAGTGCCCAGTCCAAACAAGAGCCATAGCAATGTTTCGGCACTCTGGAAATGTTTGTGCCATGAGATGGGATATACTGGGCTTCTGCAAGCACCATATTCAGGTTATGCCTGTTTCCAGAAGGCATTTTGACAGTTTTAGTATCCATTGCTAAACATTACCAACCTGTAGCCTCAGTCATTCTGTCTCTTGAACAGCTAGATGAGCAATGATGGAAAAAACACCATCAAGAAGAGGAGTACAGGTGCTCTTTTGGAGAAACACTACAGGCCTAGCTAAGAAAAGTGCAATTAAATTATCTGTCATCTTGAGAGTACATGGACTTGACAGGCTAGGGCTATTCTGGCAAGCGAGTCGAAACAGATATTATCAGCAGAAAATGCCTATAACCCTCAACATGCAGTAAAATGTCTGTGTTTAGATAGAAACAGCAATTCAGTTCACCCACTAGTAAATCAACTTACAGGGAGATTACCTTGTACTTGGAAGTATCCCAGTTATGAACCAGTCGTGCAGGGATGAGGAAGCTGTCATCCACATGGCAGGTACAGCAGTAATACCATCCACTGTAACTACACACCTTGGCTTTGCCATTGGACAAGCCTATGGAGCGCTGACAGCCTGAAGGAGAGAGGAGAAGACTGGGTTTGTACAGTATGCCATAGGTGCAAATTCAGGATACAGTAAGGAAAGCAATTATTCCTTCTTCTGAGGTCATTTAAACGAAAAAGAAACAAAGCCAACCAACCTCCACACAACAGCAGACAAACAAACAAAATCTCCACAATCACTATGCTTTTTTCCTCTGAAACAGAGAAAAAAGTATATCCTTTGTCTGCTGAAAAAAACTCCCACTAACTTGAACGTGTAGGACAGAGTTCAGAAAGCAGTCAAAGAGTCCTTAGCAGTTCTCAAGAAACTAAGGCAGAGGAGCAACTCTGAGATACTAGGCATTTAAGTCAATGCCGTAAAAAAAAAGCAAAGAATCACTGCCCAGTATTTCTCAGTATCACATCTCCACAGTTCTTGAACACTTCCAGAGAGAGTCTCTCCACCACCTCTCTGGTAAGCTTAGTATCAGTATTCTGCAGTACACAAAGAACTTCCCCTTTTGTTTCTAAATTGCCTTAACACACAAATGTGAAGGTTTTAAACAACTGATGAGACACAAAATAACCAACTCTGGAAAATGCTCACAGAAGGTGCTCACACTGTTGCACACAGAATCACAGAATCACAGAATTGTAGGGGTTGGAAGGGACCTCTAGAGATCATCGAGTCCAACCCCCCTGCCAAAGCAGGCTCCCTACACCACGTCGCACAGGTAGGCGTCCAGGCGGGTCTTGAATATCTCCAGAGAAGGAGACTCCACCACCTCCCTGGGCAGCCTGTTCCAGTGCTCCGTCACCCTCACCGTAAAGAAGTTCTTGCGCACATTCGTGCGGAACTTCCTATGCTGAAGTTTCAGCCCATTTCCCCTAGTCCTGTCCCCACGCACTACTGAAAACAGACCAGCCTCGCCACTATGGCTCCCACATTTCAGGTATTTATAAACCTGGATCAAGTCCCCTCTCAGCCTTCTTTTCTCAAGGCTAAACAGACTCAGTTCCCTAAGCCTCTCCTCATAGGGGAGATGCTCCAGACCCTAAAGAGTCCAATGTTTTAAAAAGCACAGCAGAGGTAAATCCCATTCCTCTGTAAAAGAAAGAAAAATGCCATCCACCTCCATTCTGCTCAGGGAGCAAGATGAAGGACAATACAAAAGACAGCATTTCTTTCCCCTTCCCAAGTTAAACAGAAGCAAGTCCTCAGAGAGTGTTTGTGTCAGCAGTATCTCAGTAGAGTCTCTCTCTTAAGTGCCAGCATGGTAAAAAGAAGTGACTAAATCTTCCTCCTTGCAAGTTGCCTCTAGATACTTCTTTTATCATCAAAAAGCACTGAAGCATGAATCTTGATACCTCAACTGACTCCAGCTGTAGCATTCATTACATACAGCAATCCCATCACACTGGGTGAAACTACCTGCTAAATAACATGCTGGATTTTTCTAACTCAATGTGTTTGGACCAGGTGATGCAGAACAAGTGGTACAACTATGACTGAATGAGACTGATGTCTCCTAGCTCAATACCATTAAAACCTCTATAAATGTTCCTCACTAGCCAACATTTACTTTCTAGAGAACAAGGATGGGACAGGACACCCTGCCACTCCATAAGCTGTTGTCTTAGCAATCTAGCTCCCATTAGTTAGACTGAAGGGAACAATATGCTGAACTCCAATTTCTTAGATTTGAATTGTCACCGTCCCAAGCTAAAATATCTGTAGATGAGAAGGTACTATTTAGACATTCTTTCCCACCACTTCCTAGAGCCAGAAACTTGTTCCAGTCTACGAAGAGAGCTTCCTTGGGAGATGAACGAAAGCAGAGAAGTACATTCTCCTCCTGCTCACAAAGGACCACATCCAGCCCAGAAGAACGAAAGGACTCTGCAGTAAAAAGGCTCTTGATAAGCAAACCTTAATGCTTCTGGGTTTCTACCGAAACAGACAATTCTCCTTTTTTCCAGTACTTCTCTGCACCCGTGATTGTTTCCTTGTTTCTCAGAGACGTATTTTTACGCAGAGTATTTCCCTGTCTTCCTCATACCCTCAAGTCAACCATGTTCTGCAAAAGCTACACAACAAATGTGAGGCTTGGCTATTTTTTATGAGAATGCAGCACTGGCACCTGCCTTACATTTTCCCTTAGCTTACAAGCTCAGCTGCTGGAAAATCACCATCCTTACTATTCTTATCTGTTGTGATTCATAATGATGGCTATTTCTACAATCCTTTCAAATCAAGTTATCAAAGCACTGATTTTCTTTGATGTTATGCAGTTCAAAGTAATGTAGAGTGTGACAAACAGATTTCTATAGCATAGACCATTTATGCTACTTTGTTTTTTTAAGATGAGGGAAAAAACAGAGCAAGAGGAAGAGGGGGGGATAAAAAAAGGACAAAAGAATAGCAGAGGGCTTAATGCCCTTGCAAATTCTGCACCTAGCCATTCAGGTACCTCAACTTGTCATCATGTTTACCAAAAGCAAAGCTAGTAAAGATTCTTGGGCTTAAACTCTTCAGTATCCTTCCCCACAAGATGGTCGGATGTAGCCAACCATCTCACAGACCGGTATCACAAGTCAGCAAACAGGTTTACCTGAGGAGAAGGGACCATTTACATTTGCAGAAAAAAAATGCTTGCCTACAAAAAGAGAAAACAGTTTCCACACGTTGGGGAACAAAGCAGCACTACTTTCACCAATTCCCTCTCAAATTATTCCTAATACTTATACAGAATGCTATCTGTGAAACTTCTGTACAAGTCTTACAAATCCTGAGCAAAGAATAAGAAGAATACTCCAACATTCATTATTATCCCCAAAATCATCCCTACCTGATGGATGTTACAGAGCAAGCTCCAAATAGGAGAAACATGGCTGTCATATGCTGTTAGCAAAGTGAGGTAAGGAATGATCCTAAACCTTTCATCACCGAAAATATGACAAAACTACACTAGAATCAAGCAGAGAAAAGAGGGGTTAGAAAAAACAGCAGCAAGAAAGTGGTGCTGGGCAGAGATGAATCTCTCTCACTGTGAGCAGGGTAGAAGTATCAACATGAAGAAGCTTATCTCCAAATGCTAAGACTTTAGGAGGAAAGAATTACAAGAAGAAAAGGTTAAAAAAACAAAAGAAGTTATCACCGATCTCTGTCCTTGACATAAGGTGGTGGTGAGAGGTATAGCATGGAAGACAAAGACACCACAATACACCTCCCATTCTGCAAAGTGTAGAAAACACCACTTCTGTCACATTTAGGGTATCATAAATCTCTTACAGTCATAGCTGATACGCACAGCTATTCTTTATGCAGATACCTTGTTCTTCAGCCATTTAGCAAGGAAATACTGGAGCAAGCTACTGCAGGAAACAAGGAAAGAGGAAGACCAAACTCAAAATAAGCACATAACTGTTTTCATTATTCAATAAAGTTATTTACTCAGTATCAGGAAAAAGCAGCTCCCTTGTGATTGTGTACCATAATTAAATCTGTGACAGATTAGCTTAGAAGCTAATTCATTTAGAAACAACATACAATATGAAGAAGAAAAATGACCCACAAACTTCAAAAGGCTTTTAGCTTGATATAGCCATTAAACAGACTAAGCAGAAAGTGCACAGCAACAAATTTTCAGTGTTAGATCAGACACAAAACACTGTTCTAGTTTCTCAGCAAAAACAGGGAAAGTGAGAATTACATGTCAGCTGCTGACCTTACGTTTCTGTGCATCTTCACCAGTTCATTCTGCTGTGGAAAAACTCAAACTCATCAGGAAGACAGACTAACAATCCAGCTCTTCATTCTTGAGTTATAATCTACATCAGTTTCTCCAGAAATTAGGAAGAGTTTCTAAGTCCCCAGTTTTGTTGTTTAGTTTTTAACAGACTCCAAAGAATGAACCAACCCTCCTGTACCTATGGAAACCCCAACCACTGGCTGGAGCCTTGAATTAAGGCTTAAATTAACAGCTTTCCCATCCTGACTAGTGCCAATAAAGATGAAACACACAGGCCAAGATAACTTGGCCACCCACCCCAGGCAGGCTTGCTGGTTGCAGACCCCAGCCTATGCTGGGCAGAAGGGTCACAAAGCACCTATCCCTTCCTGCTGCAGACAGCTCATGTACACACAGCAGCTCCCCAAGGCAGACAAGATGAGTCATCCTTTAAGCACCCAGGCTTTCTTCCAGTCAGCAAAGCTTGGCTTAATGTAGGCATCCAATATTTAGACTGTCAGAGCTACGTGTAGTAAACAACATCCTTTATGTCAGTCATACTGAGCACACAGATCTACCACTCTCTCCAAGAAGATCAACAATGAAAAAATAACCACGAGTGGAAAAAAGCCAGGTGACAGCACATATAGACTTCATCAATACATTAGGAGCAAAAAAATACATAAAAATACTAGCTGTGCATCAAGTGGCTGCAATAAACTTTACCTTTGGAAACTGACTTTTTATTTGTTTGGATTTGTCCAATTTTATCAGAACATAGGCTCTTTAACCCTTAGGGTCAAGTGCTGAGAAGGGCCAAGGCACCATCATTTTTCAAAGAACTTGCTCCAAGGGAATTAAAAACAGCAACAAAGACATGCTTCATGAGCAATTATGGTTTGTGAATCCTTTAACAGATGGCCAGTCTGCATTCTCCCCAGTGCTTCGAAAAATTCCTTTATTCTCATGTGCAAGACCAAAGCACTGATGAAGAACTCATTTGCTGTTCTTTCCCCATGGCCTTACCTTGCAGTGCTATTCTCTCCAATATGTGGCACTTTGCTGAGATTCTGAAGCACTCCAAAACAGAAATGCATAGGATTTCCCAGGGAACGACTTAGTGGCAGACACTGGTAGTTCAACAGCTCCTTAGACAGGGGTAGGGATTGAATGCTTACTCTGGGCCAGCTCTTGGTAGTCCACAAGCCACGAGTAAACTGAGGATTTAAGGTAATTAGTATTCCCAATCCTACAAATGATAACACTCATAGTTGGTTTTATGCACTGGCAAGGCAGCTGAGAATACAGCCAAGAGCAGGTGAGATGCCTGTAAGATCAGAGCAGATGCTGGTGCCAGTGTCCACAACTGTGGCCAGGTCATTTCACACACAGCCTCTACTTAGTGCTGTTTTAATTCCTGCTCTGCAATTAGTTTGAACACCACTTTATTCTGCACTGTTCACTCATTTATCTACACTGAAGGCTCCCCAGTTTGCTGAGCTCCATTTACTTGATAAAGTGGCTATTAACATATGTTGAAGTAATCAGCCATTTCCATTCAAATACACAGCTGGTTTTGTATCTCCTTCTAACATGAGGAGCAACTGTGCATTAAATGTTCTTATACATTCTTCAGCAATGTTAGCTGAATTTCTTCTTGGTTGCACATCACTACCACAGTGCTACCTTGGGCATATGTACTGCTCAGATTTACACAGCACAGGGATGCATTAGCCCATCAGTGTTCTCAGAATCACAGAATCACAGAATTGTAGGGGTTGGAAGGGACCTCTAGAGATCATCGAGTCCAACCCCCCTGCCAAAGCAGGCTCCCTACACCACATTGCACAGGTAGGCGTCCAGGCGGGTCTTGAATATCTCCAGAGAAGGAGACTCCACCACCTCCCTGGGCAGCCTGTTCCAGTGCTCCGTCACCCTCACTGTAAAGAAGTTCTTGCGCACATTTGTGCGGAACTTCCTATGCTGAAGTTTCAGCCCATTTCCCCTAGTCCTGTCCCCATGCAATACTGAAAACAGACCAGCCTCGCCACTACGGCTCCCACATTTCAGGTATTTATAAACCTGGATCAAGTCCCCTCTCAGCCTTCTTTTCTCAAGGCTAAGAAGGCTGAGAGGGTTGCAGAAGGACAGGCAAAGAACCTGAAACCCTCCCAGCAGCTAGCATATGGTTCATCTTCTAGCCTCTCTTACATTTCTTCTGTTCTCATACAAACATAGCACTTCTGCCAATAATACACTGCACTGAAGTGAGCTGACGTGCTTGATTTAAAAGATGCTAACCCAGACAATGAAATAGTTTCTTGTGATGTGATCCCTACACTCCAGAGAGGTTTTTGGGGACCTCAGAGTTTTCAAGGCTGAAAACCATTTTTCCAGGTGTAGCTTTCTCTATCCTGACATAGACGAGACTTGGACGTTTAGACTTCCTGGTCTTGATAATTCTTTGGTTCAAACTTTGTTAATTAATTCACCAAGACATACACCTGGAATGGCTTCACTAGACAAATGGACTAAGAAAAAAAATAGTCAAAAGTTCCTTGGGGCCAGCAGAATTAATTCTTAGGATTCAAAAGCCTGGAGGAAATAAGGCATTGCTAAGGAGAAGAATAGAGCCTATGCTAAGAGTAGACATGCTCACTCAGCAAAACTGAGCTCATTCTCCCAGCACCACCACGGATAACAAAAGCACCACATTTTAGATTGGAGGGAAAACAACAACAACACTGCAATAACAACTCACTAAAAACCTGAAGAGTTGCTCGTGTAAAGATTAGAATAGGGTGACCTATCCCAGCACAGGGAGCAAAGGTACACTTTAAACTCTCCAGGGGAAATACATAGACCTGTGTACCAGCTGTTCTGCCTCCAGGGCTGATGCAAAGTAGTAAAATAGCAGCAGAAGACTGCAAAGAGAATGTAGGGGTACAGGACAGGCACTGAACTGGCCAGGTACTCAACAGAGCTGCCTTTCTAGGCAGAAGCAGGCCAATCTCAAACAAAATCCAGTGAAGGAGAAAACATTGCTCTGCAAAGGCACCAAACAAATGGCAGGTAGGTAAACGACCCAACTGCAATGAGATTACAGAGCTAATGCTTTCATTGCCATTTCCCCACAGTCAAGCTCTCTTAAAACTGAAAAGCTCATTTACTTTTCTTCTGAAAATGCAATGTCTTATGTGAACATAACTGATCACTGATAAGAGATTTAATCAATTCAAGCAAATAAAACGGACACCGCGCAATGTCTTCCAATGCCAACCAAATGAGCTGTGACATGATCAAAGACCCTGTGGACCATGTAACCCCATGTTTTGAAACATCCCGGTGCGTACCAGATGAAGCACTGCCTGCTCAACTAATTCAAGTTACCCTGGCATAGAATCCTCTTCTCCACAGCTTCTAACAAGTTAGTAGCTTAATTTAGGCACAGCGTACTTTTCAAATATTACTTTTACCACTGACGAGGTCTTTTTGCTCAACTGGCTCTGGCTAAGATTTCTGATGTACCACCATTATCAACAGAAATTTTACTTCTTAATCAATATAAACATGGCCTGGAAGTTACATACAGGACCAAAAGGCTGTTCTAAAGATAATGAAGTAATAAAACCTTTACAATGCAAAACACATTCTTACTGGACATTCTGAAGTTTCAAATACAGGTAAGAGGAAGAGCTGCTGACATCTTGGAACAAGGAGGTCAAATGAAAAGAAAACAAGCATAAAGTACAGTACTTAGAAAGCACGATCCTCTAAGTTCTGGACAACTATTTTTGGGAACTAAAAGAGTGACAAGAAGTCTGACAGCTTTCCAGAGGGCTTTCTTGTATTTTATTTTTGTGCTATGTTTGCTAAGATGTCCCTTGCTATTTGTATTTCTGTTACTCACTGCTATCAAATAGGTGATGAGTGTGATAACAGTTCACTAAGTACTAGCTAAATTAAAAGGAGCATCCTTGCCTTTCAATGACCTGGCTTTTTAGAAAGTTTAACTATGTCAGCATGGCATCCAGCTAATCTATTTTATTTTTAATTATACTTACTGCCTTGCAATCTAGTAGGAACACACTATTTTTGACTGAGTCAACTTCTACTAGAGTTTGAGCTGGTTTTAGACCAAGAAAGGGAGCAAGAGCAGAGGCTACACAACGTAGGCACATTGAACTGGGCTCTCCCCATCTACAAACAGGATCACAGCACTAGATGCAGAATACCTCCTTGACAGCCAGCAGCTTTCCACCTGCTGCTCGATTTGACAGGTACAAGCTCAGGAAATAGCCCATTTACTAACACTGGCTACTCTGCTCCCAGCTATCAGCTCAGCCAACCAAGTCAGAGGTGCCATAATAGCAATATTTTTTTCTCTGACAAGTGACAAGTCAAAGAGGAAGCAGAGAAGAAAAGACAGAAGGTACTCCAAAACAGGTGTGAGGAAAGCCACATAGAGAAACAAAAGGCTGTAGAGTACATTTTGCAGAAAGCAGAAACTCCCACATCCATTAGGACTTGTTGTCAAAGCAACAAGTGCTCCTGGCAGACTGAACACTGGGAAAAAAATGTTTGTTTTAATGGAAGGATAGGGAGAAAAAAAAAATAAAATGTGAAAAGAAACATTTAAAGAATAGAAGCCATGCAAAAAACAGGAGTCGGGTTTGCCACCTTCCTCATCTACAGAAAAGTAAAGGCACAAGCCAAGGGAATAGCAAATGACGAGGGCTGCTGGGCAATTCTGCTCCTGACAGACTTCCAGAAGGGGTTCTCCAGGTCAGACAGCTAACTGCTCTTCCCCAGGAGCCCATGAATAACCTAACAGGGAGAAAGGAATGTCATTGGAGTGCACGCAAATGGCTACCACCACTGGTAAGATGCTGTACCTGCCAAGCATGTTCTGATGGAAGCCACAAGCGTGTTCTGATGGAAGCCATTTGTCATATGAACAGTTTAGAACTGCTCTTGAATCCAGGTAAAATAAATAAGTAAAAAACAACAATAACAAAAACCTAATTGATCACTGTAATGTCTCATTAATTTTATTTTAAAATAATAATAATAATAAAAAAATCAAGTCATAAAACCTAATGTTTACAAGCTTGCACTTGCAACCAGCTTTCACTTCGTATCCCTTTGAGGACAAGAGGTTTCACCTGAAACACCACTATAGCTCAGAGCCCCAGATGCTACCCATGGGAACACTGGTACACCCTATGCAATAGCAACACAACAGGAGCAAACTTGCAGCTATATGAATACATGAAGGACAGAGGAGGGTGCTATTCTAGTGCCAGTAGTTTCTAGCTCATTCAGCTTTCTAAATGCGTTGCCATTCAAAGTCAGAAATACAACTAGTGGCAGCAAAGGAAAAAGAGATTATAAAAGCATTCCTCTCCACATTATCAACAGCCTGATACGGCATTATTTCTTGTAATTTCAAATGATGAGCTGCCTTCCACAACAGAAAGCTACATGATTTTGTATCTGCTGACCAAGAAAAAGACTTTTTTTTTCTCCTTTTGACTCCAGTGTATTAACAGTTTGTCCCCCTGCCCCATGACTACATCTGACACTACCATCCTGGCTTATATCATGAGCTGGAAAGTGCCAGTCAGACTCAGAGATAAACTTGTCAATAGAGAAGTGCAGACATTCTTCCCTACCTGCTTGTGAACGTCAGCAGTTAGTCTGGGAACAGTCCCTTGAAAAGCCTTTACTAAAGGAGAAAGGAAAAGGGAGATACAGAGGGCAATTCAAACAAACAAACAAACAAACAAAAACCTTAAAAAAAAAAAAAAAAGCCAACAAAACCACAACGGGGAGGAGAACTTCACAAAGACTGTAAAGAGGGGGGAAAAGAAACCCACAAAAACACAACCTCTCCCCCATCAGGTCCCCCCAACAACCTTCTTTATCAGCGGTTCATTGTCAATCAATTAGCCAAGGCAGCGGGGGTCTGTAAGAAGGGGGGTAGCCTGAGAGACAATGGTCTGCCCTGTTGTATTACTATTTAATCACTTTTCCTAAATAAATAAAGCAGCCCTGAGGTGCTGTCATGTCAAGGGAATTTATAACAAAAAAAAACCAAAACCCAAAAACCTTCATTTTTCATTGGTCATTACTTTTCCTTCCCTCCCACCCCCGCAGGACTAGAGAGGGTTATTACTGTAGCCTTAAGTTCCATCTTTGTGTTGCTTGCCTTTGATTCCCACTCGGACCTTGCCACTTTCTGGCACTAATTTGTCAGGCCGAACAAAGGAGGGATTTGTACCTCCTGTAAGGTCTCAATTAGGAAAGGCTTCTGCTGCATTATGCGCCATTGGGACAGGACACAAAGACGGTAATTACAGGAATTTGCACTAAATGGCTGAAGAATTCACAGCAAAACTTTTCTTTCTCCCCCTCCTCATCCTTTTCCAAGCTTACCCCTCCCTGCAGCCCCGGGGAAAACTGCTCTCAATGCCTGCAAAATGTAATTACCAACAGCAGGCCCCTTACTTAAAACAGCAGCCCACGTAGGGAACAACACAAACTGCCTGCAGGAAGCAAGGTATAAGGGGGGAGCCTTAGAGTCTCCAAAGTCTCCTCAGCACAACTTTTCTGAGCCAGACAAGATTTCTCAGTTTCTCTCAGATGTAATTAAAATCATTCGTTTCTTTGTGCTGTGTTAACAGCCAGAAGTACCAGCTGACTTCTACAAATCAGCTCGGAGGGTCTCGGGGCAATTGGTCAAGGGTATGCTACCACAGGAAACACTACGTATCCCCCATCCTTGGGTACAGGTAGTCCCAGTGGCATCATCCAAAATCGGAGAGGTGGCATGCTTCTTACAGGCTCTTCACAACTCAAATTTCTCTCAGCAAGAGAGAACTGAGCTTTTGTTCAGAGCTGCGGACTGAAAGGAGCCCACAGCAGCACTGGGAAAATCTCACACCTATCAGGAAAAGACACAACCTGCCTGGCACTGTCAGAATACTTCATTTGTGAGGAACACAAATGAGTTCAGACTACGTATCCCATGTTTGGCAGAGGAAATCCACTCTTTCCTAGTAAAGAATCTCTTCCCACATGACACAACACTAAAATCTATCTCACACTGCAGACACACATATTGTTGCCATTACAGAACCTGTTCCTGCTGGAAACACCACCTTGAAATTCTCCTGGGCCTTAGTCAGAGCATGAAGCAAAATTAGAAAATATTCCTCCATCAAGCTTGAAATGAAAAGAAATAAGAAGAAAGAAATAGAGCTTGAATACAATGTGGGGTGTTACCTTAAAATGAGACATATAATTCTTCTGACTTCTTGACTTTCACAAGGGCTGTCTTTTAGGTACCACACCAGGTTGACTCCATGTTGGGGTTACCTGTTTGACTATGCCCAGAGTCTCCTGCCAACTTTTATTCTCACAACTGTTCTTCAAGGTAAGACATCTTTTGTTGCCCCTGTTTTAGTGGCAGCAGATATTTGCTTACACTCCTAGGTACCTGATGGCACACAGTTAATCAGAGTTGTTGTGATACTCAGGCACGTTCAATTGAGTTTGGCACATAATTAGTCCCAGAAAAAACAAGACGTGAAGTTAGAGTTCATAGCCAAGAACAGGACTGAATTCAAGCAGAAGCCCCAACAACATGACCAAACTGATAACTGCCATGAGGCAAACCTCTACGATACTCCAGCAACCAAAGAAGTGTCATGCACCGTGGAGAGGTGAGCAGGAGGCATATGTGCAAGTGTTCACCACAGAGATGAAGGCAGCCTCACCGACACCCAGCTCTGCAGGCAACACATGTTTCTGGGGGCTCAGGGGTCTCCTCCAGCAGGACTTCAGACAAGCCATCTGGCACTGCACAGACCCCAAAAAGCCAGGTGTGGTTCTAGAGCAACAGGAGAACCTCAAACCAGACATATCCCCATCCCAGGGGGATGCAGGACCCTAGCAGCTTCCACAACAAAAGATGAAAACCCACTGAAAAGCTGCTACTGATGCAGCAGGCAATTTTAAGTGAACGTAACTAAAGCCAGCCCATGGAGCACAGTTTTGGCACAAGGTTCCAAAATGGCTCCACAGTGCACTCATATGGGTCCCCTCTATTTTCACCTCATTCTAAATCAGGATAAAAATCACACTCCTGCCTGGAACTAGAGTCACACTTGAAATGAACTGAGATTCACAATTAGATGCAGATCCTGAAGGTCATGTTTTCATTTCTGCTTCAAGGGAAGTGAAGAACAGATAAGCTCATGCTAGAATCTCAGTGCTAGAACATGTGCCACCAAATGATGGTATGTCAGGGAAATATACACATGGCTTTAAGGAGTCTACTCAGAAAGCTCAACACTGAAAATGAGTTCCAAAAACAACTTTGAGGAGACTTCTTAATAAAAAACACAAGTCCTTGATGTTGGAAACCAGCATTGTAACCGGAATTCAGGTCCTTTTGATTCTGGACTACCTGTGCACTGTCCTTTGAAAACAACTCATCTGCCCAATAAGGAAGCCTTGCCCATGTAGTGTGTGCTGTGTGTGCACAATCTTAACGTATGAGAACTGTGTATCAAATGCTGGAGAGTCCCTGCATATATTTTAAGTTTTTCTCCACATTTTAGAGAACAAAGAAAGATTAATACACCAAAGTGCCTATGACAGTAGTGAGAGGTAGAGAACTGTATACTGCTAAAACAAATGTAAGCTCTTCCAGGTGATTTTCCATTTGTTTGCTTTTGCAGAGGAGGAATGGGTGCAGAAACTGCTGTCTAATTGCCTACCTGCGCACTTGAAGCTCTGAACTGTGAGCCCTCTCTCTAGAGACAGTGTGGTCAGGATGCTGAGGAAGCTGGTTGTCACAGACTGGCGCTTGCTCTTCCTCAAATCATTTCCAAAGGGTCGATCTCCAGGTTTGTTCCGAAGCGTGACCTGTGGGTTCTGACCTAGACTTCTAGTAGCATTGGCTGCTGTCTTCAGTGCTTCCATCCACTCCTGAGCCCTCTGACGGGTCTCTGCACGCAGACGGAGGACATCTTGAGGAAAAATGACCTGAAAGCAAGAGTCACAGCCATCTTGGGTATCAGTCTGAACCGACAGGCAAACGTCAACATTGTAGCTCAGTAGAGGGTCTTCATCAAGCCTACCAGGTTGGAATGCCATTAGATAAGACCTATTTAAGACAAAAGTAAACGCCTTCCAGTTATTCTGGATAGTTAACCTATATAGAGTCCCCGATTTGATAATATTTTGGCATTCTTTAGTATTTTCCGTCAAATTCATAGACAGCAAAAGTTCCATAGGCTTCTCTACCAATCCATTCGTTTGAGAAAGGTCACTGCTATTGTCAGGCTCTGGCGCATTCTCCACTTGCTCTGGCTGTCTTGTCAAAGTAGGCACAGAAGCACGCATCACTTCCCAGAGCTTCCGCCCCCAGTCCAAAGCCTCCCATGATGACTCTGCCTTCAGCTGCAGCTGAGAGTTGTCCGACAGGATGGCCTCCACCACCTTGGCTTCAACGTTACCTGTAACAGTGACTCTTTGAAAATGCATGAGCGGATACGTGGTGGGAAGAGTCTGGTTGCCACTGCTGTCCAGGCAATATAGGTACAGTTTGTATGGGGAGAGCTCAGCATAACAGGTTTGCCAGTAGCTGTCATTGTCTCTTCTAATTTCTAAGTATCCCTTCTTCAGAATATTTGGGAACGTTGGCTTGTGTTCTAGAAGAAACAAAATGAGAACATAAATTCATTTTAAACATCTCACTTTGCTCAGTCATGCTGGCTTACACTTTTCTACTGATCATACAAGATGTATTTGGAGGCTAAGACCATGGAAACAGTCATTATCCAATACGGTATGATTATAACACAATCACTGACTATCAAAAAACATAGCACTGCTTACTCAGAGATGCCAAGCACTTTACAGAGAGGGCGGCAGGGAAACAGGCATAAAGGTCATTTTTCAGCAATAATCCAGTAGAAGTGGCAGAGCAACAAAAGAGTGCAAGCCTCCCAGAATCGAGTCCAGAAGAGTTATAAGGTGAACATACAAGTGGCAGCACACAGATGCTAAGCACAGAGAAGTGATGATATCTCCTGGACATCTCTCACAGTGAATCTGTCACTACATTTGATATTTGGCCCACCAAATTCATGTGATAGACCTGGGTTGAACCCAGGTGTGCTCTCACTTCCTCCCTGAAGAGAACAGAGGGGTGAAAAAGAGGAAAAAGCTCGTGAGCCATGAAGGCAAAGAGATCACTTACCATTTACCATCACCAGCAGCTACCGCTTGGCCCACTGAACCTAGTTTAATTTATAGCAAACTAAAACTCATTTGGGCAGAAAAAAATATACATAAATAAATAAAAAGGAAGACAAAATAGCACCTTGCTACCCACCTTAACGGCCTCATTCCCAGAGGACAAACTTGCCCCAGCGAGGGCCCTCCGTGGACTGCAGTACCCCGCAGCCCTCCCCTCGCCCTCGCGGAGGGGCGCAGCTGCACGACCGTTAGAACCGTTAGCGCCCAGCAGGGGGCAGCACCGCACCTGCAGCTGCGCCAGACGAGCCGGCAGGTGCGAGCGCTCCCTCCTCTCGTGCTGGACGTGCCCATCTTCGCTGGTCCCGGGATAAAGCCGGTGGAGTTCACCGTGACTCTCTAATGGCGACATAACATCTGGCACGGCACAAAGCAGCCCTGAGGAGCGAGGCGTTGCTCTGTTGGACTCCACCCTCCCTGTGATGGGTTTTGGTCCAGGAACCGCGGTAACACAGTTGCTCTTTGACCAGCAGTTGCTGCCCTCAGCCCCACAGCCTTTCAGAAGGATGGGGTAGGCAGCTGGAGGCAGGAAACATTTCCAGCATCACCACTGGACCAGCTACCTCTCAGGGTCAAACATGAGCACATGTGAGCATGCCTAGGATGTATACAAACGTAAGACAGGCAATAAAGAGTGAGGAAAGGATGCTACCTCCCATCCAGGCAAACAAAAGGGATGCTTAAGTTTTGGTTGGCCTCAGCTTCCCCATGTAGCCCATATACACAGAATGGAGACTGCACTTAACAACACGTGCATAAAGCACTCTTGAATTTACCTAGAAAGGTTTTCTGTATATACAACAAAAATCATAGCAATTTAAAAATCATTGTTTAGGCACCAGGTATGGAAAGGCTGAAAATAAATAAATATAACTGTATATTGCAGACAAATGTGCTACTCCAGAATACTTCATCTAATTATGAAAACTGAAAGTCCAACCTAAAACCTAAAATGGTAGAGAAAAAGCATGCTTTCATAATCCCAAACGGATACACGCGTGCACATATACACACTAAAAGAGAACCAATTTCGTTCACCATCCATCTCTGGCCCTGACATTCATTAGTATTTCTGTGCTAACTCAAAAGCCATTAATTTATCTGAAAACCACACTAATCCCTTTGTAGTGCAGATAATGGGCATCCATTCTAGAGTCATCTTCCCTTTCTATTAATCCAATCAGGGAGGCAGCCGCTTCTGCAGCTCCAACTGCAATCTCTCTCGCTTCCATCAAGTACAGATGACAGTTCAAGCTTCTCCATAATAAGACGACTCATAACCTTCCCCCAGCCACCCCTCCTTCATCTGCACACAGGTTTGCTCGTCTTTTGTTGAGTTACTGAAAGGCTCTCTCTCCTCTGCTTTTCGCAGAGGCACCCCCTTCTCCCTTCTTCACCCCACTCCTTCCCTCAAGCTCAGCTCCACCCTCTAAACGAGATGAAATCAGCAGCCAACTTGATTATCATTCAAATGTCTCATTTTGTTTAGGTCAGGGCAGTAGATGCTGGCAGAGACATGCTGAATCCACACACACACACACACACCCCTTACGGCCCCCCCAGTTCCCAGTGGATCTCCTCCATGTGCAGTGTGCCAGACAGCGCTTTTCCACTCAGAGAGCAAATGCTCCCACCTCTATCGTCCACCTTCAACACAGAAACTGAACCTCTGCATCTCTTCCTCCTTACAGACACATGGAGAGTAAACCTGCCTGGATTCTCTGGTGCTCAGAGACAAGCACAAGTCACAGAGCTTTCATCAACAGTCCTCGTCTCAAATTCTCATAGAACTCAGCAGATGCCTTTCTGACCTGAAATGCTCTATCAGGATGGATTGTTGTCTCACAAGGCTCCTGAGTTGTGAGAGATGGCACTGCCAGACATGTGGTCAAACAGTACAGCTGCAGAAACCTATGCAAGTCACCTTAAATACAAAAACAGTTTTTCTCCAACAGTTTCCCAATTTAAGTACAGTTTTGGCATGGCAGTCTCAACCAGAGACACGAGCTAAGAAATGCCTCTGGGTTCTCCTCCCAGCTCTGCCACTAACTCTGTAAGTCAAGTTGGCCAACTCATTTACTTGTACTTCTGGTTAAGCTCCATTCTGCACACTGTTTTCTGTCCA